>NC_089253.1:44113655-44419863 GCF_963930625.1 Muntiacus reevesi
GGCCCAGAGAGGTTGAGTCACTTGCTGCTGGCCACACAACGGGTGACGGTGTCGCCTCTTCTCCTGGGCTTGTCTCTGTTTCCATCCCCGCATCCGTCAGCGTGCCTGCTAAGTCGCTTCAGTCGTGTCCGACTCTGATCCACCCCGTGGACTGCAGCCCCCAGCTCCTCTGTCTGTGGGATTTTCCTGGCAAGAATACTGGAATGGGCTGCCAGGCCCTCCTCCAGGGGATCTTCCCGACCCAGGGACGGAACGCGCGTCCCTTGTGTCTACCTGCATTGGCAGGCGGGGTCCCTCCGAGCCGCGTGGGAAGCCCACACATCACGGGGAGGATTCAGAGAGCCAGTGCTGCAGCGTCAGACGCGATCTGCAGGGCCGGGAGGGTCAGCACGGCCGCGGCGGCCTCCATGTGTCCCCACAGCAGGCAGGAGGTGGCTCGCAGGTGACAGGGCGAGCTCCGGGGCACAGGCTGGGTTACTCGTGACTTTCTCCTGTCTTGGCCACCATTCAGGGGAGCCTGGGGCAGCCGGAGTCTCAGCCTGGGTGTGCGCCCCCGGCAGCTGCCTGCCGCGACCTTGACCCTGGGCTGCGCTTCGTGGGGCCCTGGTTCCCTCACTAGGAAAGGAGGTGGGCGGGCGGCGGGAGGAAGCCCCTGCGCCAGCTCTGCTGCGGGACTTACCCCGCAGGCGCATGGCTCCACCTCTGAGCTCCTTGGAGGCGGGGCTCACTGTCGCTCTTTGCAGGTGGGGAAACTGAGGCAGAGTGCATGCCCACTCACTGGGGGCAAGGCAGAGCGTGGGCCCAGGGCTGGCCTGGAGCCCAGGTCCCCTCAGTCCTCTGTCCTCATAGCTGTGGCCACGGTTTCCCCAGCTGTTGGCTCCCGGGTTTCTAGCCCTTGGCTCAAGCGTAGAGACTGTGGGTCTTGGTGGATGCCTGACTTCTCTCGTGTCCTCGGCTGTCGATGGGCGGCTTGGTGAGCACCCTGTCACCCTGAGCTCGGGGGCGGCCGAGGCAGGGAGGGGCTCGGGTGTGCCCCGCCCGGAAGGGCTGAACCTTCCATCCGGAGTCCCCCTGGCCCAGTGCTGGGCATCTGGTCTTACCTGGGGCATCACCTGTACTTGGATGCTTCCTCGCCTCCCCTCCACCCCCTGGGGGTGGGTCACCTCCACTCCCAGGCTCCTGGGATGGGTCACCCAGGCCTGCGGACAACTGAGCCTCTCCAAGATGTCACGGGCCCCCCGTTTAGAAGGGATGGAAGGTAAGACTCTGGCTCTGAGGGTCAGGCTCCGAAGTCCTCCTGGGTGTCCCACCATTCAAGGCGGGGGGCACGGAGGACCTTGTGTGTGAGGGCAGGATGGCACGGGCTGGCGTGCCCTCCTTTCTCCTGCCCCATGGCATCACAGAGAGGGAGGGGGACACTGGGGTGCGCCCAGCACCGGGGCCTGAGCCCCGCGGGCGGCAACTGGAGCTCTGCTGTGTTTTGCTGCTGTCTCCCTCCCCGGCTCTTCCTTCCTGATTCGTGGATGGAGGCCAGACCCCGAAGGAGAACCAGGGCAGGGGGCGTCAAGGTGAAGGGCACGGTTTCCCGGGGGTGACGGTGGCACCAGCCCGGTGCTGACGTCCTGGGGGCTCAGCTGCGTCCCTCCTCCCTGCCCGCCGCCTCCTATGACAGGCGCCCTCCCTGCCTGTCCTCCGATAAGATGCTCGCTGCCGGAGACTCTTGTCTTCCCAGGGGTGCCTTTGGACAGGTCTTCAAGCACTTTCACCCCAGGGTCCCCGCGCCTTCCCCCATCCCCCACACCTGGCCCCGGAAAGCCTCAGGTGTTCCCACCTCCCCCACCGACCCCACTGGAGTCTGCGGTCACCGCCAGACTGCCTTGGCCTCAGCGCACGGCCCTCAGTCATGGGGTGCAGCCCTCCAGTGGCCCCGAGCCCCGGGACAGGAAGTGGTGTTGGCAAATGGGGGGAGGGTGCGAATCCCACCTCTCCCCCCGCCGGGCACTTTCTAGTCTCAGGTGGACAAGGGGGCGTAAGAACCCGGGAGCTGGCTCATCCGGCACCTTTGTCGATTCTGTGTCCAGAGTGCTGTGGCCGTGGGAGCCCCAGCTCTCGGGTGCAGGTGGAAGCGGCATTTGTGGCGTCCACTGCAGATGTGTCTGCAGAGATGCAAACTGGGAAATTCTTGGGCCGGTGAGGCTGTCCTTGGGCTGTTCAAACACAGGGCTGAACGCCTACCTTTCCCCGCTAATTCTGCCCCGGCTGTGGGAATGTAGGTGCAAACTGCTTCAAAATGAACCAGAAAGTTCTAGGTTTGATAGAGGGTTCCGGTCTGTAGCGCTTGTGGTGCCAGGGCCCTTGGGCGCCTGCTGAACCCATAGCCTAGACAACAGGGGGGCGCCCCTGGTGGCCCAGTGGTTAAGACTCCACTCTCCAACACAAGGGGCACTAATCAGATCCCTGACTAACTAAGATCCCACATGCTGCACGCGCAGTCTTCAACATGTCTCAGGGGATGGTCCTGGGTGACACCCAGTGCAACCCCCAGCGAGACTTTTTAAAAAAAAGATTTATTTATTTTATTTGACTGAGCCGGGTCTTGGTTGCATTGTGTGGGGCCTTCTATCTGTGTTTCGGCCTGCAGGATCTTTAATTGTGTCTTGTGAACTCTTAGTTGCGGCATGTGGGACCTAGTTCCCTGACCAGGGATCAAACCTGGGCCCCCTGCGTTGGGAGCTCGGAGTCTTAGCCAGCTGGCAGAGGACACACAGGGTGGGTGACTTTCGGGGCTTCCAGGTACTGGGAGCCCCCTGAACAGCCTGCCCTGGGCCCAGGGACGCAGGCCCCCGGGTCAGGCACGCTGTTGCATGGTGTGGGTGAGCGTTCCAGCCACCCGTGGGTGACCAGCCATCCTCTGTGATCCCTGAAGCCACGGGGGGCTGGGCGGCCTCCCAGGGGGTCCGCTGATCGAGGGGGAGGTTTGCCCATCCACAGTAAAGCCCAGGAGACGGCCTGGACTGGAGGTCACACAGGCTGTGGCTGGACTCCAGCCCCGCAGGACCCTGCTCTGTGACCAGGCCCCTTCCCTGCTCTGGTCTCAGCTGCCTGGTGTGTGAGGTGGACCTGGAATGGGCTCCTTGTCCATCCACCGGAAGGTGGCTGAGCTAGCTCAGGTGCCAGGAAATGCAGGTTTCTCCTGCCGCCCCTGCCGGCGGGGAGCTGGGGGCCCCACGGGTGATTTGCATACAGGTGAGGCCCTGGGTGCTCGGGGCAGGGCCAGGTAGGACACACCTGGAGAGGTGGCAGTACCAGAGCTGGCCAGCAGAGGGAAGCAGAGCCCCAGCAACAGGGGTCCCTGGAGGCCAGGCCTGGACCACCCCCCAGACCCCAGCCCAACTCCAGCCCCAGGCCCGGCTTAGCCCACAGCAGGTTCCCTGGTAAGGACCTCCCCCGCCCCATCCCCCCGCCTTCTCCACAAAGGGTCTCCTCTCGCAGCCTTCCTGGCCCCAAGGCCTGTGCTGGGGTGGACGCTGCCTCCATTAGGGCTCACATCACTATTTTAACTCGTCTGAGGACCAGTGTGGTGGCAGGGATGTGTCGGGGCCAGTGCTGGGCACACAGGAAGCAACTGCTGAATTGCAGGCCGGGGGGCCTTGGCCTGAAAGTGGGGAGATGTGTGACCATCCTCAGGGGGCCGGGACATAGCCCAGGCCACTCTGGCTGCAGGGACTCCTCTGGGTGTGTCTGGAGTGACCCTGGTTCCAGCCCCACCTGCCAGCCCCTGTGGAGACACCTGGAACCCCGCTTCCCTGGTGGGGGAACGAGAGGGGGCACCTCTGTCGCCTGCAGCGAGAGTCTGGGTGCTGGGGCGGGGACAGCGTGGGTCCCTCTGTCACGGCTGGGAAGACCTTGTGCTTCTAGGGATGCTCGATTCACGCAGCCCCATTTCCCCAGGAACCTGGGCCTCAGGTGGGCTCTGCCGTGACCCCTGGCCTTGGGTGTGACCCCTCCCCCCGGAGCCTTGAGTGTATCTTGGGGCCTTTGCACACGCCATCGCGTCCCACCCGTCCCTGACTCTGACTCTCTGTGGCATTCCTCACCCTCTGGCATATCTTTGGGGAGTGTCTGTCTGTTGCTTGCCTTCCTTACTGGAATGTAAACTCTGTGAGGGCAAGGATGTTATCGTATCCACGGCTGAGTCCCCAGAACTCTACTCGGCGCAGAGCGGGAACTCCGTAAGTCAGCCTCTGTTGACGGAATGGACAGAGAATGAATGAATGGACGCCTGACCCTGTGCCCCGCGCCTGGGGCTGCCCAGTCCAGCCCCCGAGCTGGGGTGGGGGGTGGGCGGTGAGGTGGGCTGGGAGCACGAAGCCCCCTCTTTGCACCGCTTGTTCTTCCCGGTGCCCCTCTGTTGGGTGGGTGGGGCGGCCACCCAGACCAGGCAGGGTCAAGCAGGGTCGGGGGGCCAGGAGGGGACAGGTCCCTGGTTGTACCAGAGCTGCGTGTCCGGTGCTTGGCCTGGGCTCTGCTCATCTTCCTGCCGGAGAGGCTAGCTGTCCCCTGGGTCCCGTCACACCTGGTTGCCAGAGGGATTCAAGTCTGACTACTCCAGGTCCAGAGGTGCAACCCAGAGACCTCGGTCGGGGGAGGGCTGAGCGTCTCTGGCTCAACTCTTGTTCCTGCCCCTGGAGCGGGGGAGGGGGCTCTGAGGGGCGGGGGCCTGGCTCAGCGGTGCCAGAAGGCACCCAGGGTGCAGCCAGGACAGCAGGCCACGAGGAAGCGAGGGGACCATCCCTCCTCTTCTCCGTACAGCGCCTGCCCTCCAGTCTGGGCGAGGTTCTGGCTCCAGGGACACGGACAAGGGGGCCAGTGACAGGGTCCAAGCTCATGTCCTTGGAGAAACTGTGAAATAAGCCTCTGGGGACTGGACCTGCAGCAAGGCAGACCAGTGCTTCCTGGGGGCGTCTCCCATGTGCTTGTGTTCTCATTTCTGTCTTATAGAGGAAAAAACAGGGGCTGAGAACATTCCAGAACTACCCCTCTCCACCTCCAGCATTAACACCCCCAGCTCCTGTGTGTGCCTGGCCGGCTGCTTCCAGAAACCAAAGTGTTGGCCACTTACTTCGGGGATTGTCCAGGGTTAAAGGTGACCCCAGTGAGACTGATTTCGGCTCAGGACGAGGCAGACATTGTCACCGTCAGAGATGTTTGAGGGCGCCGTGAGGCTGGACTTGGGGAAAACGGGCCTATTCCCGTCCAGGCTCAGGGGCTGGCAGCGGGTACGGGACTGGCCGATGCTGGGGCGCCGGGGAAGATTCCAGAGGGCAGGGCGTCCCCGTTCTGGGAGCAGGCTCACTCATTAGAGGCCTCTGGCAGTGCTTTGAGACGCGAGGAATGTGTTTGGGGGCGCTTGGGCCTGGATGGTCTTGCTTTCCACCGGGCACATAGTTCTCCTCGTTATCTGAAGGGCAGAGACCGCGGGACTATGGCCGCGAAGCTTCGCAGGACCGGAGATTTGCCCCGGCCTGTTGGGGGACCGCAGCCGGGGTGGGGGTGGCCCCAGGCTGGACCCCGAGGAGGGCGGGAGGCTGGCGCAGGCTGGAGAAGGGCCCCTTCGGGCCTCTGGTGGGAGGAGCGGGGTCCCTGGCTGCATCCTGGGTGCCTTCTGGGCACCGCTGAGCCAGGCCTCCGCCCCGCAGAGGGCCCTCTCTCGCTCCAGGGGCAGGAGCAAGAGTTGAGCCAGACCCTCCCCAAGGGCCTCTGGACCGCCTGTGTGACTCGGCACCTCCGGGCTCAGAGTAGTCAGACTCACGTCCTTCTGCCAACCAGGTGAGACTGGGCCCAGGGGGCAGCAAGCCTCTCGGTTAAGAGGATGAGCAGACCCCAGACCTGAGGACCGGACATGCAGTCCTGGCCGATGACCAGGGCCCTTCCCCTACTGACCCCGCCCAACCCTGATCCTGGCTGGGCTGGGTGGTCACACCCCCCAGCCAACAGTGGGGACCTGGGACCCAGGCTCCTCAGTGCAGAGTTCTGACACCTGCTCCTCTTTTTCCAGAACAAACCCCACTCACGTCCCCCATCAAGGGTCACGTGCAGGGTGGGAGCTGCCTGGCCCCTCTGCCTGGAACACAGGGTGCTGGGGTGCTGGGGGGGGCGGACTGTAATAGAGAGCCACAAGAGGGTGGCTTCAAACGACAGAGGTTTATCCCCCCACAGCCTGGAGGCCAAAGTCCTAGATCAAGGCCACGCTCCCTCTGGATGTTCGGGGGGAGGGTCCTTCCTGCCTCGTCCAGCTTCTGCCCTAGCCATCCCCTGCAATCCTTGGCTCTTAGCCGCATCCCTCTAAACTCTGCCTCATCTTCACGTGGCCGTCCATCTGTCTGTGTCCTCTTTTCTTGTAAGGATGCTAGTCATCGGCTTCAGACTTACCTGACCCAGGGTGACCTCATCTTATCTCTGTTTTCAGATACGGTCATATTCTGAGAGTCGGGGGGACATGAATGAAACCTGCAGAGCTTCTGGTGGCCACGTGTTGGTCACGAGTGGACACAACCTGGGGGCCTGCAGGAATCAGGGATGGAGTTCGGTGCCTGAAGTGGGTTCCAGCGCCGGCCTTGCCTTTATGTCTGCTGTCTTCCTCCTCCATCGATGTCGGGCTTGACCCTCTGAAGGAAACAGAGAAGACGGAGAAGAAATCGTGTCAAACCAGGAACGGCATCCTCGAGAATGGCTGAGGGGTCCAGTCCTGCCACTGGTGGCCACGCAAACCCCCTGTCTTATCTGCATGATGGGATAACAGCCGTGCCCTCTTGGCCAGCCCGCAGGGACGACAGAGCAGAGACCAGTGGGAGGACCCCCGTCACCAGTACCTGCGCTCGTCCCCTCGGCCCCCCTGAATGCCTTGGTCCAACATGGGTTTTATCGGCATCACGAATGGTGAGTGCCAACAGCTCGAACCTGGGTGACTGTGGTAACGCTCAGCACCTCTGGAGTTGGACTG
This sequence comes from Muntiacus reevesi, assembly GCF_963930625.1. Lineage (NCBI taxonomy): Eukaryota > Metazoa > Chordata > Mammalia > Artiodactyla > Cervidae > Muntiacus > Muntiacus reevesi. Next base: position 44,120,659 of record NC_089253.1, read on the forward strand.
TCCTGGATGGGTGGCACGGGAAATGAGGGAAGGGGGAAAGGCAGGGTTTCTGGCATCAGCAACATTGCAGAGTCTTTCCTTGGACGTTGGACTGCGGGAACGCTGGGCCACGTGGCGTCCATGCCCTCCGAGTAACCAGCAGAAGGCGAACGTGGGCCCTGAGACTGCCAGGCTGCCCCCACTGCACGAGGAGATGCAGGCATCTGTTTGCACCCAGCCTCCTTGTTCAGAAATGGGGCCCCGTGAAGCGGAGCTCACTTTGTGTCGGGTTCCTGGGACCCCTTCGCGTTCACATGACTGTCTTTCCTTCTGGTGAAGATGCCTCGTCAGCTGGCAGGGCCTCCCTTCTCGCTGGCGTCCCAGCCCCTCACTCTGGGGCTCTGTGTCAAATAGCTAATGATCCCAATGGAGCAGTTCTAGGGGAGCTCTTGTTTGCAGGAACCCCCTCCGTGGGTCTTGTGTGATGGGGGTTTCGTGGGATCCCCATGTGGTCACCGGGTCAGACATCCCTGGCCTCACCCAGCCCCTGGTGCCCTGCGGCGTGCTTACCTGGTCTAGAGAAATGGGGACGCATAAGAGGGGGACTTTTGATCTCAAGAAGGCTGGTGTTCTTGCCAAGAGCCCCCGACGGCCCCGCCTGGCTCAGGCCCAAGCCAGCCTCTCAGAGGGCAGTCCCTTCCAGAGACATTTGGGAAACACCTTTGACAAATGGCTTCGTGCAGGGGCTGGGAGGGCCGACCCCGCCCCAGGGCTCCTCCTTGGCTCCCCGCCTTGGGTCCCAGGACACAGGACCATCTGGCGGGTTCGGATGTGCGCCAGGCCCCACATTCCTGCGTGGCGACCCTGAGACCCCCTGCCTGCAGCCCCTGCCCAGCCCTGCCAGCCCGAGCCCTCAGGGGCTTCACGGCCCTTGGGATGGGAGGGGCTGGGCTTCCCCAGGGTTAAATTTGGAAACACGCTCGAGTGAAAAAAACCGAAAGAAAGGCCCCGCCACCTGCTCTGGGGGCCGTGAGGCTCCACCCAGTGGCTTGTGGGCTCTGGGCGTCCGAGCTGCGGACAGGGCCTTAATTTACTTGCGTCCCGTTCAGCCCAGTGGACAGTCGTCGCCAAGGCCATCGTGACCATTTCCTTATGACTGGCTTTAAGGAAGCGTTTGCACAGGAGCGCTTTCCCACAGCCCAGGACAATGTGGTGGCCTTGCCAAGGATCACTTCTGCCATCCTCGGCTTTCCTGTGGCTGGAGGTGGGCCTGGAGCCTGGCCAGGCCCGCGCTGCCAAGCCGCCTCCATTGATCATGATCAGGATGCGTTTGATTAATATCTGACGTGGAGAAAGAGGGGCCAACGCCTGGCTGGCACTCAGAGGCCCCCACTCTGCGGGCAGGGCCCGGGGGCCGCCGGCTGGCGGGCGGCGGGAATGACCGCTCCCGTGTGACCCGGCCGCCCGACCCTGCTCCCAGGCCTTTGAAGCATTTCCAGGCCCGGCTTGGAACGCCCTGTGCGGAGCTGTGCATTTCCAGTCCATCCGGATCCACGAAGCCAAAGCGACCTGGCCAATCCCCCGGGGCCTGCTGGCCCGGCCGCCCGGGGAGGCTTCTGTGGGAAGCCGCCTCCGGGCGATTCTCGGAGCCTTCTCCGGCCTCCCGCCCTACCCCCGCCAGGAGACTCAGGCCTCCTTCTCACTGCTGTCCAGCCTGGGGCTGCCCAGAGGCCAGCTCCCGGGCCAGCCCTTGCCCACAAACGATCCGGAAGGCGACAGAGGCAGCGTCTGGCCACGGGGAGCCTGGCCTCAGAAAGGCAGGGGGGACAGGGGCCCACGGTGACAGGGCTTTCAAGGATCACAGCCTCCGGGCAGCAGCAGGACCAGGACCCTATGGACGGTTCAAAGGGAAAGTTCAGGGGGAGAGGGGCAGGCTGGGGCTGGCCAGGGTCCCCGGGACGCCTGGAGGCTCACGCGCAGAGCACGAGCTCTCTGTTCCATGAGCCGGTGGGTGACGCCTTGAGCAAGTGGGTTTCTAGACAAGTCGAGCCCCACGTGTCCTTGGAATCAGAGGACTTGAAGCAGGAATGGCCTTCGGGGGCCTCTGTCGTGGACCCCTGCAGTTCGGGAAGCCGAGACCCAGTGAAGGAGAGAGTACCCCAGGCCACGCTGCTCAGGAAGACCCTGCCCCATCTGGCCAGAGCTCATTCGGGGAGGGTCCTCGGGCCCCCCCACGGCATGTGGCCCAGGGCCTGGGACACTGTGTTTGTGCTGGGACTGCAAGGAAGGCTCTGCCATCGACACTGCAAGTGTGCGCTGGGCCTGGGGTTTGCTCAGCCCCACGTCAGCACCACGGAGACATTACTTTGCTGACAAAGGTCCGTCTATTCAAAGCCATGGTTTTTCCAGGAGTCATGTATGGATGTGACTGTTGGACTATGAAGAAGGCTGAACATCGAAGAATTGATACTTCGAACTGTGGTGTTGAAGACTCTTGAGAGTCCCTTGGACAGCAAGGAGATCCAACCAGTCCATCCTAAAGGAAATCAGTCCTGAATATTCATTGGAAGGACTGGTGCTGAAGCTGAAGCTCCAATACTCTGGCCACCTGATGCGAAGAACTGACTCATTTGAAAAGACTCTGATGCTGGGAAAGATTGAGGGCAGGAGGAGGAGGGGACGACAGAGGATGAGATGGTTCGCTAGCATCACCGACTCGATGGACATGAATTTGAGCAAATCCTGGGAGATAGGGGAGGACTGGGAAGCCTGGCATGCTGCAGTCCACGGGGTCACAAAGAGTCAGACGTGATTGTGTGATGGAACAACGATGCGTCAGCACCGCGCCCGTCTGGGATCTGTGGTGAACGCGTCCGGCGTGGCCCCTGCCCGGATGCTCCTCTGGGCAACTTGGCCTCCTTTACCTCAGGCCGCATCCATGGGGTGGGCCTCCTGTGGCCCCCACTTCTCAGCGCTGTGGGTGGGCCCCGCCTGGTGATGTCTGCCCCCACCACCACCCATGTACCTGTGAATGTGACACTATTTGGGTCTATAATGGGTCTCTGCAGAGGTAACCAAGTCAGCAAGCGTCCTTATAAGAGACAGAAGAGGAGAGAGTAAAGGGGGAGGCGGCCCTGCGAAGACGCGGCCGAAGCTGGACGGACCAGGCCACAGCCCAGGGGGGCCTGGAGCCCCCAGAAGCTGGGAGAGGCAGGAAGGATGCCTCTCCGGAGCCTTTGGAGGGACCCAGCCCCGTCTACACCTTGATCTCAGGCTCTGGCCTCCAGGTTGGGAGAGCATTGGTTTTCTGCTGTTTCAAGCCCCTGGTGGGCTTCCTTGTCGCTGCCACACTAGGACCTGTACATGCTCCCTCTCACCTGCTTTTCAGGCTGCAGCTTCACCCCACTTCTGAGAGAGGGGCGCCCTGCTGCCCTCCCAGCTCTGCACCTACCTAGGCGCCCCGCCCCCTACCCCGAGCGGCACTCTGGTCACCCATGGATCCACGGGGACTCACGTCCTGGTCACTATTTGTCCCTGCCGTTAAGCCGCTAAGTCATGTCCAACTCTTTTCAACCCCATGGACTGCAGCACGCCAGGCTTCCCTGTTCATCACCAACTTCTGGAGCTTGCTCAAATTCACGTCCATTGAGTTGGTGATGCCATCCAAGCATCTCATCCTCTGTCTCCCCCTTCTCCTTCTGCCTTCAATCTTTCCCAGCATCAGGATCTTTTCCAATGAGTCAGCTCTTTGCATCACATGGCCAAAGTATTTGAGCTTCAGCATCAGTCCTTCCAATGAATATTAAGGGTTGATTTCCTTTAGGATTGACTGGCTTGATCTCTTTGCTGTCCAAGGGACTCTCAAGAGTCTTCTCTAACACCACCGTTAGAAAGCATCAATTCTTTGGCACTCAGCCTTCTTTGTGGTTCAACTCTCATATCCATACATGACTACTGGAAAAGCCACAGCTTTGACTAGATGGACCTTTGTTAGTAAAGTAATTGATGGCTCTGCTTTTTAATATTCTGTCTAGGTTGGTCATAACTTTTCTTCCAAGGAGCAAGTGTCTTTTAATTTCATGGCTACAGTCACCACCTGTAGTGATTTTGAAGCCCAAGAAGATAAAATCAGCCACTGTTTCCATTATTTTTCATCTATTTGCCATGAAGTGATGGAACCGGATATCATGATCTTAGTTTTTTGAATGTTGAGTTTTAAGCCAGCTTTTTGATTTTCTGCTTTCACCCACATCAAGAGGCTCTTTAGTTCCTCTTCGGTTTCTGTCATAAGGGTGGTGTCATCTGAGGTTATTGCTATTTGTCTTGGCAATCTTGATTGCCAGCATTTTGCATGATGTACTCTGCATATAAGTTAAAGAAGCAGGGTGACAATATACAGCCTTGATGTACTCTTTTCCCAGTTTTGAGCCAGTCTGTTGTTCTATGTCCGGTTCTAACTGTTGCTGCTTGTCCTGCATACAGGTTTCTTAGGAGGCAGGTAAGGTGGTCTGTTATTCCTGTCTCTTTAAAAAGTTTTCACAGTTTGTTGTGATCCACACTGTCAAAGACTTTAGCATATGTAGTTCATGAAGCAGAAGTAGATGTTTTTCTGGAATCCCCTTGCTATCTCTATGATCCAATGGATGTTGGCAATTTGATTTCTGGTTCCTCTGCCTTTTCTAAATCCAGCTTGTACATCTGAAAGTTCTCAGTTCATATATTGCTGAAGCTTAGCTTGAAGGATTTTGAGCATTACCTTGCTAGCATGTGAAATGAGCTTTCTCTGGGATTGGAATGAAAACTGACCTTTTCCAGTCCTGTGGCCACTGCTGAGTTTTCCAAATTTGCTGGCATACTGCGTGCAGTACTTTCACAGCATCATCTTTTAGGATTTGAAATAGCTCATCTGGAATTCCATCAGCTCCACTAGCCTTGTTTGTTGTAATGCTTCCTAAGGCCCACTTGACTTCACACTCCAGGATATCTGGCTCTAGGTGAGTGACCACACCATCATGGTTATCTGGGTCAGTAAGACCTTTTTTGTATAGTTTCTCTGTGTGTTGTTGCCACCTCTTCTTAATATCTTCTGCTTCTGTTAGATCCTTTTCTGTCCTTTACTGTGCCCATCTTTGCATTAAATGATCCCTTGGTATCTCTAGTTTTCTTGAAGAGCTCTCTAGTCTTTCCTACTCTGTTGTTTTCCTCTATTTCTTTGCATTGTTCACTTAAGAAGACTTTCTTATCTCTCCTTGCTTCTCTTTGTAACTCTGCATTCTGATGGGTGTATCTTTCCTTTTCTCTTTTGCCTTTCACTTCTCTTCTTTTCTCAACCATTTGCAAGGCCTCTCAGACAACCATTTTGCCTCTTTTTCATTTCTTTTGCTTGGGGATGATTTTGGTCACAGCTTCCTGTATGATGTCACGAATCTCTGTCCATAGTCCTTCAGGCACTCCATCAAATTTAATCCCTTTAATCTATTTATCACCTCTACTCTATAATAATAAGGGATTTGATTTAGATCATACCTGAATGGTCTAGTGGTTTTCCCTACTTTCTTCAATTTAAGCCTGAGTTTTGCAATGAGGAGCTAATGATTTGAGTCACAGTCAGTTCCCTGTCTTGTTTTTGCTGGCTGTATAGAGCTTCTCCATTTTCAGCTGCAAAGAATATAATCAATCTGATTTCGGTATTGACCGTCTGGTGACGTCCATGTGTAGAGTCACTCTTGTGTTGCTGGAAGAAGGTGTTTGCTGTGACCACTGCATTCTCTTGGCAAAACTGTGTTAGCCTTTGCTCCGCTTTATTTTGTACTCCAAGGCTAAACTTGCCCATTACTCCAGGTGTCTGGTGATTTCCTAGTTTTGCATTCCAATCCTCTCTGATGAAAACGACATCTATTTTGGGGTGTTACTTCTAGAAGGTCTTGTAGGTCTTCATAGAACCGTTCAACTTTAGCTTCTTCAGCATTAGTGTTTGGGGCATAGAATTAGATTACTGTGATGTTGAATGGTTTGATTATTAAATTAATGAGTGAATGAATAACTACCTCACCCATCCATCCATCCATCCATCCATCCATCCATCCATCCACCCATCCACTTAGCTATCCATCCATCCATTTTTTTATCTACCACCCATTCATCCATCCAACTATCCATTCACCGATCCATCCACCCATCCATTATCCATCCATCCATCCATCCATCCATCCACCCACCCATCCATCCATTTATCTACCCACTGATCCATCTACCTACCCATCCATCCATCCATCCACTTCGCCACCATTTACTGAAGCTTCCACTGGGTGCCAGGGCTGCGGATACAGCTGAGAAGAGGACAGACAGGCGTGCCCGCCTCTCCCAGTGTCCTAGCGGGGGTAGGCGGGTGGAGAGGAGGAGAGGAAGTGTTCAATGTGTCTAGCGGTGGGGGGGATTCAGGCCACGGGCACTGCTGTTTTCAGTGGGTCAGCAGAATCCTCTCTGATGAAGGGCTATCTCAGCAAAGGCTTGAAGGAAGCATGGGCGGGAGCCAGGTGGAGACCTGTGGAGAACCAGAGCAAGCAGCCTGTGCAAAGGCCCTGAGGAGGGCTTAGCGGGTGCGTCCAGGCTCGCCCAGGGGGCTGCGTGGGGGGCAGAGGCGCCCAGGGGAGGGAGGGACTGCAGGCCGGCACGGGGGCTTTGTGGGCAAGGGAGGCAGGGAGCCCATGCAGTATTTGAGTGAAGGGGGGATATGGACCGACGCACACTTTAATGCTCACACTGACGGCTGGCAATCCATGGTCCGTGAGCTGGGCAGTCAGAGGTGAGTGTCCATGGGGCTGCTCATGACCCTGGGCTCCAGGATTTTTCTGAGGTATCAGAGCAACCCCTTTAATCAGGCACCGTGAACAACCAAAAGCAAAGCTGGGAGCCGCGTCCATTTCCTTGTTCTCTTCAAGGCGGGATCAGGCTCAGCACCAACCAGCAGCTGAGACACAATGATGGGATCACGGTCATTGTGTTTACAAGGCTCTGCCATGTTTAAGGGCGTCTCTGACCCAGCCTCCCTGAGGAGCAGCTCTCCCTTCAGGGTCTCAGACAATCAGTGAATTGGCACGTGTGTTCCCTGTGTGTTGAACATCTCCTGGGTATCAGGCACTGCATTGGCACATGTTACCAGGCTTAATCCTCACCACTTCCCTATGGGAGGCCCTTCTTACAGATGAGGAAACAGAGGCGCAGAGGAGACCATCCACCTGTTCATCTATCCATTCATCCATTCATCCATCCACTCAACCGTTCATTTAATCATTCATCCGTCCATCTATCCATCCCTCCCCCTGTATTCTATGGCAAACAATCTTCTAGATACTGAGGATACGGGACAGACCTGATCCCTGCTCTCACCACTGAATGGTGGCTGGAGACACGGAACACTTTATCACACAAATCGTAATTGCAGTGGAATTCAGATGCTCACCAGGTTGGAAGATGGAGCCCGAGCTCCCACTGAGTGGATAGCCATGGTCTCACCCCCTGCAGTGGTCAGGGTGGGCTTCTCTGAGGAAGGGGCCTGTTAGCGGGATGAGTCAGGGGAACCTGGTCAAGTGAGTGGAGCCGGCAACAGAGTATGCAAAGCCTCAGGAGACAGAAGGCCTTGGGGCGGTGGGAGGGGGTGGGCAGCAGGGGTACCGGCCCGGCCTTGGATGGGGGAGCCACCTCCTGCATCTTCTGACCATGCTCACTTCCTCAGGGTCCGTCAGCCCCTCTGGGGGCGTGGGCATCTCCAGGTCTGTTTCACAGTCTTTGTTCTCTTAGCAGGTTACTCTGAAAGGGGACCTTAAGGTCGAGATGGACACTTGGAGGCTTCAGATGCTGAAGCAGTTTCTTTCGGGCCAAGTCAGCTGAAGGAGCACGTGGGCCTAAATTTAGGCTGAGCCGGGTTCACACGCTCACAGCTCCCCTGTCTGTTAATGGTACAATCTGTTCGGACCTTTGGAACATTCCTCAGCTTTTATTGAAGGTAGGAAGAGTCATTTCTGAAATTAGCATTTAAATTGGCCCAAGTCAGCAGCTCTGCGGGAAGCCCTTTCCTCAGGTGTCTGCTGCTGCAGAACCAGAGGTTGGAGGATGCCCCACCGTCCTGTCCAGGGACCCCATCCTGCTGCTTCCCTTCAAGGGACCACGTGCGTTCTGTTTAAATGACTCCAGGCCGTCTCCCCAGGACGACAGCCTGGGAAAGGATACGTGTTCGCAAGCGGTGCCCGCAGCGGAGGGGTTCTCGGCTGGAGAGGGGAGGTGTGAGCCGAGGGCCTGGGAATCTTCTCCAGATAAGTGGTCTGCCCCCAGGCCCTGGACCCACACCTCCACCAGCGGCTTCTAGCACAAGGCTGTCTAAAGGGGAGACTGGGCAATGTGCACTCCCAAGCTATCACTTCTAGTGTGGTCCGGGCCAGACATTTACACATTTTATGGCCCTATTAGTCCTCAGTCTTTTGGAGAGGGGTGACTGGTTGATCATTAACTCTTTGCTACGTGTGGCATCCACATTCTGGCCCAAGATAGCTCAGGCCAGCATGCTGATTCCGCCTACCCATTGGGCCATGGCTGGGTGAGCCTGCCTTCTTGCAGCGGGTGGAGCAAATTCTCCTGATGCCAGGGCCTGGGGCCCTGGCCGTGCCCTCCCTGGCTCCCTCGGGCACTGGCATAAAAGTGTAATTTTACTTTCTGGCAGTCCCCCGGCCCTATGAACCCTCCCACCCCCTCATCTGCCCAAGGGTGTGAGCACCCAGCCCTGCGGAGGCACAGACGCTCCGGTTTGGCGGTCCCCACTTCTGCTCATCACATCCCGCACCAGGATGGGGCTGGCGTCTTCTTTGCAAGAGCTCATCCTGGGGGTCTGGTCTGGGACACGGCTCTGTGTTCCTTGAATTCCGTCTTAGATGTTCTTTCCCTACAAGAAATTTCTGCCAAAGGGCAAGCTTTGGTTGTGCCTCCCAAATCGGTTTCTTGAATATCAAGAGTTGGGCAACTTGCCGGGGGGCAGGTGGGAGTTAGGGGGTCACGCTCGTAATCAGATGCTCATTTCTTACAGCCACTGAACTTTCTAACGACCGTCTGGAAACATCCTTTTCTTGCAGAGTCCAAAGGCATGGCAAGGTATTAAAACACGCACCACAGTGAGGGAGATCCCAGACCATGCCAGCTTGTCTGCCAGCCCCGCCTCCCAAGACGAGCGCCCCCAGCTCAGCCCCACTCCGCATCCCCTCCTGGCCTTGGGACCCACCCCCGCTTCCTCTTCTGGGCACTGTGCCCTCCAGAGACACTTCTAAATGGTAGATGGCCTCCCTTACCCCGTGCTTAGAACTTTCTACGTTTCCACCAAATGAAAGTCTAAGAGAGGTCTCAACTCCTGGCTTGGTCCTAGATGGCCCCTCCTTTTTCTGGCCTGGTCCCCGGGCGGCTGTGAAGACATCCCTGGACGTGGCGTCTCCCTCCCTGCCCTGCTCCCCCCTGGCCGAGCCAGACGCCCTGTCTTGGGGCAGGTGCTCTGATGTCGTGGCCCTTCACTGACCTCCTGGCCCTTCACTGGCGGACCTCCCTGCAGAGCTGTGCTCACCACGCTCTAGGCTCCTTCCGCGGATCTTCCCGTTGTATGGGGGGTCCCCGATGCCCTCCCGTTTCTGTGAGTTTCAGGCCCAGAGTCGGCTCCGAGCACTGCTGTGGAGAAGGGGCGAGCGCATGCGTGAGAGGCAGTGTGCAGGGCCCCGTCCTCAGCCTCTCGATCTCCTTGCAGCCCGAGGGACTCAGGCTCACAGCGTAGATGGTGCGGACCGCACACACACCCCCTCCTGTGGGAAGACCAGCTCAAAGGCAGTGGTGCCAGAGGCGAGGGCGCACAGGCAGAGGCAGACGGGAGTGGCCAAGAGCGGAGGCAAGGGAGCGGCCGGACGTAGGCTGTGTGGCTTTGAGCAAGGTACCTAACGTCCCTGTGCCCAGCTTTCTCCTCGTGGAGGCGGGAGATACAATAGCATCCCTGGAGGGACTGGCAAGTCCCTGCCCACTCTGAATGGGGAGTCAATGAGGAGGCCTGGGTGGTGGAGGTGAGGGCCCAGATCCGGAGTAAAGAGACGAACCTGACACCTGGCAGGGGTGTGATGTCGCTCAGTTGCGAGGTCATGTCTGACTCTTTGCGACCCCATGGACTGCAGCACGCCAGGCTCCTCTGCCCTCCATTATCTCCCAGAGCTTGCTCAAACTCAAGTCCATCAAGTCGGTGATGCCATCCAACCATCTCATCCTTTGTCATCCCCTTCTCCTCCTGCCCTCAATCTTTCCCAGCATCAGGGTCTTTTCTAGTGAGTCAGTTCTTTGCATCAGGTGGCCAAAGCATTGGAGTTTCAGCTTCAGCATCAGTCCTTTCAAAGAATATTCAGGGTTGATCTCCTTTAGGATGGACTGGTTGGATCTCCTTGCAGTCCAAGGGACTCGCGAGTCTTCTCCAACACCACAGTTTGCGAGCATCAGTTCCTTGGAGCTCAGCCTTCTTTGTGGTCCAGCTCTTACACCCATACATGACTACTGGAGGACCACGGCTTTGACTGTACGGACCTCTGTCACAGGGGTGTTACGGGGCAGTGCCGTTTGCTTCCTGCTTGGCCCTCACGCAGTACTGGGAGGGCGACTGTGTCAGCCATGGGGTTCCCGTCTGGCTCTCCTCACTGCTTGCTTGCTGGGTGACCTGGGGCAGAACCTGCCCCCCCTGGGCCTCTATCCCCACTTTCCCTGTGGGGGAGGGGGCTGCCTCTGAGCTACTGGGGGGCTGCCTGGAGCTGCCCTTGGTGACGCAGCAGGATTGCTCGGGCTTCTTCTAGGGCCTGGGGCTGGGTGGTCTCCGGGGCCATGCCCGTCAGCCACTTTGCGACTGCAGCGTGTGGCCGTCACTCACAGCCTCCAGTTCCTCTGGAACCGATGGCCCTGATTTACAGAACACTCCCCACCTGGAAGTGTGGTCTCCACCAAGGGTCACTGGTGCCGAGAGAGACCCAAAGCATTTCCTTTTGTAGGCACCAAACTTTGGTTAAGAGACAAAAGACCCTAAACAGAAAGGCTTTCATTAGAAGGGCCCTCAAACAGGATCGCCCCACAACGAATCCAGGGGGCTGCCTTCCCGGTTTCCAGCCTCAAAACATTGCTTTGAGTTAGAAACACATGTTAATTACAACACACCAGAAATTCATACCTTGACAATTTCTTTTTTTTCCCATTTGCGTGAACAAGAGGAGTACTTTCGTAATTGAGAACATGTGCTAAAGAACAATTTTGTCAATATTCACATACTCTGCTCTCTCTGGGGGTGATTCACTCTCACCAGCCATGAGACCCTGCAAGATTGTGGCAAAAAAATAAAATGCAAAACCAAACAAAACCAAGTACTCTGTGCGTGGCCTGGCCATAGGCAGTTCACCTCCAAGTGTCGCTGGAGAAACCTGGGACCAGCCTTGCTCTAGACAGACGGGACCGAGGGGCACTGAGTGGGCAGCCACAACGTGGAGAAAACAGGAGTGCCTGTGACCTGTCTTTATCAAGCGCTTTTACCAGGAGGCCGAGCCAAGGGCGTTATCTTATTTGCGTCCGTTATCTTATTTAATTTAAAGGCGGCCAAACACCCCAGTCTGCCCCACAGTCCCAGTTGATGCCGGTCACTGGGCGTCATCATGAATTGTCCCCCTGAAAAGTGAAAACTCCAAAGGGTCCCAGTTTGGATGATAATGACCATGTGGCCTCGTGTGTGCAGGGTCCCATCTTGTGAAGGAGCCCTCGGATGGTCGGCCGGTGGAGGAATTTGCCCAAGGTCATCTGTTGACTTCCGGGAATTCAAGTCTCAGAAATGTTCATTCAAGTCTGTTCTCTATGTCTGCATCTCCTTTGCTGCCCTGCAAATAAGTTCATCAGTATCGTCTTTCTAGATTCCATATATATGTGTTAATATGCAGTATTTGTTTTTCGCTTTCTGACTTGCTTCACTCTGTATAATAAGTTCTAGGTTCATCCACCTCATCAGAAGCATATACTCTACCAATATATAAAATAAATAGCCAGCGGAAGTTTGCTGTATGCCTCAGGGAACGCAACCTGGGGCTCTGAGATAACCTAGAGAAGTGGGATGGCGTGGGAGATGGGAGAGAGATTCAAGAGGGAGGTGTACATATGTACACCTATGGCTGATTCATGTTGACGTATGGCAGAAAAGAAACCCATCTTGTAAAGCAACTATCCTTCAATTAAAAATAAATAAATTAAAAAAAAGTCTCAGAGGTGGGTTCTGAAGCTGGGTGGGGCCGACCCTCCAGCCTTCCCTGTAACTTTGGCCAGCAAGTCCTTCCCAAACGAGGGGGGCCTCCGAGGGCCCTGGTGTGGGAAGAGCCTAGGGCGGGGTCCCCCACTGAAGCCCCACCTGCCCGGGAGCCCAGTCAGCAGCCAGCAGCCAGCAGCCGGGGTCCCAGGAAGAATTCTGCAGAGAGAGAGCTTTTTCCCCTTGAAGGAATAAAAAGCGCACACACACACATTCCTGCGAATCAGAGGTGTGCCAAGCGGGGAGGGTGGGCAGGGCCCCTTGACCGGCTGGCCGCCAGCAGCCCAGGCACATGACAGCTCTGAGAGCCGCCGGCACCAATTCAGGCCGGGCGGGCGGCGGTGCCAGGGGCGCGAGCGTGGCCTTCCACCGGCTCGGCACCTCGACCACGTGACGGCCGCTGCTTCGGGGCAGGCCGGCGCGGCCGAGGCCCGGTGCCTGCACACTTGCCATCTCTGGCGGAGAAGGCCGGGGAGGCAGCATCAGAGAGGAGTTCAAGTGCTGGGTCAAGTTCAGGAGCTAGGCTCAGGGCCCTCGCACGGCTCCCAGCGCGCCATGGGGGAAAGGTGCTTCACAGTCTCCCACGCCGGGCCGTTTCCAGCGGCCCCACGGGGGAGGCTCACCCACTGTTCCCATCTGGGATGGACTTACTTCTTGGGGTGGCATGGGACTCTACCCTGGGGCTGCGTTCTAGAGTCCCGGCCTTGATGACCCGTCTTCCAGGCCCCGCGGCTGCTCTGTGCTTTGGTCTTTCAGAAATAGTAAAAGAAAAGCAGTGAGCCTTCGTGTGTGTATATTTAAAAGATGGGAGATGTGTGACTGTCCTGGGTCAGCCATACATGTCAAGTGACCACAAACTGGATGGCTTAAAATAACAGAAATCGGTCCTCCGCCAAAGCCGGAAATCAAGGTGTGCGAGGGTTGCACTTGTTTCGGAGGCCCTGGAGGAGGCTCCTTCCTGCCTCTTCAGCTCCTGAGGGCTGCAGGTGTTCCCGGGCTTTCCGGGCATCCCTCAGATCTCTCCCACCATCGTCACATGGCCGTCCTTCCCACCTCTTGGCCTCTGTCTCTCGTATGGACCCCTGCCAGGATGGTCTCATCTCAAGACCCTTCACTCTGCTGGGCCCACAGGGGATTCGCCCATTTCACACCCCAGCAGCCCTCTGTAGTAGCTGTTATTCCAATTTTAAGGCTAGAGAGGCTGGAGTCTTAGGAAACTCATGTAAGTTCAGGCCATCCAGCCGTGGAACTAAGATTCAAAAGCACAGAGCAAGATCTCACAGGGCCTGGCTCTGAGCCTTTGGACTTGATTCCAGTTCATGGGAGGCTGAAGAGGCTGGTTTGGAGCCACTGAACCAGCTCATTCATTCATTCAATTGCTCAACCACATACACATTCATTCCTTCATTCGTTCAGACACCTCCCACCTGCCAGGCACCTCTTCTTGCGCTGGGGATGGCGTGGACAGGATAGACTGAGTTTTGTTCTTGTGGCTACGTTCTCACAGGCCTGGGGACCCGTCCATTAGCGAAGCCCTCCCGAGGGCACTCAGTGCAGAAGCAGGACGGGAGGAGGGCAACCTATCTGGAGGGTCTGAGGGTCCCCCGTGGCAGCGAGTCCCCCTGTGGACTGGCTCTGCATCCGGCAGCCACGTGTTCACCCTGTGACCTTGAGCAGAGGTGCAGGGCTCTCTCGGCCTCAGTTTCCTCATCTGTACAGTGGGGACACTGGGTCCTGGCTCAGGACCAGTGTGAGGATGGACTGGCCCTCACGAGCTCCCCGGCCTTGGCCTGACTTTCTCCTCGTCGCTGTTGTCGTTGTTGCTAAGTCATGTCCGAATCTCTGTGACCTCATGGATGCCAGGCTCCCCTGTCCATGGGATTCTCCAGGCAAGAATACTGGAGTGGGTTGCCAATCCCTTCTCCAGGGGTCTTCCTGACTCAGGGATCGAACCCACGTCTCCTGCACTGCAGGCAGAGTCTTTACTGCTGAGCCGCTTTCTCCTTAGTTGACTTCCAGCTGAGGGATACCAGAAGTGGCCTGACTTTCCCAGTGGGCAGGGGTGAGAAAGGCCACGGCTGGGTGGAAATAGGCTGGGTGCACTGGCCAGGGTCCCAGGGCCGGCCACGAAGGCGGCTCAGGGACCAGCAGGGACCCTCAAGTCCGCTCTGCCGCAGGGCCCTTGGTTGAGTGGCCTCACTCTCCTGCCCACTAGGGGAGGGTGAATCCCCTGAGCTGGCGGGGCTACCAGGCCATCCTGGGGTCTTCTGAAGGCCAAAGTCTGGGTACCCGGCTGGCGTGGGGAGGTGGGCACTGGGCTGTTTGTCGGATGGCAGCTGGCATGCTTCCCCTTCTGATCAAGCTGGGACCATGGACAGGGGTTTGCCTCGCATGCGCTGGGTTAGTTCCTCAGCTGCTCTAACCGACTTCCCACAGGCAGGAATTTCTCCCGGTCCCCGGAGGCTGGAAACTGAGACCCAGGTGTGGGCGGGGCTGCTCCCTGCTGAGGCCTCCCTCCTGGCCGTCTCCTCCCCGCGTCCTCACAGGGTCACAGGGTCGTCCCTCTCTGCGTGTCTGTGTCCTGACCTCCGTACCAGGCCCCCAGTCCTGTGGGATTAGGGCCCACCCAGTGACCCTGTTTGACCTTCATTACCTCTTTAGTAGCCCCATCTCCAAATGCACTCACTTTCTGAGATCCTGGGGGTTGGGATCCTAACACACGCATGTGGAAAGGGGCTCAACTCAGCTCAGAACCTACCTTTTGGAGGGAAGTCATCAGGATGCAGAAAGGGAGACGCTTGCCCTGGAACTGTGGTCCGGGAGGCCTCCCCCAGCCACTCGCAGGGTGCAGGGTGGGGGTGAGCTGCGTGTGGCCCCTGCGGACCCACCAGGATCATGCGTGCTGCCATGAGCTTGAGCCCCGTTGGGGTCGTGGGTCCTGTTTGGGGATGTAGAGGGAAGAAAGTTAACAGCAGAGGATTTCTTGAGTGGTACCCCACTGTGGACTCGCCGGAGTCCCTGCCACCTGCTGGGGATGCCCTCCGCCGCTCTGTGGGGGTCGGACACCAGAGGGGGTGGCACCAGCCTGCAGGCTGCGGGCGGCTCAGTGGCGGGCAGGGCCTGGGAGCCAGGACTCCAGGTTCAGCCCCCTGCGGCCACTCCCTGGCTCTGCAAAAACCCTTTGCCTTGGTTTCCTCATCTGTCCAGTGAGTCTCAGTGGAGGGTTGGATGGGGTGACGCCTCGAGTCTCTGAACGTGGTCTGCCCTCAGGTGCGGGGCAGGGGAAGAGGGGCGGTCCTTGGCTGTCCTGGAGCAGTGTTCAGACACGCGGTCCGGTGTGGACGTGGGCACCTTCAGCTCACTGTCCTGCCCTCTGCCTTCACCATCCCTCCTCCTCCCGGGGGGCCTCCAGGCGGCCTCACTGCGAGCACAGGTGAAAAGTTAAACTCAAGGTTCGGACCACAGGCACCCAGGTGGCATGTCGGTGTGCAAGCGTGTGCATGAGCATGAATGACAAGGTGAGTGGCACACACGTGTGCATGCACAGTCACACGTGTGCTTGTGCGTATGCACATGTATGTGTGCAAGTTTGTATAGACTTGCAGTGCATGTGTGAGCACACGTGTATCTCTTTTTAAAAAAATATGTGCTTGTTTGGCCGCATCGGGTCTTAGCTATGTCCTGTAGGAGCTTTCTCTGCTGCACGCAGCCTCTCTAGTTGTGGAGCATGGGCTCAGTGGTTGCTACCTCAGGGCACATGGGATCCTAGCTCCCTGACCAGGGATTGAGCTTCCATTGCCTGCATTGCAGGGTGGATTCTTGACCCCTGGGCCACCAGGGAAGGTCCACGTGTGTGTCTCTTCACATGGGCGTGCGTGTTGCTGGTTGCGTGTTCTGTAAATCGTAACAACCCTCGGTGCGTGTCACATCTTTCGTTGCTGCAGTGCTCACGTCCAGAGACTCGTGTGTGGCAGGTGTGGGTCGGCTCTGCCTCACAACCCTGCTGGGCAGACGGTATTCCCACTTTACAGATGGGAACACCGAGGCTTGTGGAGGTGAGGGGCCCTACCTGGGATTCACACCATGACTCCAGAGTCTGCAAACACTCTAGTTCAGTGCCTCCTCCCCTCTGGAAGGTGGGTCTCTGGTTCAGCTCCCCCGCCCCCCCCCCCCCCCCACGGAGGAGACTTGCTCCTCTTTGCAGATTTATGCTCCCACATCCTCCACTGGTCCTGTGGGGCTTGGGGGGGGGGCTTCTAGGTGGCTTGGTGGTCAGATGGGTCCACACACCTGCCAGGCCCTGCCTGCAGACTCTTGGCTGTTTCACCTCCTCTTGCCGTGGGCCTTGGGCAAGCTGGCCAGTTTCCACACCCATCACCTAGATCTGAAATCCGGTGACTCCGGCAAAACCCCTACGCGGTGCCAGGTGCCCAGAGATCTTGTCTCACTTGATCGTGGGCTCAGGGAGGTAGGGATCATTGTCCTATTTTCCAGATGGGGATGCTGAGGCTCAGACAGGTGAGTGGCTGCCCTCAGTCACAGAGTCAGGTGGTGAAGCGGGTTTCTCTGACCCCACGTCTGGTGGGGCTTGTCTCGTGGCCTCTGAGTAGCCCAGGCCACCCGGGAAGTTGCAGCGCTGAGCAACAAGCAGAGTTCAGTTTGCGCACCAGAGCGGCCGAGCCAGCAGAGCACTTGGCTGGGAGAGAGCGCGCCGCGCTGGGAGCCCTGTGTGACCTTGCGGAGCACCTTCCCTCCTGGCGAGCGCCTGTCCTCCTTTGCGGCAGCTCAGCCCGTATCTGGCTGGGCCTGGGTGATGACGCCCGAGGGCTGGTTCCGGGCTGCTGTTTACCCCGGTTCTGCATGGAGGGTTTGACCTCAGGCCCGCTCCCCGCCCACTGGCCTGCTGAGCCCGCCTCCTCTCGGCCCCAGCTGACTCATGGCCCTGCTATGTATGCTGCAAACATTCTGGAACCCTCACCCTGCAGCGGGGCTCTCGGAATTGGCAGACGACAGGGCAGTGCTCCGTACCCCAGGTGGGAGGCGTTTGGGTCCCCTGAGAAGCGTCCATCTCTCTCCCTGTGTCTTCCCATGACAACAGCGTGCTCCTGTGTCTGTGACTGCAAAATGCTACTGATGGCGACTTCCCTGGTCCTACGACTCCACGCTCCCAACGCAGGGGGCCCGGGCTCGGTCCCTGGTCAGGGAACTCGATCCCACACGATGCAGCTAAGGGTTCTCACGTGGCAACTGAAGATACTTTACAACCCCCTGGACTGTACGCGCCAGGCTCTTCTGTCCATGGGATTCTCCAGGCAAGAATACTGGAGTGAGTTGCCATGCCCTTCTCCAGGGAATCTTTCTGATGCAGGGATTGAACCAGCGTCTCTTATGTCTCCTGCATTTGCAGACAGGTTATTTACCACTATCACCACCTGGGAAGCCCCCAAGACAGGGTTTAACCTTCAGGTCAAGACGATTCCCTGGGGAATGAATTGCCAACCCATTCCAGTGTTCTTGCCTGGAGAATCCCCATGGACAGAGGAGTCTGGCGGGCCACAAAGAGTTGGACTTGACTGAAGTGACTTGACATGCATTCATGCACCTATCCAAAATACTATTTTTAGCACATCATCAATATCAAACTCATTAGCAAAATATCTTGCATTCTTTTGCACACCCTTAATTCTCCAAAACCCTGTGTTATTTTTACAGACTGGGCTTCTCAGTTCGGATGTTCCATGTTCAACATCCTGCCAAAGTAGTTGAGTCTAAAAAAATCCATGTTACATTGATTGGGTTTTTAAATTTAAACTGATTGAAGTGAAATAAAATTTAAACAACATTTTGAAGTCTCACTAGCCATGTGCCAAGTCCAGGGCCACGTGTAGCCAGAGGCTGCCATGTTGGTGGCCCTGGTCTGGATATCGCCTGGTCCTCCTCTCACTCATCCAGATCCCCTTTCCTGTGACCTGGGTGACCTCTGGCTCACCCGTGACACTATCTGTCAGAGGTCTGGGTCCCAGGGACATTTGAGGGGTGATAAACTGGGATCTTGGGACGCAGGCAGAGAGGGAACTTCACCCTTTGGAGCCTGATCTCCCAGCTCCCCATCGCCCACACCCCCTCCCCAACTGTGGCTCGGGATCTGGGTCCTTGAGCACGTCACCTCCCCTCTCTGGGGCTCGGCGTCCCCTCAAGCCCTGCTTTTCCATCACTGACACCTACAACTCAGGGACAGCAGCCTTCCTCGGAGGCCCGCATACAGATGGCGCTTAATAGTGGCTTAGTGCCTGAACAAGGCAGGTGCTGGTCTTGCCGCCCGAGCTGCCCACCACTGCCTTTTCTTTCTCCCGCCACAGGCGCCCTCTGGCCTTCCTCGAGGACCCCTGCATCCCGCTCGTGGGTGACGCTGACCGGACCCCGGGGCCGGCCTCTCCCTATGCCCAGATGCACTCCCGTCATCCCGACGGCTCCCCTGGGAGGCAGGGGCCACGTGACACCACTTTGGGGGTGAGCAGACCAGGGCACAGAGAGGTGAAGCCACTTGCCCAGAGTTGCAGAGCTCGCAAGGAGCAGAGACGGGACTTGACCCCAGCGGAGCCAGCTCCCACCCTCCTGGGAACCGCTCGCTGAGCTGGTGTCTCCTCCGACAGCCGGGGTCCTGGTTCTAGTCCTGTCTCCGCAGTCTCCCGGTTCTGGCCTCAGATTCCCCCAACCATACTGTGGGTGGGTCGGACCTTCTGATGATCAAGTTTCTTCTGGCCTTCAGGGTCTCTGCCTCACTTCTTACTTTATGTTTTGTGAGTTGATTCGGCTTTGGTGATGGACCCGAGGGAGGGCCAGACCAGGTGGCCGGGAAACCACATCCCACAGCCCGGCCCCTGTGGGGGGTGAGGCCCTGCTCACGGCCTGCTGAAGGCCGGGCCAGGAGGCTCACCCGGCTGGATCCTGCGGCTCTGCCTCTTGGCACCGTGGCCGTGCAGCTGTCGGGGCTGGCCGCGTGCGGTCACCGGGCTGGCGCGGGTGGCCGGGCGGGGTGGGGGAGTGGGTGTGTGTGCCGAGCGGCCCCATCACTGCCAGCGGCTCTCGCGGGTCCTGCCAAGTGGCCGTGGAGCCGGGCCCAGGTGCCAACGTGCTTGGTAACCGGATTGCTATTTGAAAAATTAAAGCGGTGTCAAGACAATCTCACCTCCGCGCTCCTATCGGGAGGCTGGAGCCGGCCGGGTGGTGGCCTGTTTGTGCAGGGCGGCCTGTTGGAAGGCGCCCTGGGGACGGAGCAGATTATCCGGAGAGTATTATCCAGCCAGTGCCTGGGCGGAGGCAGAGGCAAACAGAATAGCACGCTCGGGCCGGGCCTGACCCTGCACAGCTGCTGGACCAGGCGCTGGCCAAGTGCTTGTCCGGGACCTACTGTGTGCCGGGTGCTGGGGGAGGCAGCAGGTGCGAGGGTGACGTCTCTAGGGGGCGCAGGGACCGGACGCAGGAAACCATTCCGATTTCTTTTAAAATCAGAGTTTAAAAAAGAAAATGAGCTGTTAGGTTGAAGAAAATGTTTAAATATATGTACTGGGTTGTGCAGTGTTTTGTGAAATTCGTGTCTGCCTGGAACTTCAGAATGAGATGCTATGTGGAAACGGGGTCTCTGCAGAGGTGATGAGTGAAGACCAGCTTCGGCTGGAGTAGGGTGGGCCCGGATCCAATGACTGGGGTCCTTACAAGAGGAGAAAACACACAGACACACAGCGAGGCAGGCTGGAGGGGTGCAGCCACAGTGGGGGCTGCCTGGACCCCCAGAAACTGGAAGAGACAGGAAGTGTCCCCCCATGCCCCCGCCCCAGAGACTTCAGAGGCAGTGAGGCCCTGTAGACACCTTGATTTCGGACTTCCGGCTTCCACACTGTGGGGGAATAACTCTCTGGTTTGCAGTGATTTATCGCAGCAGCCTTGGAAAAGTAACCCAGGGGGTGCCAGTGGTGAAGAATCCACCTGCCAATGCATGAGATGCAAGAGACACGGGTTTGATCCTTGGGTCTGGAAGATCCTCTGGAGGAGGAAACGGCAACCCACTCCAGCATTCTTGCCTGGGAAATCCCATGGAGAGAGGAACCCGGTGGCTATAGTCAATGGGATCACAAAGAGTCAGACACGACCGAACCCTGAACACCGGGAAAGTAACAGAGTGCATAATATTAATTTGCTCTTAGTCCAACAATGTTGTAAACAGAAATTGTTCTTATTATTTTTTAAGGAAAGAAGGAACCCTTGAAAGCAAAATTCCCTGAGGCCCTTGAAAGTCTTAATTCAAGGTCACAAGACTTGCCCTTCTTCTGGGAACTGAGGGCTGTGAACTGTGAACTAGGTAACGCGGTGGCGATGGGGCGCCTTGATCGAGGGTGCGGGCACGGAGCGGGAGTGAGGTTGAGGGGCGCAGGCGGGACCCCAGAGGGAGAATTTCCAGCCCCTGCTTGGCTGTCTCCTGACTGTGAGACCTCAAGGAGGGGTGTGACCTCCCTGCCGACGTTAGCACCTTATCTGTTAGCACCGACTTCAGAGTCTGAGTAAGGAGCCTTCTGAGCCCCGTCACCACGGCCCGGGGTGTTCCTTCTGCAGAAGCGCAGGTTTCAGAGTCCAGGTCAGCGGGGCCTGCGGCCTTCTCCCCCGCCCAGTCGTGGGAGAGGAGCCGGGAGGGCGTTCCATCCGGGCCGACCCGGCCGAGAAAGAGCCGCCCTCCCTCCGCGCGTGTCCTGCCGTTCAGCTCAGGGCCACTGTCTTTGCAGGTTCTCCTCCTCGTGGTCAGCTCAGTATCACGCGGGTCCTCGTCGGAGGCCCAGGAGGCCAGCCCTTGCTTCTCCCACCCAGACGGCCCTTCCTCCAGGGTGCCGTGTGTCCAGATCTTATGTCCCCCAACCTGCCAGCCATGGGGACCCGAGCAAAGAGAGGCCAGTTGGACCCAGCATGAGCTGGATGAGGCCCCAGGACCGTCCCAGCCACCAGGGTGGTTCGGAAAGGTCCCCACACCGGGCCAGCTTGGCGTCTTGGGACGCCAGCTGTCTGGCCGTCAGGGAGAGACACCGTCCAGTCCCAGAGCCACTGGCATCCGGGCAGCGAGCCGCAGGGACAGGGGCGCTGGCCGCACCCATCCCACGTCCCTGCGCTTTGCCCGCATCATCGCCATGAAGCCGCTCGGAGAGACTCGGGTGTGGACAGGATTTCAGTTCTCACCTCACGGGGAGGGAGGCACAGACGGGTGGCTGCAGCAGGTGGCGCAGCCAGGGTGGGAAGTCCAGGCAGAGGCCACTCAGAGGGAGCGGGGACGGGCCGTCCTCTCGCCCAGATGTCTGGACCTGCCTGACGGCTGAGCCCGCAGGGGCCCCGGGCTCAGCGCTGCATTCTTGCCTCTAGGTGGGGCATTCTGCCTGTGCTATTCCTACGGCTTGGAATCAGCTGAGTGTTCATGGGCCTGCTGCTCAGGGGTTCCTGATGCCCGGAGGAGCATGGATCAGGTTGGGTTGGGTGCAAGGTTTTAACTCCTTCCTACAGATGCCTCCTGCATGCTGCGAAATGCAATGTGGACCCTCAGATGCTCCAGGTTGGAAACACAGCGCCTTCTCTACCCCGCCGCCACCCACCCCACCCTCCCAAATCCCTCCTGGGTGGACCTGGGATGCCGTCCTGAGTCCCCTCCCTCCCTCCTCTAAACCTTAGCCCCCTCGGGACAGGGCAATGCTGACCTCCGTCACCTCTGGGGCCTGATGGGTGGTTCTCAGGAGGAATGGGCTGCGCTCTGGTCTGGGACAGGGTCGTGGGGTCAGGGGAAGCCGGGAGCTTCCTGGGGGCAGGGCGCTGCTCGGTGTGGGGTCTTGTACCCCCCAGTCCTCCTTTGTGCTCACGTCCCGGGGCCTTTTCTGTTTTCGTGGCTGTCATTGGAGGAGCGAGCGTTCGTGGATCAGTGAGACCGGGTTCCCTTCTGCCTCGTCTCCTCTCCTTGTGAGCCTGGGCAGGTCAGTTCCTTGCAGCGTCCTTCCAGAGCGCAGGCTCAGCTGCTCCTGGGGTCGGCCTGACGGTGGCCTTGGAGGTCTGGGGTGAGGAGGCTGACTCTCAACTCCATGGCATCCGTGCTGGGGGATGCCAGTGACTTCACTTCTCTAGGCCTCAGCTTGCTCACCTGTAAAATGGAGAGAACACAGGACCCATTGGAAACCTGGGCAGAGTGGACACTGCCGTTCAGTTGTAGCATCTGCTGCACAGGACATGCTCGTCCCCTCTTCCCACTTTATTCATTTCAGTGAGAGGGCGATGACTTCTGGAGGGGATGTCATTGGGCTAGAATTTTGCCAGTTCGATGCCTTTTGATAAAAGTATTCAGGGTACTCAACCACCACTGCAATCAAGGCATAGAGCTGTCCCATCACCCCCATCCTTTCTGCTGGTCCTTTGCAGGCAACACTTTCCCCACCCCAGCCTCTGGAAAGCACAGATCTGGTTTTTGTCCCTATGGTTTTGCCTCTTCCAAGGTGTTTAAGTGGACTGTGCAGCAGACAGCCTCTTGTGTTTGGCTTTATCACTTAGCCTAACACATCTGAGATTCACCCAGGATGACATGTGTGTTTGCAACTAGTTCCTTCTTATTGCTGAGTATTACGTGATTAGAGCATGAACACTGAGTTGTATGAACAGACTACAATCTGCTTTTCCATCCACCAGCTAATGGACTTTTGAGTTACTACCGTTTGTGGCTAATACGTATAAAGCTACTACAAAGATTTGGATCCAGGTTTTGGGTGGATATGCCTTCTTTTCTCTTGGATGTATACTGGAGTGGGGTTACTGGATTGTACGTTAAGTGCTATTGTTGTTCCGTCGCTGAGTTGGGTCTGACTCTTCCAACTCCATGGACTATAGCACGCTAGGCTCCTCTGTCCACCATCTCCCAGAGTTTGCTCAGACTCCTGTTTATTGAGGTGGAGGTGCTATCTAACCATCTCATCTTGCACCACCCCTTTCTTTTGCCTTGAATCTTTCCCAGCATCAGGATCGTTTGCAATAAATTGGCTCTTCGAATCAGGTGGCCAAAGTATTGGAGCTTCAGCGTCAGAAACAGTTCTTCCAGTGAATATTCAGGGTTGATTTCCTTTAGGATGGACTGGTTTGAACTCCTTGCTGTCTTACTTTCCTGGTGAAGAATCTGTTCAAATTTCGCTCAGTAAAAAATTTAGGATGTTTTGTCTTATCATTGAGCTGTAATATTCTTTCTTCATTCTGGACATAGACTTTTATCAGACATGTATTTTTCAAATATTTCCTCTCAGACTGTGGCTTTTTGCATTTTATTAACAGTGTCTTTGGAAGCTCAGAAATTTTTATTTCCATGAAGTCCAGTGTATAATTTTTAAATGAGCTTTTTTTTTTTTGCATTTTAAGAATTCTTTGCCTAACCTAAAGTCACAAAGAATTTCTGTTTTCTTCTAGATGCTTTATAGCTCTAGGCTCTACACTTAGGACTGTGACCTGTTTTGACTTTGCCTAAGCTGAGCTTTGTCTTAGGTGCCTCCCAATGCCCACCTCACGTGGCCACCCAGCACCTGGCCTGGCCTCTCCCGTCCTGCTTTCCTTCTCCACGTGGGCAGCTGTTGGCCGAGGCTGCTCTGCCACCTTGACCACTGGATGAAAAGTCTTTGGGCCACACCGGGGCTGGCAGCACTGGTGCCAACCTCTGCCGAGACTGTTTATCTTCTGGACTGGGGGATGGCCTCTTCCAGGGGACCCAAGGCTGGAATCCTGCCCACGGCTCAGAAGACGTAATGGCTGGGATTCAGCCTTCCTTTGTAGCCTGGGGCAGTTGCTGCCTCCGCGGACCCCAGAGTAGCTTCACCCTCCTCCCCGTGATACCTGGGGCATCTTTTCTCATCAATGTGCTGAGCTCAGCCACCTCCTTATCATATTCCACCAACTCCCTTCACCATCAAGGGGTTACTGGCCCCATTTCTCAGATGGGGAAACTGAGTTTAAGGGGACTGCATTATGTGTCCAGGCTGGAGAGCAGCAGCAGAGCTGGGAACCGAACTAGAACTTGGCACCATGTTGCTTCCCCAGGTCCATCCTCTCCACGCAGGGCAGCTGTGAACTCCTCCACGCAGGCACTTGGGAATGATTTATCCAGGGAGGCTTGGCACACCTTTTTTTTTTTTTTTTCAGGGAGAGTGTGCTGTCTCCCCCATAGGGTAAGCTTCTCCTGCCCAAGGATTTCTTATATTTTGCGTCTCTTCCCCCAAAACGTGGCCTAGTATGCCCAGGAGAATTTCACACAGGGACACCTATGTGTGAGTCCGACTTTTAAATATGGCCTCACCTCCCCACAAAGGTCCTCATGGTGGCTGCTAGCCTGGCCAGGCTGACGGACTTGGGAATCACACCATCCTTATGTACAGTGTCTGGTATACATCAGGCGCTCAGTAAATGTTTGTAGCATGAAGGAATGAACTTAGAACCATCTACCCAGTGCATATCATCAATTATAACAAAACCCAGTGGATCACGACCATCAGAGTCAAGGCTCAGTATCTAAGACCCACCCAAGAGTCGAGTGGTGGGTTTTCTGGGCTGTCCGGGTTCGTGGGCTGGGATCTAGAAGGGACATGGCAAGACCCAGTGGGGTTGGCTGCCCGCAGAAATGCTTTGGAACCCAGGTTGGCTCGGCCAACCCGTCCCCTCCTCGGAAATGGCCCCAGGATGACTGGGGGCTGGCTGGCTCAGCGTTCTGGCCAAGGCCCTCTGCAGTTGGGAGATTTTTTTGCTGATAAAGATGGGATCACTCCGGGATGGGGCCTGGTGGAGCTCCAGACTTCTGTCCATTGCAGCCTCTTAGTGGTGGTAAGGGGCCTCCAGCAGGAGCTGGCCTGGGGGCAGGCCTCCATCCTGGGGACGGGGCTCACACAGGCTGGGGCCTGGGACCACGGACTGAGGTGCTTGCTCCTGGACAAGCATCTCCTTGAGCAACAAAACTCGAAGAAACTATAGGAGACTAAAAATAACGGTGTGCTCGCCTGTGCATGGACAACAAAGAGACCAAAAGTGGGGCTTCCCTGGGGGCTCAGCGGTAAAGAATACACCTGCCAACGCAGGAGACACGGGTTTGATCCCTGATCCGGGAAGATCCCACCTGCTGCTGAGCGACTAAGCCCGTGCGCCACGACCTTCGAGCCTGTGCTACTCTGGAGGCTGGGAGCTGCAACTGCTGAAGCCCGTGCGCCCCAGAGCCCTGGTTCCACAGCAAGAGAAGCCCACACACTGCAAGGAAGACTAGCCCCCACTTGCTGCAACCGAGAGAAGCCCCCGGGCAGCAGCGAAGACCCAGCACTGCCAAAAGTAAATAAAGACGAAAACCCAGTTGCCGCTTCCAAAGAGCCAAGAGCAAAAGCAGGAGTTCGGGAGCAAAAACAGGGTACTGAGCATGCGCCCTGCACAGTACCACCAAAGGGTGGGCAAACCACCTAAGCCACTGTGCCCCACCTGGCCTGACCCCTGGACACACCCCTACCCTCACCCTACGTAAGGAAGCAGTTAGTCCCTCCCAAACCCAGGGAGGGAGCCAGGGAACCTGTTACTCATTCTCACTCCTCCCTGCAGCAGCAGGGTCCCTGATAAAGCCTGGCCTGAATTTCTTGTCTGGCCTCTGATCAATTTCTATTGGTGAAGGAGGCCAAGAACCCTGATCGGTAACGGGAGACGAGAGCTGTGAGCAGACTCGTTTCTGGTCCACGGGCAGGAGTCCTGCTGGGACCCCTGTATCTGACATTCATGGTGATTTCTCTGCAGAAAAAGCACGTGGATCTCCCGTTTTGCTTTTTCCTTGGTTGGGATCGCATGAAGTACCATGGTTGGTGTTCCTGAATTTAAACTGGGTGCTCCTCACCTGTGTGTCCCTTTTGTTCCCCTCCACACCCCCAACAAGGTCAGTGACCCGTGTCAAGGCTGGAGTTGTTATGACTCCTGGAATAAGGGGAACTCAGTCCTGGAAGGGAGGACATTTGTCTCGGGCCACCCAGTTCCCCACTGCAGACCCTGCTGTCAGCTGGGAGGGCCAGGGAGGGGTGGGCGGCAGTGACAGAGGAGGAGAGCCCCGGAAATGTCGGCTGGATACAGCCTCGGTGTGACTTGGCCAAGGAGACGTCCGTGAACCCGGGGCCAGCAGAGCTAAGGCCATGCTCAGGGTGCTTGCTTGGACTGCAAGGAGATCAAACCTGTCCATCCTAAAGGAAATCAACCCTGAATATTCATTGGAAGGACTGATATTGAAGCTGAAACTCCAATACTTTGGCCACCTGATTCGAAGAGCCGACTCATTGGAAAAGACCCTGATGCTGGGAAAGATTGAAGGCAGGAGGAGAAGGGGACGACAGAGGATGAAATGGTTGGATGGCATTACCAACTCAATGGACATGAGTTTGAGCAAGCTCCGGGAGACGGTGAAGGACAAGGGAGGCCTGGCACGCTGCAGTCCATGAGGTTGCAAAGAGTCGGACACGACTTAGCGACTGAACAACAGCAGCAACAACTTAGTGTGACACCCCAGAAAGGGTCTCGATAGCACCAAATGTCCCTCGGTGGGCAAGTCGCTTCTGGTGAGACCCACTGCTTCCAATTGGCCCCACTTTACAGAAGAGGAAACTGAGGCTCAAGAGCAGCCAATGGCTGCCTCAAGGGCGACCTGGGGTCACTGCTCTGCCCACCTGCTGTCGGCGCCTCCAGCTTTGGGGGTGCGGGGTGGTCCAGACTCTTCCGGCCTCTGCAGCCTCCTGTCCATGCTTCCTCAAGCCCAGCGCCTAGGTGGGCCATGAGCGCTGGTAGATTTGGGGCTGATGCTCTCGTGGGAAGAGACGCCCAGGGCCAGGTCGGAACCCAGGTGTGTGCTCGGCAGGAAGGATCACTGGAGAGATGGGCCGCCCTGCCGAGGGTTATCTTAATCCCTGGTTTCCTTTGCTTCTCCTCCTGGCTCTCCTCCTGCTCCTGAAACAAGTCTTAGAGATCACCGCCCCTGCCCAAACACACACACACACACACACACACACACACACACACACACACACACACACACACTCACTCATACAAAGGGATTTTCACACCTGGAAGTGCTCTGGGCTTCATAGACTTTGCGTTGTGACCGAAGGGGTTCATTTCCTGATAGAGGAAAACCATCCTTTGGCCTTTATGCAATAGTGGCTTGGCTGGGGAGTCTGCATTGTCCTGCACCCCCAGCCACCGACCAGCATCTTAATGCGCCGATTTACCTGGAAACACGAGACGCCTCATCCAGGCTTAGCTCCACTGACGACATCTGAGTTCAGATTATGTGGTGAGAAATGTCGGAAATAAGCTGGGGGTTTGTGGGTGGTGCTGGGGGAGATTGAAACCCCACTTGGCTGGCATCTCAACAGCAGTGGCTAGCTTCCCAAACTATGGGGTTGGCCAAAAATTTCGTTTGGACTTTTTCTGTCACATCTTGCAGAAAACCCCTAACGAACTTTTGGCCAGCCCAGTACGATGGTGACTTGTCTTGTGAAGTGTCTGTTCATATCTGCAACTTTATCTGTGTGACCGGCCCTCCCGGGGCATTGCCCGCAGCCCCACTACGTTCTGGGAAAAGCGACAACACGTGACAGTGTGTGACTGGCCCACGGGGTCCCCCAGGCTGCTGCTTGTGGTGTCCAAGCCCCTGGGTGGCAGCAGGAGGGGGCTTTTTCTGGGCAGTGATCGAACTCCATGGAAGCAGCTGCTCTGAGCTCTGCCAAGGTCAGATGGGACAGGATGGCCATTTTACAGGGTGATTTAAGAGGAAACTTAAAAGGAACATCAACTTCCCCTTTGAAGAAGTGGGCAGAGAGGGGTTTGGAGAAAGAATGCAGAGACTCCTTGGGTGGGGCCAGCCAGGCTTCTCTGTCCATGGTATTTCCCAGGCAGGAATGATGGAGTGGGTTGCCATTTCCTCCTCCAGGGGAAATTCCCTACTCAGGGATCGAACCCGTGTCTCCTGCATCTCCTTCTTTTCAGGCGGATTCTTTACCCTCTGAGTCACCAGTGAAGCCTAAGTTCTGTAGTTTGTTAAAAATATCTGCCCCTCAGGAGCCACAGTGTCATTGAGGGCCGATCATGCTTGGTTGCTGACCCCCTCTCTGGTCTCCCTTCTCCCTCTCTGAGGAAACAGCAGAGGTAGATCCGATGGAAATGTGCCCAGCCAGAATTCCTGACCTCCTGGCTGCCTCGGAATCCAGGGCATGTGACACCATTCTTGCCAAAGGGATGTAAGCAGAAGTCAGCCAGAGGTTTCCCGCTCAGCTTTTGCTTCTCTGGTATAGGCATCACTGCCCCTCCTGAATGCTATTCTTCTTCTTGGACTATGGGTTAAAGGCTGGAGGGGCAGCAGCCACTTTTGTGCATGAAGATGAGACTTCATCCTCGGGAGGCTGGAGTCAGAGGCATTTGGATATTGATGGCACACTCTCCCAACCCTTGTTGGGGAGAAAACTAAACTCCACGGGTTAAGCCTCTGTTGGGAGTCTCAAACTCCCTTCGACTGGTGCATACATTTCCCTCTGGTATATGTAGTTCCATTCAGTTGCTCAGTTGTGTCCGACTCTTTGCCACCCCATGGACTGCAGCACGCCAGTCCTCCCTGTCCATCACCAACTCCCAGAGTTCACTCAAACTCATGCCATTGAGTCAGTGATGCCATCCAACCATCTCATCCTTTGTCGTCCCCTTCTCCTCCCTCCTTCAATCTTTCCCAGCATCAGGGTCTTTTCAAATGAGTCAGTTCTTCACATCAGGTGGCCAAAGGATTGGAACTTCAGCTTCAGCATCAGTCCTTCCAATGAATATTCAGGGAAGATTTCCTTTAGAATGAACTGGCTGGATGTCATTGCAGTCCAGAGGACTCTCAAGAGTCTTCTCCAACACCACAGTTCAAAAGCATCAATTCTTCGGTGCTCAACTTTCTTTATAGTCCAACTCTCACATCCATACATGACTACTGGGAAAACCATAGCTTTGACTAGACTCACCTTTGTTGGTAAAGTAATGTCTCTGCTTTTTAATATGCTGTCTGAGTTGGTCATAACTTTTCTTCCAAGGAGCAATCTTCTTTTAATTTCATGGCTGAAGTCACCATCTGCAGTGATTTTGGAGCCCAAAATGATAAAGTCAGTTACTGTTTCCCCATCTATTTGTGATGAAGTGATGGGACCAGATACCATGATCTTAGTTTTCTGAATGTTGAATTTTAAGCCAACTTTTTCTATCTCCTCTTTTACCCTCGTCAAGAGGCTCTTTAGTTCCTCTTTGCTTTCTGCCATAACGGTGGTGTCATCTGCATTTTTGAGTTGTTATTGATATTTCTCCTGGCAGTTTTGATCCCAGCTTGTACTTCATTCAGTCCAGCATTTCGCATGATGTACTCTGCGTGTAAGTTAAATAAGCAGCGTGACGATACACAGCCTTGAGGCGCTCCTTTCCCAATTTTGAACCAGTGCCTAATGTGTGGGCACCTTGCGGACTCCTCAGCTTAGCATCTCAGCACTAAGATGGGGGGGGGGGGGCGAGGCGTTTTGAGCAGCAATGTAACCAACAAAAAGCACAAAAATGGGCTACTAAGTAGATCATGAAAAGTGAAAGTGAAAGTTGCGCCCGACTCTTTGCGACCCCATGGACTGTATAGTCCATGGGATTCTCGAGGCCAGAATACTGGAGTGGGTAGCCTATCCCTTCTCCAGGGGATCTTCCAGACCCAGGAATCAAACTGGGATCTCCTGCATTGCAGGTGGATTCTTTGCCAACTCAAGCTACGAGGGATGCTAGTTTACAGTATGAGAGAGGGAACCAGAGGCAGATGGTGGCTTTGCTGGACCTCGGCTGGGACCCTGTGTGCCTCAGGTAACTTAGATACCTTATTGCTCTGCACATGTGTGCACATTTCATGAAAGTATTGGTTCTGTTGCACATTGACTTTGGGGATACAGGGACATTTCAGCGCGTAGGTGAATTTGCAAACATAGGATCTGTGCATAACGAGGATGAGCCATACTTATCAAACGGGACTCCAGCAGCAAAGAGGAAATAGAAGGAGCTGCTTGGAGACTGACCTTAGATAGAGAGGTCAGCGGAGACCTCCTCGAGAAAGAGGAATTAAAGCTAGAATCTGAAGGTGGGGAGGAGTCAGCCTGTGAAAGCGGTGCAGGGTTCAGCAGTGTCTTTTCTCAAGGTCAAGTTCAGAGTAGACACGGCTTCATCTAGCATAACCTTGGGGCAGAGGGATTTACCTCTGTCTTTTCTTTTGAGCTGCCCTGTGGCACGTCTTTTCTCTCTTTGTAGCTTCTTTCAGGTTGTTTATTTTTCTTGTCATTTTATTCTCTCTTCCTCGACAACTTTGAAACTTAAAGATTCAATTTCTATTCATTTAACAGTGACCTTGGAGACTTTTACCAGGCATATTGAACTTTGAAGTGTCTAACTAATACTCCTTCCAAATGAAACGAGAGTTCACAATACGTCACCCCCCTTCTGACTTACATGTGACTGGGTCATGTATTTCATTTCTAGTTTTAACTTCCCCAAGTCAGACCTGACTTTTCTTGTTTTATGCAGTCACAGTTTGTTCAGATTTACCCAGATATTCCCCGCACACTTTGCTCATGATTTTTTTTTTTCATTTTGAATCTTCCTTCAGCAGTTATTCCCCTTTGGCCTGAAATATGTCTTCTGGGATCGCTTTTACTGGCAATGTGTTTGTGGCAAGCATCTACATTTTTTACTTGTCTAAAAATAAGTTGATCAACTTCTTCTTGCGTGGTTTGCGCTTTTTGTGTGAAGACAGCCCTGTCCCAAGGCTATGGAAATATTATCCTCCAAGGTGCTCTGAAACCTTTATAGATCTGCTTCTCACGTTGAACAACAAATCCACCTGGAGCTGATTTTCGTGTGAGGCGTGAGCTGGGGGTCTGTGTCAACCATCAGCGTTCTCCACCTAACATCTGTTGTTGTTGTTCAGTCGCTAAAGTTGTGTCTGACTCTTTGTGACTCCACGGATTGCAGCACCCCAGGCCTCCCTGTCCTTCGCCATCTCCCAGAGTTTGCTCAAACTCACGTCCATGGAGTTGGTGATGCCGTCCAACCATCTCATCCTCTGTTGCCCCCTTCTCCTCCCACCCTCAGTCTAACCCAGCATCAGAGTCTTTTCTAATGAGTCAGCTCTTTGCATCAGGCCAAAGTATCAGAGCTTCAGCTTTAGCATCAGTTCTTCCAGTGAATATTCAGGGTTTATTTCTTTTAGGACTGACTGGTTTGATCTCCTTGCGGACTCCTCTCAAGCGTCTTCTCCAGCACCACAGTTCAAAAGCATCAATTCTTTCGTGCTCAGCCTTCTTTATGGTACAGCTCGCGCATCTGTGCATGACCACTGGAAAAACCATAGCTTTGACTATACAGACCTTCGCTGACCAAGTGACGTCTCTGCTTTTTAAACATGGTCTTGGTTTGTCATATCTTTTCTTCCAACATTTAGTGGTCTAAATATTTCAGGTCCATGGTGAGGGTGCAAGTCCCCACGGAGATGAGTATCAAGTGTCTATGCTACGTAACCAATCACCACCAACATGGCTTAAAGTCACACCTGCTTGTAAACTCAGAGTTCTTTTAGGCAGAAGTCCAAGTGGACTTCGGTGTGTTCTCTGCTTAGGTTCTCATAAGAGACCAGAGCTATGGTCTCACCTGGAGGCTCTGGGGTGGAATCCACTTTCAAGCTCACGCGGGTGTTGACAGAATTCAGTTCTTTGCAGTTATAGGACTGCATCGGTCACTTTTTCTCACTGGCCGTCAGCCAGGGGTCACTGTCTGTCTTGGTTCCTGGAGGTGGCCCTCAGGCCCTAGTCATGTCTCCCCACTCTTACTCCCCACAGTGTGGCAGCTTCTCTCTTCAAAGCTGGCAGGACCATCTCACTCGTCTCTGCTGCCACGGCCTTATACGGCATAACCTGCCCCTTTGCAGGAGTGACCATCTCATCACGTCTGTGCTGGCCACAAACACGGACATGCGTGGGAGGGGGCATCTCTCCCATCACACATCACTTCCTGGGAGAAGCTCTAGGAGCCAACTGTGACATGTCTCATGATCCTCTGTCTGCCTCCTTAATTGGGGAATACTGACAGCATCACAACTTCTTTTCCAGTCTTCTTACATTTAACTTATCTTTTCTTGCTTCACTCTCCCTCAGGGCCTTTAGTGCAATTGATCCA
Source organism: Muntiacus reevesi (assembly GCF_963930625.1). Lineage (NCBI taxonomy): Eukaryota > Metazoa > Chordata > Mammalia > Artiodactyla > Cervidae > Muntiacus > Muntiacus reevesi. The sequence continues at coordinate 44,153,258 of NC_089253.1, forward strand.
TTTGACTGCAATACTTTTAGAACTTACGTTCCTCAAAACACCATAAAAGGCACAAAAAGACAAATTGCAAACTTAGAGGAGAGGCTGCAATGCATAGAAATGGCAACGAATTCGTATGGAGAAAAGGTCAGGTTTTAAAAAATTACTTTGTTTAGTTATTTTTGGCTGTGCTGGGTCTGAGTTGATGGGCAGGCTTGTATCTAGTTGCGGCGAGTGAGGACCTCTCTGTAGTTGCAGCGCGGGAGCGTCTTCCTTGGCTTCTTCTGTAGTGGAGCACAGGCTCTCAGCTGGTAAAGAGTCCGCCTGTAATGTGGGAGACCCGGGTTCGATCCCTGGGTGGGGAAGACCCCCTGGAGGAGGGAAAGGCTACCCACGCCAGTATTCTGGCCTGGAGAATTCCATGACTGTACAGTCCATGGGGTTGCAAAGAGTCGGACACGACAGAGCGACTTTCACTCACTCTCAGGCTCTAAGCACGTGAGCTCTAGAGCCCAGGCTCAGTATTTGGGGTGCACAGGCTTAGTTTCCCCGTGGCGTGTGGATCTTCATGGACCAGGGATCGAACCCACATCCCCTGAGTTGGCAGGTGATCCTTTACCACCGAGCCACCAGGGAAGCCCCCAAAAGTAAGTTTTAAGATAGAGTTTACTATGATTTAGGTTTGGCAAGCTCAACTGACCAGGAGATGACTGCCGTTGGAAGTCGTGGAAGGATGCCATTGGAAGGATGGTTTGTCACTCACAGGTCTCAAGAGAAGGTAGCGACCAGCCAGGGAAGGACCACTGCTGGTCAGGAGGGGACAACATGGTTAAGAATCTTTATTGTGGGTTCCCCTGGAAGGAATGTGTGAGAAGAGGAAGCGGGCTGAGGGTGGGCAGGTGGGATGATTTCAGGTGGCTCTGGGGCACAGCGGCTGTCCCTAGTTGCCTGTCCTGGGGTGATTAGTGCAGGGGATGGCAGCCCTGAGTCTGGGAGCCCAGTAAAGAAGGTGGTCAAGTTTTAGGCTCTGGATGGTTGGCTTGTATTTGAGAAGCATGCTCACGGATGATTCGTTTGCCCCCTGTAGGCACTGGCTGACCCTGGGAGTGGCAGTCCCCCCAGGGTCAGGAATTCCTAGATGGCGAAGTGCCAGCACACAGACAGAAGGAGTGGTTAATATAATCACGCTCTGGCGCAGCCGTGTCCGACTCTCTGCGACCCTGTAGACGGTAGCCCACCAGGCTTCTCTGTGCATGGGATTCTCCAGGCAAGAATACTGGAGCGGGTTGCCATTCCCTCTCCCAGAGGATCTTCCCGATCCAGAGATAGAACCCGTGTCTCCTTTGTCTCCTGCCTTGCAGGCGGATTCTTTACTGCTGGGCCACTGGGGAAGCCTGGTTAATACAACAAAGAGCACCTGAAAAATCATCAAGAGAGAGAAACAGCCCTGTAAGCAAAAGACTCAACTGTAACTTCATAGCGGAGGAAATCTAGTACGAGAACTAAAAACAAAGGTGCAAATCAAAACCACAATATGGCACCCACACAAAAAGTCCCCTACAGTAAGATACCGTTTCTTATCCATCAGATGGGCAAACATTACAAAGCGGCTGCTGGAGGTGGAACTCGGTACCACTACTTTGGAAAACAAGTCGGCATTTTTATCATGAAGTTAAAGATACGTGTTCCCTTTAGCCAAGCACGTGCATTCGCAGATACATTCCCCAAAGGAAGCTCTAGCACATGTCTTTATTTAAATGCTTTTGGGTGAATATATAACTTCAAGTAGTCATTTTACTCCAACAACCTAGAGACGTGATCCCAGGGGACACACCTGGGCCTGTTGGAACACGTGGGCTAGTCCATGGCTAGGGATACACCTGGGCCAGTCCACAGCCAGGGGATACACTTGAGCGAGTCTATGGCCTGATAAAACACCGGGGCTAGCCATGGCCTAATGATACACCTGGGCCCACAGCCCGGGGACACACCTGAGCCAGCCTGAGCAGACTACTGTCCCTGATAACTGACGTGTCACCCGCTGGTGACGATGGAAACTCAGGAAGAGTGTGGACAGGAGCCCTCGGGTGGTTGTCAGAGGGTGGTGTTTCTGAGAGGACAGGTGATTCTCCCTGAGGTCACACCTTGGAGGCAGTGGGGCTCTTTCTTGTGGCTCAATCCAGTCTCGAGAGCCCATGAGAGTCCCCAAGTCCCCAGCCGGCTGCCCCTCAGCACGAAGCCTGTTTCTGAGGGTCACACACTCATGTCAAAAAAATCATTTTGCACAGCAGGCCTCCCCAATCCTTGTCCTCCACCATTTCCTTTTTTTTAACTCCCCTTTAAATTTAGAAATTGAGAGAGAGAAAAATCTAGGCTGGGTCACGCTTGGGAAAATGCTGAGTTTTTTTCCCCTTCTTCTGCTCAGTACATTTCTTTTATCTTAAAAAAAAAATTAATACCATTAGGTCATCTCCTCCCCCCCCCCCCGCTCCTTTTTTTATTTCTGGGAAAAATCTTCATTTTGTGTATTTCTCAAGCATCTTGACATTCCGTCTGAGACTAGCAGCCGATCACTTCCTCCCAGTCCCTCTCAAAATTCCTGCTGGTTTTATCTCTTGCAAATGCTTTAGTGTTGCAAAGCAAATCCCCCCTCGCTCTGTCTCTCTGCCCGCCTCTCTGTGAAAAAGAAAGGGCCCCAGGCTCTGAGTGAGGTCCTCGGGCAGCCCAGATGCCTCCCCCAGCGCCTTCAAAGGTGCCTCCTCTGGGCCCACCAACCTCTGCCTATTAACTCTTTCAAAGTGCATTTGTCAGCAAGTGAAAGCTGTCTGGGTTCATTGATAAAAAAGGTATTGTTTTTTAGGACTGTTTTGTATTAACAGGTTGCATCGGGGACAGTCTGCATTTACAAAGGGCTGTAGGTGCCTTTCACCTACTTGTTGTTGTAAAAGATGAAAGGATTGGGTTGGAGACCCCCTCCTGCCGCCCCCGAACCCTTGCCAGAACACCCTTCATGGAAGAGATGGGCAGCCTGGAGGTTACTTCTTCCCAAACCCTAAAGAGTTAATGTGCAATGGTTAAAACTCCTCTTTTGGCCCCTGGTCCCTTATTCTAATGTATGAACTCTCATTCAGACATGAGCAAGCTGCATGTGCGTCTGGGGCTTGGCGACAGCTTGCCTCCTCCGGGTGACAGGATGGTCCCTGCCGAAATGTTTGTAAAAGCACAATGTTATAAACACCCCGGGCTCACTGAGACATAATCGCTTCTTTTGCAGGCAGGTCTCTGCAGCCCCCACGATCCAAGAGGGGTTCACTTTGTCTCGTTCCGGCCCGGGGTCTCTGAGCCCGAGGTGAGAAAAGTGAACCAAGGTTATTAAGAATTCTGACAAGGTAGGCTGAATAAATTGTGTTTTCTTTGTGAGCCTTAATCCGGTGTTGTATTGGCTTCTCGGACATGGCTAATTTATTTGGAATTTCATTCTGTTCCTGACAGCGTCCTTGACTAGCTGTTTGATCACCCCCGAGCAAAGTTACATACCAGCTTTCAACTGCTGGCGGGGCCCCGGTGTGATTTTTCTCAAGTGCGTTCTCCTGGGCTCCGCTTTATGTTTGCAGGAGGACATTTCAAATGGCGGGGGCCATCCCTTGTTAGAGAGAAACCCGGCCGGCGCAGGGCTCTCCCTCAATGAGGAAGCTTTCCACTCTTCCCCACTCGTCCCTCTGTTTGGGATTCTAATCTGCCTTTGTGGAGCAGGCAGAAAGAAAATTAATTTTCTCCCCGTCTGCGAGGAGCGAGCGTGGCAGTGGAGACCTGGTTTGAAATGCAAGTTGTATTGATTTCAGAGGCTGCACCCGCTGGGTCTTTGGATGCAGTATTCTCAGGGGAAGAAATGGATCAACCACAAACCTCCTTGGGGAGTTAGCTCCAGGGCCTCCTTCGAGTTTAGGGGCCTCTGGCTGGCATACCCCCCCACCTTCTGGGCAGAAACAGGAATTGACACCCACTCTGTAATCACTGCAGATGGTGACTACAGCTATGAAATTAAAAGACGCTTATTCCTTGGAAGGAAAGTTATGACCAACCTAGATAGCATATTAAAAAGCAGAGACATTACTTTGCCAACAAAAGTCCATCTAGTCAAGGCTACAGTTTTGCCAGTGGTCATGTATGGATGTGAGAGTTGGACTGTGAAGAAAGCTGAGCGCTGAAAAATTGATGCTTTTGAACTGCGGTGTTGGAGAAGACTCTTGAGAGTCCCTTGGACTGCAAGGAAATCCAACCAGTCCATTCTAAAGGAGATCAGTCCTGGGTGTTCATTGGAAGGACTGATGCTGAAGCTGAAACTCCAGTACTTTGGCCACCTCATGCGAAGAGCTGACTCATTGGAAAAGACCCTGATGCTGGGAGGGATTGGGGGCAGGAGGAGAAGGGGATGACAGAGGATGAGATGGCTGGATGGCATCACCGACTCGATGGACATGAGTTTGGGTAAACTCCAGGAGTTGGTGATGGACAGGGAGGCCTGGTGTGCTGCGATTCATGGGGTTGCAAAGAGTCGGACACGACTGAGTGACTGAACTGAACTGAATGGAACTGTTAAATCACACATGCATGCAATGTTTGCTTTTTATTTTTTTGGTAACAAGTGTGTCTTGCTTTTACCAGAAGCAAAAATGAAACATGAGTTTCAATAAGACTCCAATACTTTGGAGAATCTCACTCTCAGCCCTGCTGTAGCTGGTGATTTGACCATCTGGGCAGAATCTGGTCTACTAAAACTTGGGCCTGCTTTAATTGGGCTTCTTGACGTCAGCCCATGAAGATGTCCTTCCTGAGAGCCTTCTAGGAGCAGGAACTGTGCTTAGCCCTGGGGGCTCTGGTCGGAGCGCACATTCTGTGAATACATATAGGATTTCAGAGGATGGTGGGTGTGTGATGACAGTAACTAGCCAACCAAGTACCAGGGTGAGATGCCGGACTCAGCTTTGCTCACCGGGCCCCGCCTCTGAGTCAGGGGAGTCCACTGGGTCTTTATGATATTTGAGCAGTGCTTCCATCTCCTGCAGAGGGCTCTGACCCCTGGCCTGGCTTGCAGACCAGGCGGGAGGGGCTATTGTCCCCTTGGATGGAGGAGGAAGCTGAGGCCAGAGCAATGTTGAGACACCCTGATGGAGGCACAGGTTGTTTCGGGCGAGCGGGATGCTTGGGGCTCGATCCAGGGTCGTGACCTCCAGGGACAGCAGATCCCGGCTGGGGACACAGCTGTGCGTCTACTTTGTCCATCTAAAGCCCCTGGCGCCTGCACTGGGTAGACCTTTCCCAGGAGAAGGCAGTCCTGGGCCGGCTGCACCCCGCCCAGGGGAGGGGGACCACTTGCTTCCTGCCGGGACCTCGCCTGTGGACTGGGGTCATCTGCTGGGTACTCTTAAGCGGGTGATGAGAGAGGACTTGCTGGTTGCTGCTTCAGTGCTTGGACACGGTGTGCATGAAGTCTCTGGCCCTTTGCTGTCCTGAAAGTAACCTGGGTCCCCCAGTCTGTCCTCAGCGACCCAGGTGGAACCTCCACTGGCTGGGTCCTGGAGTCGGGGCAAACTCTAGCTCCCGAGGCCAGGATGCTCACTGAGGCACGGGTCATGTTCGGGAGGTGGTGCAGGCACCCTGGGGATCCGGGAGGGAGGAGGGGGTGGGCGGGAGGCTGGAGGAGGGAGGGAAAAGCCAGGGGGAGCTTCAACTTAAGGCACAGTCCTGAACTCACTGTGATCTCAAGGGGCGATGTGAGCGCTGTGTGACCTTTGAACTTGTCCTGACCCCCAGCAGGGGAGCTCGCCTTTCATCCCTCCCGGGGTCAGTCCCTGGTGAAGGGTGGCCTGGGAGGGTGTAAATCCCTGGGCGCTGGGGCAGCTCCTGTAATCCAGGACGTCCCTGGAGATGGGTCGGGAACAGAGGGATGTGGGAGGCTCCCGGGGGCCGGGGAGGAGCCCACCCTCACTGCTAGTGGGGGGGTGACTTGGGGTGTTTCCTCCCTGAATCGGGGTCCCTGCGCCCACCCCATGGGACACTGTGGGTGCAGGCCACTTGCTGCCACCTCATTACCTCCCGCTGGTGGGTGAGGGTCACCTTGTCCATCGTAGGTCCCCCGCACCTGCGTCAGGTAGACCTCACCCGGGACAAGACCGTTCTGGGCCGGCTGGACCCCGTCCAGGGAAGGGGACTGTTTACTCTCTCTCCTGAAGGGCTTGTTGACCTTGGCCTCCCCAACTCCAGAGGCCCGGGGACGTCTGAACAGGAAGGGGAGGACTCCGTGACCCTGGAGAGGCTCCGGGCGTGGAGGTCACGTGGCCCAGGCAATGTTGACTGTGTGCTCACAGAAACGTTTATCTGAGGCTAAGGCCACCTTGTCCCCACTGCCAGGTCAGGGCCTGTGGGGTGGGAGGCTGAGGACGGGCCACCCCTGTCCAGCGTGCGCCCCTGCCTCTGGCCACCCAGGACGCCCACCAGGAGACGCCGACCTCCCAGATAAGTGAGAAGCTGAGAAATCAGCCTCTCCTCCCTCCCTGCGCTCAGCCACTTCCCCCGGGACCCTCACTCCGTGTGCAGGTGGGTTCTCCCAGCAGAGGGGTGGGCGGTGCTTGTGAAGGCCCCTGGGGATGTTCTGCAAAGTTATGGAAGCCTTTATCTGGTCTCCACACCCCCGGGGTGCTGTTTGATTAATGACTTCAGGTCAGGCTCCTACGAACTAAATTCCCACATGGGTTTGAAGAGGTCGTCAAATAATGCTCTGCGCAGAGCAGATGAGCCCAGGGCTGAACATTACCTGAGAGTCTACTTACTCTGCAGACTCGCTGGACACCCGGCCAGGCCACCGGCTGGCAGGTCTCTCTGTGGATGGAGGTGGAAACGGGTGCTTACCACCCAGGGCACAGTTGGGCTTGGAGCACTTTCGAGGAAGCCTTTGGGGGTCATGGTGATGCCTGGGCTCCAGGGCGAGGCGGGGAGGGTGCAGGTGGGGAGCTCACCATGGGTCTGGCCAAAGGCTGGATCACCCAGGAGGGACCACAATCAGCTCTTCCACTGCTCATCTTACCCTGGCTCCCTCTCAAAGTCTCTGCCTTTACTCCTTAGCTAGAACCTTCCAGAAAGGCTGGGCGGACTCACATTCTCACTTTGTAGATGGAGGACAAGTTCAGGAATGGAGGTTCCTCAGCTTTCTCCCTGGCTTGTGTCCCTGGGGGTGGGCCATCTCCTGGTGAGAACACAGCTGGACTCCCAGGGTCTGGCATCTGGGGACCAGGGCGCCTCATGACCTCCAGCTTGCACCTCTGCGTGTTATGGGACCAGAGGACTGGGGGTGGAAGGAAGAGCCCAGGCTGTCTCTTCATCCACGAGAAACCTGGCTGTGGAAGGCCAACGACGGGCTTGGGGATGGCAGAGTCTGCGGAGGTGTGCGTGCCCTGGTGTGTGCGTGTGTGTTACAGGTGCAGGCGTGTGTATGCATGTACCTGTGTCCTCCTGTGTGTTACGGGTGCAGGTGTCTGTGTGTGTATCTGTATTCTCGTGTGTGTGCATGTGTGTGTGTTACAGGTGCAGGCGTGTATGTGTACCCATATTCTCGTGGGTGTGTATGTGTGTGCCTATATTCTCGTGTGTGTGTGCACGTGTACCCATATTCTCATCTCTCTGTGTTTGTGTGCGCGCGTGTGTGTTTGCGGGCGCGCGCAGCAGGCAGAGAAAGGCGGGAGGAGGATGCGCTCACTCCAGCGGTGTGGTGGAGACATTTCTGCCCAGGGCCTCTTCGGGGACAAGAGCCAGTGATTCCACGCCCAGGCCCCTTGCTGGTCCCGTGTGGACACTGTCCCTTGGGCCTCCCCACGGCCCTTCAAGGCAGAACAGTCACTTGTCCCCTTCCCCGGACGGTTTGCACCCCGAGGATGAGCACCTTGCTCGGTCCCTTCATGCCTGCGGTGGGCCCTGGACCGGGGCCCTGAAGGGTGTGAGGGGAGGGCCGCGGGCCGACCATCCAGCCCGGGCTGTGGGCGACCCCTGTTGGGCCGGTGGGGGGTGATCCGGGGACCGGCCCGGCCCTTCCTGGGTGATTAAGCGGGTTCCCCCCCGGGGCCGCCAGCGCGCGGCGCACCCCGCGGGCGGGCGGGCGGCTTTGAGGCGCTGGCGGCCTGCGCGCTAGCTGAGCTGCGCCGGGGTCGCCTGCGGGCGCGGGGCGCCGGGCCTCACCTTCGCGCCCCCGGCTCCCCTTTCATCCGCACAGCTCCCGCCGGCCCTCCCGCCGGGCCGCCCGGCCCCTCCCGCCCGGCCTGCTGCGCCGCGGCCCGCGGCCGCCGGACAGAGCCGGCCTGCAGAAGCGATAGCTAATTGGGCAGAGAAAGGGCCCGATTGTCTGCGGGGCCGGAAGAGCGGGCGTGGGCGGCTGAAAGCGCCGGGGAAGGTGGCCGGCTTCGCCCAGCAGCTGCCGCCGGAGACGTTTGGAGATTACGTCAGCGCCGGGCCGCGAGCCTCCCGCCGCCGGACAATGCGGCCCTTGTCGGCCCCGAGCGCCGCCCGCGCGCGCTGAATGGCGCGGGGCCTCTTCTCCAAGGAGGCCGCCCGCCGTCCGAGCTGTCCTCTCCCGCCAGGGAGGGCCCTGCGCCGGGGCGCGGAGGGGGCGGGCTCGCTGCCCTAGGGGCGGCGACCCCCGGGCTGGGCGGCGCGCGGGGGGCGTGGGGGCTGCTCCTCTGGGTGGGGCCGGGCTGGGCGGCGCCCGGGGGGCGTGGGGGCGGCGACTGCCCTCGCCATGGCCTCCTGGCTTGGCGGCGGCACGGGCCCCGACCCGCTCCTGGTCCTGCTGGTCATCATCTTGTTGGCACGCTTCCTTCTGTGGGCCTGCCTGGGCACCTACATCGATTACAGACTGGGCCGGCGGCAGCCCCGCAAAGCCAAGGAGGACTAGGGCCTCCGCCGGCCCGTGGCCTGGAGCTCCAGGCACCCCGGAGCCCTCCCTCCGGGATGGTGTGTCCCAGAGAGGATCTGTCCTGGGACCCAGGGTGGGGATGGGGCGGGGTGCAGAGCGGGGAGACCACCCCCGCAGCCCCCTTGCGGGGCAGAGATGGCCCAGCCCCACCAGGACTGCCCTGGCCACCTCCCGCATCCCACGTCAGCGGGTGGAAGGGCCCCCCTGCCTGTCCACCAGGTTGTGGGGGTCCCTGTCAGAGTGAGTGATCCTAGGGGTGGGTCTCACTTTTAACACTGTCTCTACTTCCAGTTCTCTATAAATCTGTTTGCTGGAAGAGGCGGGGGATGAGCCAGAGGGGCTGGTCCAGGGGGAGGGCAGTGGTGCAAGGACAGGTGTGACCACATCACAGGCCCGCCCTACCTCCTAAAGCTGCCCTGGACTCTGCCTCTGGCAGGGAGGAGACTGACCGCAGACTGTGCCTTGGTTTCCCCAGAGCAGACCCCTGGGGGGAGTGTCTCAAGACAGACTTGTGACTATGAGTCCAAGTCCAGCTCCAGTTGACCGTGGGCAAACTCACTTTCCCCATCTCTTAAGTGGGCGCACTAGTCCCTAGCCCCCCCTCCCCCAAAGAAGGTTATTAGCAGGAGGGTCAGGTGAGAGGTGGGCTGAGCCATCCCCCTCCCCCTGCCACCATCCCCCTCCCCCAGCCACATCCCGCTCCCCCTGCCACATCCCGCTCCCCCTGCAGTCTGTAACCTGCAGGACACGTGGAGGATGGTTTAGTGAGAAGCCACGGGACCCAAGGCCCTCTGCTCCTTTGTGCTTTCAAGGATGTGGCTGAGACATCCCTAAGAAGATGGACAGGCAGGGAAACTCGACTGGAGCCCAAGAAGCCACTGCCCTCTGCACCATCATCCCGTCACACCCTGAACTAAAGGGGCAGCATGAGATGGCTCCGTGCTTCTCGATCTGGCGGCAGATTCGAATCACCCAGGAGGTGTTGGCAGTGCCAGTGGCTGAGTCCCCCAGACTGAGAAGCATCGGCTGATTCGAGATGTTCCTGGCAGGCCAGAGCCTGGTGACACCGTGAATTCCAAAAGGGCTTGGCTCAGCTGGGAATCTTCGGCGGCCGTTAGAGGTCTGGAGTCACTGACCTGGGTGAGCGGACGCTTGGGCCCTGGTAGCTGGGAGCCATCCGCCTTGCGGCATCCTGGCAGAAGGGACCACAGCGTGATCCATCCAGGCCTATGTACATGGCTGTCCTCTGGGCAGTCGTATAGCCAGTGGCTGAGCAGAACCCGTGCCTCGTTGTAAAGACAATTGGTCATGGGGTGTCTGAGGGCTCTGATCACTGGGTTAGGGGAGGGGATGTTCTTGTTCTCTTTAGGGAAACTGTCATCCAATTTCTTTAAAATGATCATGTGTGATTTTGCTGATCTTTCTAAGGAAGGGGAATCACATTTGTTGTCATGAGCATCTACTAGTGGAGGGAAGTTTGCTGGTATTGCCAGGTTTTAAAACGGAAAGTCCCATGGCCTGAGAAACCCCTCCATCCTGGGTAAAGCAGCCCCTTGGATGGAGGGAGAAGTCAGATGTTCACATGACACACTCAAGTCTGCCCCACTGTTGAGTGTGTGTGACCTGTGTGTAGCCTGCTTGGGACCTGCGTGTCTACATGGGCGTGCCGATTTGAGGTCCACCGTTTGGTACGTGGGGTTTTCCTGGTGGCTCAGTGGTAAAGAACCCGCTTGCCAATTCAGGAGATCCAAGATGTGGGTTTACTCCCTGGGTCAGGAAGATCCCCTGGAGGAGGAAATGGCAACCCACTTCAGTATTCTTGCCTGGAGAATTCCATGGACAAAGGAGCCTGGTGGGCTAAAGTCCAAGCGTCACAAAGAATCAGACACGACTTAGTGGCTAAACAACAATAAGAACAACAGTTTTTGCCCGTGAGCTGATATTCCAGAGTTTTTGCTGGAATTGGGGAGGGGACTCACTCTTCTGTTGGGCTTGTCTAGTGGAGGGATGGAACCATGAGAAGAGACAGGATTCTGCTGGCATTGTCTGAGCCTCTTTCCAGTTTCATTGACCCATAGATTTCTCATCTCTTTTCCTTGAACCAGTTCACACTGGTTTCTATTACTTGCAACTGACAAATTAAATGCAAATATGATGCAATTAGTCATCAGAATTTTGTCAAAATTGCTCATCAGAGTACAAGTCTTGTGTATCTACACATCGACAGTTTACAACCTCCTGACATGGGCCTGACTCAGTGTAAGCACTTGAAACACTGTGGCTGGGTGAATAAGAGACTGTGCTCTGGTCATACATAAGCAGTGGTTGCGTTCAGTGCAAGGAACAGATATACAAGAGAAGCTTTTTTTTCCCCTTTCTTTCCATTTTTCTTTTACATGGAGCAAGAAGTCTGACATTTGGTAATCCTAGGTCCATGATGTCATCAAGAACCTACGCCCTTCTGTGTTTCTACTCTGCCATCCTTAGGATGTAGCTTTGGTCTTCATGGTTACAAGAAGGCTGCAGCTACTCCAGGCATCTTGAGTGAGTTCCAGTTACAGAAAGAAAGGAGCGACAGAGAGGGAAAGGTATCTATATCAGAGAGACAAAGCTTCCTAGAAACCCTTAGTTTCATGCTATAAACTAGAATTACGGCCCATGGCATCTCTAGATGCTGAGAAATTGTTTCTTGGCCACTCTTTGTAATTGCAGCCTATATCCAGAACACTGTTCAGGGGTCTTTGTGTGTCGTTAGTGGCATCCTTATGTGCTAGTTCTTCCCTTGTCTGCCTTTGAGAAATGTCACCTGTACTCAGCTGTCCTTGGCAGCTCCACCCTGGAGTCAGCGCGTGGAGCTTCTCATGGCTCCTTGGGGGCTTTTAAGAGTTTGGTCCAGCAAGGAGTCCAAGGATGAAAGAAACTTATTCCTTCTTAGAGGTGCTTGGAGATGCTTCTTTAGTCACACCTGGTGGCAACAGATAGACTGCAGCACATGGAAGGTGGGCCGTGAGTAGCTGATGGCTGGGTGAGTGACAGTGAGGGGCAGCAGGTGGGTAAACGGAGGCGCATTGCCAGTCTTTAACTCAGAAAGTGTCCCTGGGGCTCACAGTCTCAACGTGGGAGGCACCGCGGATACCGTGTTAAAGGTAAAGCAGAGCTTGCCCTTCAGGTAGCTTGCAGTCTGGGAGCCACGAAATGGGCAGCTAGACCAGAAACAGGAATTAGACCTGCGCAAGGTACATGAGGCTCTCAACCACTAAGACTGTGACCAGTGTAAATTGAAATGTCCTGTAAGTGTGAAACACACCAGATTTTGAAGGCTGGGTGCAGAAACTAATGTAAAATCTAATTAACAATGGTTTTCTATCGATTGTATGTTGAAATAATATTTTGGACACTTTGGGTTAAATAAAACATTGAGATTAATCTCACCTATTTCCCTGAATGCACTTTAGTGTGGTTACTGGAATATTTAAAATTATATGTAACTTACATTATTTTTTATACTGCATGGACTGCAGCAGACCTTTATAATGCAGTGAGAGTGTTATGGTGTGTGAATGGATTCTGTGGGAACACAGAAGGGCAGTTCCTGGAGGAGGGGTCTTAAGTGATAATGTAAATACATCAAACTAGAACCTGTGAGATGCAGCTAAAACAATCCTTGGAGGAAAAGCTATAGCCACAAATGCATTTATTAATAAACATGAAGTGAAGTGATGTCAAAGTCGCTCAGTTGTGTCTGACTCTTTGCGACCGTATGGACTGTATAGTCCATGGAATTCTCCAGGCCAGAATACTGGAGTGGGCAGCCTTTCCCTTCTCCGGGGGATGTTCCCAACCCAGGGATTGAACCCAGGTCTCCCGCATTGCAGGCAGATTCTTTACCAGCTGAATCACAGTTCAGTTCAGTTCAGTTCAGTCGCTCAGTCGAGTCCGACTCTTTGCGACCCCATGAACCGCAGCACACCAGGCCTCCCTGTCCATCACTAACTCCCTGAGTTCACCCAAATCCATGCCCATCAAGTCGATGATGCCATCCAACCATCTCATCCTCTGTTGTCCCCTTCTCCTGCCCTCAATCTTTCCAAGCATCATGGTCTTTTCCAATGAGTCAGTTCTTCGCATCAGGTGGCCAAAGTACTGGAGTTTCAGCTTCAACATCAGTCCTTCCAATGAACACCCAGGACTGATCTTTAGGATGGACTGGTTGGATCTCTTTGCAGTCCAAGGGACTCTCAAGAGTCTTCTCCAACGCCATAGTTCAAAAGCATCAATTCTTCGGCGCTCAGCTTTCTTTATAGTCCAACTCTCACATCCATACATGACCACTGGAAAAACCATAGCCTTGACTAGATGGACCTTTGTTGGCAAAGTAATGTCTCTGCTTTTTAATATGCTGTCTAGGTTGGTCATAACTTTCCTTCCAAGGAATAAGCCTCTTTTAATTTCATGGCTGCAGTCACCATCTGCAGTGATTTTGGAGCTCAGAAAAATAAAGTCAGCCACTGTTTCCACTGTTTCCCCATCTATCTGCCATGAAGTGATGGGACTGGATGCCATGATCTTAGTTTTCTGAATGTTGAGCTTTAAGCCAACTTTTTCACTCTTTTCTTTCACTTTCATCAAGAGGCTCTTTAGTTCTTCCTCACTTTCTGCCATAAGAGTGGTGTCATCTGCATATATGAGGTTATTGATATTTCTCCCGGCAATCTTGATTCCAGCTTGTGCTTCTTCCAGCCCAGCGATTCTCATGATGTACTCTGCATATAAGTTAAATAAGCAGGGTGACAATGTACAGCCTTGACGTACCCCTTTTCCTACGTGGAACCAGTCTGTTGTTCCATGTCCAGTTCTAACTGTTTCTTCCTGACCTGCATACAGCTGAGTCACAAGGGAAGCCCAAAAATACTGGAGTGGGTAGCCTATCTCTTCTCCAGTGAATCTTCCCCACCCAGGAATCAAACTGGGGTCTCCTGCATTGCAGGTGGGTTCTTACCAGCTGAACCATCAGGAAAGCATGAAAGAATAAAATTGATGAATTAAGTGTATGACTCAATACATTTAAGAGAACAATAGAAAAAGCTATGAAAAAGAGAAGGCAGAAATAGAGAGAGGAAACTGATGTATTACCAATGATAGAACAAACGAATGTATCCAAGTCCTGTATTTCCTTTCTTTTTTTTTAGAGAAAACCATTTCTTCTACATACTTCGTCTTCCCCGTGTGTTTTTTGCCTGTGGTGGGTCTTGGTGCTACTAATGGGCTTTGCCTAGCTGCTCTGAGCCGGAGCTGCTCTCTGCCGCCAGGCGTTGGCTTCTCACTGTGGTGGTTTCTCTCGTTGCGGAGCGTGGGCTCAGGGCATCCCAGCCTCACAGCTGTAGCACGTGGGCTCAGTAGTCGTGATGCAGGGGCTTAGATGCTCTGCGGCATATGGGATCTTCCCGGACCAGGGACTGTACCAGTGTCCCGTGCATCGCAAGGCAGATTCTTAACCACTGAACCCCCAGGGAAGCCCTTCTTCTTCTTGTTGATTGTGTTGAAACACACATGACATCAGCTTTACCATCTAACCCATTTTTAAGTGTTCGTTTCAGTGGTGTTTTTGAGGGGAAGAAACTCAACAGTAAACGGGACACGATTAACCAACCCAATCCAGAAAAAAGGAGAAGAAAACACACAAAATTTAAAAGTCTGTGGGAAAACAACTACAGAAACATGGAAAATTCAGTTCCCAGCAAACAGGTTCTGGTGTATGTGGAGGATTTGGGGAATTTGAAAATATAAGGAACACATTTTATTTTAAAAAAATGACCCAAAGAGATGTAAAAGTCTGTACAGATGGATTACCCTTGGAGAAATAAGTCATCCAAGTCTACCTTCCTTAAAAAAAAGTATAAAGGCCCAGAATGTTTCAGAGGAAGACCTCGTACAATACCCCAAAAGAACAGATGACACAGTACTACTTAAACTGCAATTGTGCCTAAGACGACGGCTCCCAATTCTTTTTTATGTTGTTGTTGTTCAGTTGCTAAGTCATGTCCGACTCTGCATAGTTTTATGTAGTAAACATTTATTGAGCAAACTCTGGGAGGTCGTGAAGGACAGGGAAGCCTGGTGTGCTGCGATCCATAGGGTTGCAGAGAGTTGGACACGACTGAGCGACTGAACAACAATTTATTGATACCAAAATCCACCAAAAGTAGGACAGAAAAAGAAAACACAGACCAGTGTCACTTAGAAATACTGATAAAAAAAAAAAAACCCATTAAATTAAGCCTTGCATTAGAGGGATAAAACATGGGGACCAAGTGGAGTGCATTCCAGAAATGTAAGGATGGTTGAACATCAGGAAATCGGTTAACGTAATTTATGACATAAAAAACTCCAAAGAGAAAAACTTCTGATACCTTCCTTTGATATATTGCCAAAGGTATTTGGGTAACATTCACCTCCAATCTCAAACTCTGAATCAGACAGAAATAGATAATAGACTGATATGTTTTTAACCTGAAAAAAATAGTTCTCTCTGAGTAGGAAAAATATAATACTATGATTAACAGGGAAATATCACAGCCCCATAAGGTATATACTATGGAATCCATTATACAGATAGGAACACTGAAGCACAGAGAGGTTGATTAATCAATCAAAGCCTGGGATTGGAAGGAAGATGTTCGTAATTGTCCGAATTTGTTCTGGAGGCATAGCCATCACAATTAGAAGGATGAAGAAATGAGAGGTGCGAACACTGGGAAGGAGACAATGCATCATTATTTACAGTGAGATGGAGGACGTTCTTGGAAAAAATGAAGGAAAATCCATGAAAATGATCGACAACAGAATCCAGTAAAGGGAGTGGGTCTGAACCAATATGTGGAAACCACCTACACTGCAATTTATCAGAGCTGTGATGGCATGAAAGACCCCATTTATAAGAGCCACATAAAGAAAAACTACTTAGGGGCCAACTTCATGATGACATGTTAGCTGCCGTGGGTGGTCGAGTTATTTCCTCTTGTCGGTTTTACAGTCACCATGGGTAGGATTCATCGGTGAGATTCATTGGGGGCATGAGGTCTGAGGCTGACTGTTTGAAGGAAGTGGCCGGGGGCAGAGGAAGGTCAGACCTGACCCTTGAGGACAAACCGTACCGTACCTGTCTCTCTCACTTCCTACCTTGACACCCAGTGACCTGCAGGGGAAGCTGGCCCCTTTGCCACCTTGCTGCCCATGCTCATGGCCTGGGGCTTAGAGGTGCCAGGGTACCCACCTGGGGCTGCAGGTGGACCATCACACACGAAAGATGACGGCACCTCCAGAGACACAGGTTTGATCCCTGGGTCGGGAAGATCCCCTGGAGGAGGGCATGGTAACCCACTCCAGTATTCTTACATGGGGAATCCCCATGGACAGAGGAACCTGGTGGGCTACGGTCCACGGGGTCGAAAGAGTCAGACCGACTGAAGCGACTGGCCTTCCGTGCACGCATAGCCGATTAAGAATGCTGTGAGAGTTTTAGGTGAACATGGGCAGCCCTGTGTCACCAGTCTGCGTGTGGGGAGAACCGGAGAGGGTGCAGAGACCTCAGAAAACACCTAAACACCTCGTCCGTCCCTTCCTCATTCCCTCAGGCGCCTCCACACCCTGCCCAGCGAGTGTGTCCTGGGCATCCCGAGACTGTTGTTGCAGAGGAGCAGGTGGGTGGAGGCACCGCCTCGCCGCTCAGCCAGGCTCGGCCTCCGGGTCGGGACACAGCAGCCCGGCTCCTGCCCCCTGGCCCGCCGGGCTGGGCCTCCCCCGAGAGCAGGCTGCAGAGCCCCCGTGGTGGAGATGAGTCACTGGGTCTAAAAATAAAAAGAGTTAAGTCATGAAACGGCGCCTTTCCTTTTTAAGCCAGATGTGCTGCTGAGGGATTCCCAGCAGCCCTGGGCCATATCCCGCTGCCGGGGGCTGTCTCACTCACTCACACCCACCCACAGGTTTCAACACCTGCACAGGCTCGGAACGAGAGTGGGGTGATGGAGACGGGGTCCCTGCCTCCATGGGGGAAAAAGACGATGTGAGAGTAATGCCCTCGTCAGGCAGATGGTTATAAAGACTATAACCTTGGGGTGGAGTGTCATGAATATACACAGGGCTGCGTGTGTGCTAACTCGCTTCAGTCGTGTCCGTCTCTTTGCGACCCCATGGACTGTACTCTGTCCGTGGGATTTTCCAGGTGAAAATACTGGAGTGGGTTGCTGTTTCCTCCTCCAGGGAATCTTCCTAATCCAGGGATCAAACCTGTGTCTCTTACATCTCCTGCACTGGCAGGTGGATTCTTTACCACTATATACAGGAGAAGGGGGTTTAATTCTCTCTCAGGGTCTAGGGAAGGCTTCCTGGAGGAGGAGGGGAGGGGACAGAAGGTTAGGCCGAGGTCAGGGAGTCCGGACCATTGAAGTGATATGAGAGGAGGGGTCAGGGGTCTGAGATGTAACAGGGACAGGACTGGGGCAACTTTCTTCACCCTCAGGGGTTCAGGGAGAGCTCTGTGATGGTCACCAGGGAAGCACGCATCATGGGGACAAGACATGGGGAATTACGGGCTTGTCATCATGAACTTCATCATGAGCTTCCCCGGTGGTTCAATGGTAAACAATCTCCTTGCAATGCGGGAGACCCAGTTTCGATCTGGGTCAGGAAGATTCCCTGGAGAAGAAAATGGCAACCCACTCCAGCATTCTTGCCTGGAGAATCCCATGGGCAGAGGAGCCTCGTGGGCTACAGTCCACAGGGTTGCAGAGAGTCAGACACGACTGAGTGGCTAATAAACACTTATCATCACTGAAGCGGGGCGAGGGGGTGGTTTCTGCAGAGAGCTGAGCCCGTGCACAGAGCCTGCCCACATCAGGTTGCAAGAAGGCAAGAAGCATCTCCGGGGCTGTGTGTCTTGGCGAGTCGGATGGGACTTTTCTGGTTGTCACAAGAATTCGGCTGAAGCTGATAAGGTGATAAGAGCCCCGAATTCTTGAGAGGTGTGAGGCTCCTATTCCCCTCCGACTGAAAGTGCAGAATGTCCCCAGCTGTCAACCCCATCCCATCCACCTCCAGCCTAAATGGGGTGCCTGGGGGTCATCAGTGGGTGGTTGCCATGGCATTCAGGTGATTCTGTCTCTCCTGGCCAGGCCAAGGTTGGGAGGGCTCCATAAAACTACTCAGAGCCTGGGGCGCCTGCAAGGGGATGGTGGGGTGGGGGTGGGTGGGGAAGAAAGCTTTCTGCTGAGGGGAATCCTGGCTGCAGATTGCTGCTGGCTCCGAACCTGGAGGGAGAGAGAGGCCTTGGGGAGCTCAACTGAGATTCCTGGTCACGTCAGGCATGAGTGTAGTCTCCTGGCCATGGGGGGTCAGGCATGAGTGTAGTCTCCTGGCCATGGGGGATCAGGCATGAGTGTAGTCTCCTGGCCATGGGGGTCAGGCATGAGTGTAGTCTCCTGGCCATGGGGGATCAGGCATGAGTGTAGTCGCTGGTACCTGCTTCTCTCCTGTGAATCCAGGCAGCTGGAGACTGGCTGCAGCATCCCCCAGGGCAGAATGAAGAGGGAGATCGTGGGACAACCTGCATGGGTGCCCTTAGGTACGGTGAGTGCTGCAGAGACTCCGGATTTTCCCACAGGGTCAGGTCACTGCCCCCATCGTCCTTACCGCCAGGACCCCGGAGGCCCAGCTGAGCAGGGTCAGTCCCCAGCTCTCCCTGGGGCGGGTGTGCTGTGGTGGGCACCCTGTGGAGGACTGGGCTGTGGTCATTAGGATGCATAAAGAAGAGATGCGGGCAACTGCCAGCTACACCCTTGAAAAGGAAGCAATTCCCTTGGTGTGGATGGGCAACGCAATGGAATGAACTCACCTCCTTGGTGAGCCCTAGGGCATGGACCTCGACCACTCTCAAACTCGGGGCTGTCAGAAGAGTGATGATCTTCTGTCCAGTGTGTGCTGCTGCATTTTGGGGCTCATTGTTCCAGCAGCTCTGCCCGGGCCCCGCCTAATACAGTGGGGATGACTCCTCCCCTCTGGACCGAGGGAAACTGAAGAAGGCGGTGTGGGGAGAGCTGGAGCCATCCTGCAGGGACACCACTCCTGCAGGCGATCGGCCGGGGATACGATCCCCCAGGAGTTAGAATCTGTGGGGTGGAGATTCGGGAGCAAGAGATGAGGAGGGCTGTCTGGGAGGTCACAAGAGGCCAGGCAGACACTGTGTTTTGGGGTCCCCAGAGATCCCACAGAGGTTCCAGATGGAGGGTCGGCATCTTGCTCTTGCCATGAGGGCTGGATTATAATCACTTCCACCAGCTGGTTGTGTTTCCTCTCCCCATCCCTCCTCCCAGACCCTGATGCCTAGAGATGGGGAGGGTGAAAGGAGAGAAGAGGGGCAGACTGAGGTTCCTCCACCCCCTGGGCCATGAGGCGGGGCTCATTTTGGGGCAGAGAAGGTGAAAGAGTGTTGAACTAGACTTGAGAACACGAAGCTGATTTGGACTTGACCAGACTCATTGCTACTCACTCCCAAAGTGAATCTAAGTAACAGAATGAATCTTAATTATGTTCTCATTCAAGAAAATGAGTAACTAGCTCAGGGGATCATACTTGAAACATCAGGAAGGGATGGTGAACGGGGACTCTACTGGGGATGGGTGAGGGCAGGGATGGAGGGAGACAAAGCTATTGTCTGTTCTGGGGCTCTTTGTTACACAGCTTGGTCCATATGCTAACTCGTACACTCTTTCAGCAAACCTACTATTAATACATCCATCCTCCTCATTTACAAGATAGACCCCAGGGGCCTGGCCTATAGCACAGAGAGTCAGGAAGCACCAGGACACCCAGACATCCTTTATACTGCACTTTTCTCTAAGGTTTGCCTTCTCTTCACTTCCCTGGAAGCCTTTGAAGCCAGGACCCATGATGATGCCCCATTTTCATCCTCCTAAAAAGCATGTGCTGCCTGTCAGGAGAACCAGCCCCTTGGACACCAGCTGTTCTTTTCATGTTCAGAGGGACAGAAATCAGCGGAAGAATCAGAGCAAAACAGCCACCCTCTCCCACCCACTCCTTCTCACCACTGATAGCAAGTAAGGGTGGCCTTGGCAGAAATATGTGCTGGGATCACTGATTTTGTGTGTGGGTGGGCAGCCTCGCGTCTGGGACTCTGTCTGGCAAAGCCTTGCACTTTGGGAGCTTGAAGCCGGTCGAGGTGGGCTGGTCCATCCCTGGAACAGCTGCGGGCAGGGGGCAGGTGGGGACATTTTCCCAGAGCCCCGAGGTCTTGGGATCAAGTGAGCTGCAATCGTGGGGACGGGCAGGCAGACGGATGGCCCGAGCAGAGCCGACGGCAGGTTCTGGACGATGTGCGTGGGAGCGTGGCTGTCTTCACCCACGTTGCTGGGCCCCCAAGGTATCTGGTGAGCACTCACCACGGCGGCGTGCACAGCTGCCTGACTGTGTTCTCACCCACCCTGAGCACGTGCCTGTGGGCCCTCTGCTTCCAGCGGATGGACCACGGACCAATGCAGAGGGAAAGAGAACGCTTCAGTTCATCCTCAGCTCCCAGCACTCTGCAGGAAGACCATGCAATAGAAGAGTCACAGCACAGAGGAGAAGTCAGGGTCACGGGAAGACAGACGATCCTAAACAAGGAAGGTGAACCCAGGGACGAGGCGGGGGGAGGAACAGGCTGCTTCCGCAGTTGCTGTGGCCGAGGATACAAATTCCTGGCAGCCAAAGGGAGAATCTGCCCGCAATGTGGGAGACCCAGGCTCCATCTCTGAGGCGGAAAGATCCCCTGGAGAAGGAAACAGCAGCCCACTCCAGTATTCTTGCCTGGAGAATCCCATGGACCGAGGAGCCTGGCGGGCTACAGTCCATGGGATCACAAAGAGTTGGACACGACTGAGCGACTGACACTTTCACATTTTCAAAGGGAGCAGGGGAAGAATGAAAGGTTTAGAGTTTGCTTGGCCCTTGAAGGAAATACACCACTTCTCGGGGACAGTAAATGTTCCCTAACATTTATTTGTTTAAAAAAAAAAGCTTGCCCCAAGGTTTTCACCTAAATATTACTGGGAGATCTGATGATGGTGTTGTGCTAGTCAGAGTTTTCCAGAGAAAAAGAACAGATCGGGTGTGCATATATATAAAAAGACATTTATTATGAGGGATAGGCTCGCATGATTATGGAGGCTGGCAAATACAAAGTTTCTCGGCTGGAGACCCAGAAGGCCTGAAGCTCAGTGAGAGCCTGCAGACAGCCTGCTGTAGAGCCAGGGAGCGTGGGTGCTGCTGGTGGTGTCTGAAGGCCAGCTGCTGGACAAGGCTGTCTTGCTCAGTGGAGGTTGGGCTTTTGGTGCTAGTCAGGCCTTCAGCGGATTGGACGGGGCCCACCACACGGGGCGTGTGGAGCCCACAACTCAGTCTGACAACTCATATGTTAGCCCCACCAGCCTCTCCCCCGTCCGGTCATCCCCTCCTTCACCGGGGCCTCCATTGGCTGAGTCCACCCAGGCCCCAAGGGCAAAGGGCTATGGGAAATGTAGTCCTGTTGCTATGGCGCCCAGACAGGGCTGCAGGGGATCGAAATATCTCCTCCTGCCCGCCCCCACCTCCCCCAACATCATATCCCCTTTCCTACCTGCCTCTATTTTCCGCCACAGAACCTGGTACCAGCTGATGCTGCTTGGCGCAAGCTGATGCTTGGCATCCGCTGATGTCCGACCAGGTGAGTCAGACACGACTGAGCAAACTGAACGGAACTGAACTGATGCTGCCTTATGTATTAATTGTCTTCTATGGATCAGATTTTTATTTAATGGGTTGTCTACAGTGCCAGCCCAGGAGGGTAGGGGATTGGCCTGCCTTGGTCACTGTCCTGCTCACTTGAGGATGGTGCCTGGCGTCTAATAGGTGCTTGAATCCCCGTCTCTGGGTTGGCTGACTCTTCTGAGGCTTCTCTCCTCTGGCTGCACCCCCATTCTTTCAGCGCCCCCCAACCCCCTGCCCCTGGGTCCTGGCTTCTGGGTGGTCGCTGTGCCACAGACTCTCCTAGTCCAGTTGACTGGGCGAGGCTGGACCACGGCAGGGTCTGTGTCGAGGACTCCCGCCCTCGTCTTGCGGCTTCTGAAAGCAGGCATAGCTTCATCGTGGGTGCTGGACGAACCCCTGTGAACCGTCAGCCCCTTTACCGGTTAGGAGAAGGCGGTATTACCCTTGAGGATTAAGGGGCCCTTGTGGGAGCTGGGGGCAGGCGCAGCTACTACTGAATGACCCATATGGGTGAGTGCTTCTGAAGTGGGTTCCGTTCTGTTTTTTGACCTTGGTTACCTAAGTATTTGCTTTATAATTCTTTGTTAAATTGCACATTTATATTTTATGTATGTGTGTTATGTGTGTGTGTGCTAAGTCGCTTCAGTCGTGTCCGACTCTTTGCGACCCTATGGCCTGTAGCCCGCCAGGCTCCTCTGTCCATGGGATTCTCCAGGCAAGAATCCTGGAGTGGGTTGCCACACCCTCCTCCAGGGGATCTTCCTGATCCAGGGACTGAACCTGCGTCTCTGATGTCTCCTGCATAAGCAGGAGTGTTCTTTACCACTAGCGCCACCTGGGTTATTTCACAGTAAGAGGTTTAGAAAATAAAGTGCATTTTAACATATTTTACATAAATAATTCATGTTTGTTATAGAAACATAATAAAGCATTCACAAAGACAATAGAAAGAATGACCCCTACAGACCAGTCACCTTCCTAACAACATTCTGTGTATCCTTTCATATATTTTTTCATAAACCTCCCTTGAACAGGTAACCATTCCTGGGCGTCAAAGCAGCTTTCCTCCCCACCCCCCGCCACCCCGCTCCCCGGCCCACCAGGTGGCATGTGAGCATCCAGGCTGTAGGCAGAGGTGGTCTGACTGTGGTGGACCCTAGCCCCTTACCCCTGGCACGCTGTCCTCTAGGTGGCCAAATGCCACTTTGTTGTGGGTATCCATTTGCTCAGCTCACCCCATGAACTGCAGCACACCAGGCTTCCTGTCCTTCATTATCTCCCAGAGCTTGCTGAAACTCATCTCCAATTAGTCAGTGATGCCATCCAACCATCTCATCCTTTGTCGTCCCCTTCTCCTCCTGCCCTCAATCTTTCCCAGCATCAAGGTCTTTTCCAATGAGTCGGCTCTTTGCATCAGGTGGCCAAAGGATTGAAGCTTCAGCGTCAGCATCAGTCCTTCCAATGAACACCCAGGACTGATCTCCTTTAGGATGGACTGGTTGGATCTCCTTGCAGTCCAAGGGACTTTTAAGACTCTTCTCCAACACCACAGTTCAAAAGCACCAATTCTTCGGCGCTCAGCCTTCCTCATGGGCAAATGCCACTGCAGAGTCAAAGCTGGGAGTGGGAGTGGTCACAGGATGGGTGAGAAATCCTGGGGACACCTGGACTCAGCCTTGAAGCCTGGAGCTGATGGAGGGGGGTGCTTTCCGAGGGGAGGCAGGGCTTTGGGCCTTGCGTGTTGAAGGAGGGAGGCGAGGGTGGGTTTGGAGAGCTGAGCTGCCGGAAGGGGGGCGCCCAGTGGCCGGATCCTGTCTGCTTAGTGGAGAAATGAGCTCTTGCTTGCAAAGAAACATCTGTCTGGAGAGCTGGAGGCATAGATGTTTTTATGCACACCATATATAATGTGGAAGAGGCTGGTCCCACGTTCCCTACGTGTTTATTGCAAAACACTCTTATCCGAAGAATAACAGGAAAAATATCACCCATACCCCCTCTACCCCAACAAACCAGCTGTAAACTTTTCATGCTCCCCCTGGGCCACATGCCTGTGCAGACAGGATGAGGGACCACCCGTCTGAGACCAGGCTTGTTTGCTCATTGACTTGCTCAGCAAACGTGTACTAAGCACCTACTTATGTTTTGTCAGAAATGGTGCACCTATAAAACTTTCTTAGATTTTTCTCTCCAGTTTTATCACTTGTGTAAATGTTCCTTATTAATCGGGGTATGTTAACTGCTGTAACCACCGACCCCAGTTGCAGTGGCTTAATCCAAACAATGTGTATTTCTTGTTTATGACATTGCAGTGCAGGCTGGGCTGGAACTCTGCTCCATCCGGTCATGTGGGCACCCAGGCCCCTCCCTCCCCGAGATTCCGTCAACCCCCCCAGAGTCTGGGAGGTCTCCTTTAGATGCCCTGTGTCTGGCTGGCAGAGGATGAAGAGAGGAAAGGAGCAGGAAACTTTTCTGGCCAGGCCTGGAGATGCTATACATCATTTCCACCACGTTCTGTTGGGTGTATGAGAACCTACCTGCAAGAGAGGCTGGGCAACGTGGCCTAGGTGGGCCCCCAGGAAGAAGAAGGAACAGATGTAGTGAACGTCTGTCTGCCAGGTATCTGCGGCAACCCTCATTAATAGATTGTTTAGCTCTGAAACAAACCAGGGTGGAAGGAAAAGGTGATATTGTCACCAACAGTTGGAGGCTCCCAGGAAAATATACAGGATGACACCAAGCTGAAGGGGACCTCTGGGTCAGAGCCTGCTTGCTGGCCTGAGTTTGCCCAAATCCTTTCTGACCTCAGAGTGGACAGAGACACAGGTGAGCGGGGTTGGGCACAGGGCTCAGTGCGGCCGGGATGTCTGGTGGGACCTCCCTGGGCATCACAGCAGAAGGATGACCAGAGAGGGCGGGTTGCTTTGTATCACCTGCTTCTACATTCGCTGTGGCCAACTTCTTGCTCGCAGGAATAGGGCAGAGCTGAGCACTTTTGGGGAAGTGTGAGTTCTAGGTTGCCGGAGGATGCAGAGCAGGAGGACGAGCAGGCGTGTCATCAGATCCGGTCAAGAGGCACCGGTGGGTGGGATTTTCACTCTAGCGCCTGGCCTCTGGTGAAAGTGGCCCCGGGCAGCGGGAACCCTGAGTCACGCGGCTGTCACCAGGAGTGGCAGTCCTCTGAGTGTGCCACTGCCTTCACTCCTCTCCTGTGGTGGAAGGACTGCTTGCATCTCCAGCCTCCTTCTTGGTTTACTTTCTCACGCTGGAGTGGAACATCTTCAGTAGCTTCCTGACAAAGCATGGCTCATAGGCAATTGCTTTTCTGAGAAACTGCTTGTCTGAGATACTTTTTATTTCATCCTTACACATGACCAATACACTGGCTGGCCGTAGGATTCTAGATAGGAAATAATTTTCCTTTAGAATTTTGAAGGCATAGCTCCACTGTTTTCTTGCATCCAAGAAATTCTTTTGGGAATTTAGAAGCTACTCTGAGAACCGATCTTTTGTAGGTAACTGGTTCCCCGCCACACCAGGCTTGTAGAAATGTCTCTTTGTCCCAAATGTACTAAAATTTCACAATGCTGTGTCATGGTGCAGGTCTGTATTTATCTTCTGTGTTGGATATTTCATGGGACTCTTCAATCTGGAAACAAAGCTCTTCAGTGCTGGGAACCATCTTGGATGATTTCATTGATTATATCTTCTGTTCTTCCTCTCAGATACCTTTGCGGTGCCTAGAATTGGCATGTCTTCATCTCTGTCTATGTCTTCATCCTTCTTATCCTCTCTCTTCTTTTCTTCTGCCCTCTCCTCTTTTAATTTTACTTTCTGGGATATTTTCTCCACTTTATTTTCTAATTCTTTTATTGAGTCTATCACTTTTGTGATTTTTAAGTTTGGGAGACTTTTCCTTTTAGTCTTCTGAACGTTCCTTTTTGATAGCACCCTGTTCTTGTTCTTGGGTGTGGTGTCTTTTCTCTCTGAGGATATTGAGGACAGCTTTTTGCTGTTGACGCAGATGTGAAAGCCTTGTTTCCTGTTCCTCTGAGTTGCATTTTTCTGTTGGTTGTTTTGGTTCCTATTTCCTATATAGATGGCTGATAGCCTTTGACTGTCAACTCGCGACCAAGTTGAGGTGGCACACAGCTCATTGGAAGTTCAAGAGTTGTTGTTGCTGTGGTTATGTTCAGTTGTTCGGTTATGTCTGACTCTGTGACCTCGTGGGTTGCAGCGTGCTGGGCTTCCCTTTCCTTCACCATCTCCTGGAGTTTTCTCAAACTCATGTCCACTGAGTCACTGATGCCACCCAACCATCTCATCCTCTGTTGTCCCCTTCTCCTCTTGCCTTCAATCTTTCCCGGCATCAGGGTTTTTTTCCAGTTGGTCAGCTCTTCCCATCAGGTGGTCAAAGTCTTCTCCAACATGACAGTTCGAAAGCTTCCACTATTTGAAGTTCAAGCGTGGAGCTCGGCTACTCTTGTAGCCACATTGCTTCACGTAGAATGATCTGGGCTGGGTTTTGAGCATCTCCTGACGTCAGAATTCTTAGACTTTCCTTTTGGGTGGGATCAGGTCTCAAAGGAGGGCAGGGTCTGATTGCTGGTCTTCTGGGAATCTAGTTGGTGAAGGAGAGAGGATGCAAAATATCATTCACCCTGCCTCCCTGGTTTTGGCAAAGTAGCCAGGCCCTCGACTGGGCTGGTATCTCTTATGTATTAACTTACCCAGAAAATAAGCTTCTTCTTTCAAGATGGGGGGTTGTCCTCCCAGTGGTGGGAGTTGGAAAGTGATCTGGGGCTCCACCTGCATCTCAAAAATCTTTCAGCTAGTCTTCTTCCTCATGGCAGCCTCTTCATCCTGATTTCGGGGGGAATTCGGGAGGATGCTGCTTTGTAAATAAGCTCTTCCCACACCTCTTCACTTTCCCAGGGGCTTCCCATGGAACTTTTCTTTTTAAAGTCATTCTGCTAAGTCAGCGTTCACCTGCTTGTTTTTTTGTCCTCCATCTAAAATAAGTTTGCTGTAGTGCCTTTGCCATGCTCCACATCTTTGTGGGTTTACGTCTTTAAAATCCTCTCCTGTAGCATTGGTCAGGTATGAGGAAGGAGCAGATTAGACGCCAATCAGTCACCCGTCCTCAGGAGCCCCTCCCGCTTACCCCTTTAACCTTGCCTTCTGGTCTTGCTGCCTGGTCTTCACGACAGTGACTTTCATGGAGGCATGACCAAGGAGACTTTTCTTCCCAAATGCATGTTGCACGAAATGTTGGCTGAGAATGGAAGGTGTTCTGGGGTCAAATATCTTGGGATGTTTGCAGATTTGCAAGGGTAACTGTACTTAACCCCCAGGCCTGGGTGCAAAGACCAACAGCCCGCTAGGCCATGGTGCTTCTCCAGTGATTCTGGTCTTACATTCCTAAGTCTCTCTCTCTCTCTCTTTTTTTTTTTTGGCTACATCACATGGCCTGTGGGATTTTACTTTCCCAACCAGGGACTGAACCTGGGTCCCTGCAGTAGAAGTGTGAAGTCTTAATCACTGGACCGTCACGGACGTCCCTGGCCTTACTTCTACTTCCAGAAGAATACTGATAAGGATGCTATTTAAGCCCCAAGGCAAATCATTCCAAGAGCCCTGGGCTGGGTTAGATGTCCCCCAAACCCTGTGGGCTCTCTCGGCCCCTGTAGTTCCCAGTCATATCCCCTGTTACGCAATTGCTTGCTTGCGTCTTCCTCCAGCCGGGAGCTACCCGGGCTGGAATGGAGTCTTACTCACTTAAAAACCTGTTGCATAGCACAGGTCTGGGACAGAAAAGGCACCTGAACCTCTGTTGGAAGAAAAGATGGAGGGAAGGAAGGGAGGACGTGAGGAGGGAGGAGACGGTGGCCCTCCGCCACCTGTGTGTGCAGACACATGAGCCCACGGGAGCCAGCGCCCAGCGCTGTGGTGTATAAACAGGGTCTGGCCCTCGGACGTGGCCCCGTCTCCCCACACGGGCCCTCGCCTCCCTGTGGAAACCCAAGATCCAGACTGGGACGAGGCTTGGCAGATGTCTGTGAAAAGGGCCGTCTGCCTTCGCCGATCAGACTCTGCTAGACAAAGGGCTGGCCCGGGCCGGGAATTCCCACCGGATGCCAGGTCAGGAGACCCCGACTGGCCCAGGTCACGGCTCCCCTGACTCTCAGAGCTGTCCCTGTGGGCCTGGGCTCCCCTCTCATCCAAACCCGCGGCCAATGAGGGTGTCTAAGGCCACATAGGCTTTGGGGTGAGGGCCACTTGTGGCCATGGGTGTGAGCCCAGGACCCTTCTTGATTACTGGACATGCTCGGAAGGAAGGGAGTGCAGGGGCCCCCAGTGGCAAGGCAGCCCAGGGTACCTGCACCCCTACTTGCCCCTGGTACCCCTGGGTACTGCCTCAAAAGGACTGGTGTCTCCTCTCATAAGGACACTTCTGGCTCTGCTGGGTCTTCCCTGAGGGGTGCGGGCTTTCTATAGCTGTGATGCTGGGACTTCTCTTGTGACCACACAGGTTTAGTTGCCCCACAGCATGTGGGGTCTTAGTTCCTCAACCAAGGATCGAACCCACTTTGCCTGCTTTGGAAGGAGGATTCTTAACCACTGAACCAGCAAGGAAGTCCCATTGGGTCTTTTTCCTTTCTTCATGAGACCCTATTACACAGATACCCCCAGCACTGCAGGTGCCAACATGGAGTAGCCAAAATCCTCGGCTTGTGCTTCTTTGAAAATGAAAGTTGCTCAGTTGTGTCTGACTCTTTGTGACCCCCATGGACTATACAGTCCATGGAATTCTCCAGGCCAGAATACTGGAGTGTATAACCTTTCCCCTCTCCAGGGGATCTTCCCAACCCATGCATCGAACCCAGGTCTCCCGCATTGCAGGCGGATTCTTTACTAGCTGAGCCACAGGGGAAGCTTCTTAAATGTCATTAAAATGCCACCAAACTGTTCATTCTGTTTAGCAGCATGGCCACTGCTCTGACAATTGCCTTGACTCAACTGAGATCTCAAATTTCAAACCATGGGGCTCCTAGTTTTTGTAGGTTGATTTTCTTAAAACTTTCAACAAGTGGGCCCTGCTGTCTCGTCAGCCTCGGTGAGCTGGGAGGGAGCTTGGGTCTGGCCGTGCAGACGTCTTCCGAGAGCATCTCACCACCCAGACCGACAGCTGGTCTCCGATTGCATTATCGGTGGGTTCATTACCTATTACCGTCGGGGTCGGGGACGCATCATGTCATTCGTGATGTCCTGCAACATCTCAATCTTTGTTAGTTCATGACTTCATTGCAAATCTCCGCATTTTTGCAGGAATCAGCTGGTGAATTCGTATGGTACAATCTGTCCTCCCTTTTATCTTTCCCTCCGGTACCCGGGATCTCTCCCAATTGCCTTTATTCATAGACAGAGCAGATCTTTTCCCCCTTTTAACACTGAACAGTGTTTGCTAAGAAATGAAATATTTTCGACTCTGAATTTCAGCTATTTTCCATTTTCCTCAACCTAATTGAATGAGCAGATGCTTTATCTGCCTTGGCTCATGGCAAAATGGACGCTTACTCCCAAATTGCCGCAACGCCAAATGCATTTTGCTTCTTTAATGTTTTCTGATAGTTTCCAGAGCTTCTTTGGTCATGGGAAGCTCCGTGGGTTGCAGACGACCCTTCCTGATAACTGAATTTTTGTTCCCGGGATGATGAGCTGCAGTGACAGGAAGGGATGTCCTTTCTTCACAAAGTCATCTTTCAACCATCAGAAATGAAAGAAAAGTCTTCTCGAGGACAAAATCCGCCTTGAACTTTTTGCCCTTGGAAGGGAAACGGTGGCGATCATGGTCCACCACTTTTACTTAAATTTCAAATTGAGCTGGATTCTGATCGAAATGGTATCATTCTCTGAATCTGTGTTGACCCCAGATAAACCCCAGTGAATTATTGATGATAAAGAAGCCAACGATTTTTCTGCCATCTGCTCCTGGGCTGGGCTCTGCAGGAAAGCTTGGGGTTGGAGATGCAGTGGGCAGAGTGGGCTCGCTGGAGAGTCAAGGCCGGCTGAGTTCGACCTGATGTCTTGACTTTATTGTTGTCTCAGGGTCTCTCTTAAAGAAGACTTCGCTGTTTTCACACCAGCACTGGACAAAGAGAAACTTGGCCTGAGTTTTGTGACTTCGGGGCTGATGTAAAGTGATTTTTCTGGTTTTACTGGGTTTCTGACAATACGGGGGCGGGGGGGAGAGGAAAGGGGTTTCCTCTGGGGACCAGTGGAGACTTAAGATGCTGGATTGTGAGTCTCAGAAAAACAGGCGGAGGGGTGATGGCCAAGGCTGGGGTCACTGAGGTCCAGATGGTGTGGGCGATGTGAAGCCATGGGAGTCTGAGGGGTCCTACTGGTGGCCTATGCAGCTCAAGCTGTTCAGTGTCCCAGGATGGCCCAGGGGAAGAGTGGTTTTGAGCTGGGACAGGTGAAGCCAAGATGAGCCGTCCAGGATGACCCTGGATCTTGGCAGCAGGCTGGGTGGGAGTGGGGGGCTGCCACATGCTTCTCCCTGCCGGGGCTGACTCCTCGGAGGTCTGGCCTGGGGTCATCGGACAGCTTGGAATGGGGACCTGCTGCCACTGTGGGGTCCCCTGGCTTCCCAGCAGCTCCACTTGGTTCACTAGGAGGGACCCTGGAACCCAGCCGGCTAGAATTCACCCCAGACCTGGGAGTGCTTCTCACCTGGGTGGCTCATCATAGACGCAAGCTCCAGGGCCCCTGGTGCGAGACCACCCTCCCCCACCAGAGGCTCACACAGTCCTGCAGAGCTCTTCATATCTGTAAAATATGAGATACGGCAGCAGCAGTTGGTAAAGCCGCCGACCCTTCCTGCTGACCTGGGCACTGGTTTGGGGGGTGATGGGGAGACTGCTGACATAGCCCAGGCCCACCTGAGGGACAGTGGTGGGAGAGTTTGCATGGTTCTGGTCACTTCTGTGTAGATTCCAGCTGATGCTGGACCTCTAGGCATAGGCCGGCTTTCAGGTATATGTCCGCTGGGATGACCACCCCCAGCGTCTGGTAAGAGTGGGGCTGAGCCCACCTTATGGGCAGTGATGTGAGCCCATCTTCAGTCCTCTGGCCCTGCCATGGCCTCTGGCCCTTCTGTCCTCCTGGCCCTGTGTGCGCAGGAGAAACCAAACCTGACGGTCACAGAGCCAGAAGCGAGTCTGCGGAAAACCTATCTGTCACCCTGAGGGTCATGTTGTGAGCGGGAGATTCAGTGCTTTTCACATCCAGTCCAAACGAAAGGTCTCTTCTTCCAGGAACTGACTTGATAATGCAAGGCCTATCTCTACAAATAGCTGAGACCACCGTGCACCACTCCATTTTGTCCCTTTTTTGGTGGGTGGGAATCATGGCAAATCCTTAGCTGGATTCCAAGGTTTGCAGAACCTAGTATACAAACAGCCAGAACATAGGTAACTGTGTGAACAACCGTGTTTTCTTGAATCTTGAATTGTGGTGCTGGAGAAGACTCTTGAGAGTCCCTTGAACAGCAAGAAGATCAAAGCAGTCAATCCTAAAGGAAATCGACCCTGAGTATTCACTGGAAGCACTGATGCTAATGCTGAACCTCCAATACCTTGATCACCTGATGTAAAGAACTGACCCATTGGAAAAGACCCTGATACTGGGAAAGATTGAAAGCAAAAGAAGAAAGGGGCAACAGAGGATGAGATGGTTGGATGGCATCCCCGACTCAATGGACATGAGTTTGAGCAAACTCTGGGAGATAGTGGAGGATAGGGAAGCCCTGCATGCTGCAGTCCATGGGGTCGCAAAGAGTTGGACATGACTTAGCCAATGAACAACAACAACAACTGAATCTTAAGCTACGGGGACCATAAGATGCCCCAATACAGGACAATGGTCTGAGGACACCAGGATGGAACTTCTACACAGATC
Organism: Muntiacus reevesi; assembly: GCF_963930625.1. NCBI lineage: Eukaryota > Metazoa > Chordata > Mammalia > Artiodactyla > Cervidae > Muntiacus > Muntiacus reevesi. Next base: position 44,184,957 of record NC_089253.1, read on the forward strand.
TGTTGAGAATGCATTGTGTATGAGACAAGCTTGCTTACAGAACCAGCAGCTCAGGACAAGGTGGTGACATGCTGAAACACTCATTTGAATCATTATTGCTGTTTAGCCGCTCAGTCGTGTCCAGCTCTTCTATGACTCCATGGACTCTAGCCCGCCAGGCTCCTCTGTCCATGGTGTTTCCCAGGCAAGAATACTGGAGTGGGTTGCCGTTTCCATCTCCAGGGGATCTTCCTCACCCGGGGATCAAACCCGCAACTCCTGCTTGGTAGGTGGATTCCTTAACACTGAGACACCAGGGAAGCCTATTTGAGTTGTTAGGAAGATGCAAATCAAAAGCACAGTGAGAAATCACAACAGAGAAAGATGTAAAGAAAAAATTCACGTGCACTGCTTTCGTATTTGTCTAAATTTCACACTGGCTGTACTTTCAGAGTTATTGATGATTTCAAAAATAAACATGATACAAAGGACTATCGTAGTGGAAACCTAAAATATAAGCCAAATGCATGAAGGTGGATAAAATGTCAAAATGGTAAGAGCCCTCTTCTTCTCTTTTTAAAATTAGTTCATTGATTAACTTTCTGGCTGCCCTGGGCCTGCGTTGCTGCAGTGGACATTCTCTGGTTGTTGTGCATGGGCTTCCCACGGCGGTGGCTTCTCTTGTTGCAGAGCACAGAGCCTGGAGCTTGGGCTCAGAAGTTGTCGTACACAGCCGTAGTTGCCTCTTGGCATGTGGGATCTTATTTCCTGGACCAGGGATCGATCCTGTGTCCCATGCGCTGGCAGGCAGATTCTTATTCACTGTGTCACCAGGGGAGTCTACACACTCGGTTAGATGATCTGTCGCCAGTGTGAAATTCTCCACAATTTTGAACGAGGGCTGACTATTTTCATTTTGCACAGGGCCCTGCAAATGCTGTGTCTGGACCAGGTAGGGGGTGCCAACCATCTAGACCTGACCGGGACCTCCCCAAAACCGCGCTGTCAGCCCCCATGTGGGGGCTGTTCCAGAACGTGGTCTCCTGGCAAAGCTAAGCGCTTTGTGTGGTTCATGAGTCACCCCCCCCCCCCGCCACTGACCCCAACCACTTTCCTTGAATCTATTTGTAAAATGAATTAACATCAATATAGGAGGAGCAGGAAGGTTCTTTATCTTCACTTGGGCAAATCCATTAGGATTAGCAGTCCCTCTGAAGCCCCTCGGAGCGGGTGACGTCAGCTTGTCTTTGGTGATTTGCAGAGTGGCCATGTGATAAGGAATCTGGGCCCATTTTCTCAACGACAGGGCATCCTTCCGTGGGGGTGCCCAGGAATTAGCGGTCCTATCTCTCCATTTATCAGGGCCCTCTGGGGGATGCGACAGCCGAGCGGAGAAGTGCTGTTGCCTCGCTGGCTCCCGTCTGCAGAGGCTGCAACCCCTGCCCAGGGTCTGAAGGCCGTGTGGACAGTCGGGGAGGACCAGGACACGGAAGGCACTTCAGAGGGTGTCTAGGGGCAAGAGGAGTTTGTTTGTTTGGCCAATTGTTGTTGTCATTGTTGTTTAGTCGTTCAGTCGAGTCCGACTCTTTGTGACCCCATGGACTGTAGCCCGCCAGGCTCCTCTGTCCACGGAATCCTCCAGGTAAGAATACTGGAGTGGGTTGCCATTTCCTTCTGCAGGGGATCTTCCCCACCCAGGGGTGGAAGCTGAGCCCGCTGTGTCTCCTGCATTGGCAGGCAGATTCTGTGCCCCTAGTGCTGCCTGGGAAGCCCTGTGAGGAAGCCCAAGTAGCGCAGAGGCCAATGTGTTTCTGACCAGAGGTTCCCGAGGCCCCAGCCAACACCCGCCTCCACCCCCATCTTTCCATGGCCCAACTGAGGCCACAGATGCCATGGAGCACAGATAGAGAGTCCCCACCATGCCCGTCTGCATCCCTGACCCCCAGGAGCCACGAGAGATGGTGTGTGTGCGAGTCACTCAGTCGTATCTGACTCTTTGTGACCCCATGGACTATAGCCCGCCAGGCTCCTCTGTCCATGTGATGCTCCAGGCAAGACTACTGGAGTGGGTTGCCCTTTCTTTCTCCAGGGAAGTGAGAGGTGGTGATGACTGGAATAGATGGAATTCACCTGGGGGAGGAACCATCCGGGTAAAGGGACACCTGTTGGAGTCATACTGGCTGCCGTGGGTCCCTCTCTCTCCTCCCCAGGGGAGGGGGATGGGCTAGCAGAAGGAACCTTGGAGGCAGGAGCCAGGCCCCCCTCTGGGACTTGCCATGGAGGGCCTGCCCTCTGCTCCTCACCTACCACGTGGTGTGTGGGGGGCGCCCAGAGTGGTTTCCTGGTGAGACCCTCGCTGACCAGGTGGGCCTGTACAGACCTGGGGTTTAACAAGAAAGAGCCATCTTCCCTCAGATCTGTGAGTCAGGTGGTCTGAAATCAGCTTTGTCGGGGATGATGGCAATGCTTCCGTGCTTTGTCTGCAGAGCTCACTCACAGTTGAAAAGGATTCAGGACTTCTGCAGGGGGAATCCTGGGCCCCGCTGAACTGCTCCTTCCCGCCCCCCACCCCCAGAGATATGTCCAAGTACCTGAGAACACCACCTGATTGGGGAAAAGGGTCTTTGCAGGTGTAATTAAGTGAAGGATTTGAGACGTGGTATGCTTGCCTGGAAAATTCCATGGATAGAGCATCCTGGCAGGCTACAGTCCATGGGACCGCAGAGTTGGGCACATGGAACAACGTGAGCATGCTGGGACTATCCGGGTGGGCCCTAAATCCAGGGGCAAGTGTCCTTATCAGAGGAGCGTTGAGGTTAGTCACTCAATTATGGCAGATTGTCTGCCACCCCATGGACTGCAGCACCCCAGGCTTCCCTGTCCTTCACTATCTCCCGGAGTTTACTCAAACTCATGTCCACTGAGCCAGTGATGCCATCCAAACCTCTCATCCTCTGCCACCCCCTTCCCTCCTGTCCTCAATCTTTCCCGGCATCACGGGAATCATTCTGGCACCATGGGTCTTTCCCAGTGAGCTGGCTCTTCGCATCAGGTGGCCAAAGTACTGGAGCTTCAGCTTCAGCACCAGAGGAGGAGAGCCCACGTCAGAGGGGAGAAGGCCGCCTTGTGTCTATGGAGGCAGACATTGGGGCGACGAGGCCACGAGCTCGGGACACCTGGAGCCTCAGAAGCTGGAAGAGGCAGGAAGAGTGGTCCCCGGGGCCTTTGGTGGGAGTCAGCCCTGCCCACACCCCGACCTCAGACTCTGCCCTCCAGCCTGGGAGAAAATGATCTGCTGCTGTTTCAGGCCCGCGGTCAGTTTCTGGGCTCTCCTCCCCTCCCCTAGAAGCCCCGCCAGCTGGGAAGGTATTTGAAGGGAGAGTGTGACCTGGGGGAGAAGCTGAGGATGAGGACGGTCACCAGCATCGACATGGTGACTCTGGGAGGGAGGAGCCCACGTTGGAAAAAGGGCAGACAAGATGGAGCTGGGGGTGCTGGAGGCATCGCAGGCCCCTCCAAGAGCTGGAAGAGCCAGGAAAGATTCCCCCCGTGGAGCCTCCAGAGGACCAGCCCTGCCGACGCCTTGCTTTCAGCCCAGCAAGACCCACGTCCGACTTCCGACCCACGAAACTGTAGATAATAAACGTGTGTTATTTTATGTAGCAATTTGTTAAAGCAACTGCAGCAGGAAGCTTAAGGCAAAGTTTGTCAACTCTTGGCCATGGTCCAGTTGAAGATGTTAGCACAGGGTGGCGGGGGGGATTTGACAGAGATGTGTCCTGTGTAGACGAGCGGACCTGGGCTCCAGGATGCAAATGGCAGTCATTTAATTAAACATCATCACTGTCACCATCAGCAAAAGAGTTCCTGCAGAGAAGGCTGTTCACAGGAGGTCCGGGGAGGGTGGTCCATCGTGATGGAGGGTTTCCATGGCCACCCCAAAGCTGCTCTTTCCCATGATGTGAAGGGCAGCGGGGTGGGGCCTGGAGGCAAAGGCAGAACTTAGAGACCAAAGTCCACGGGGGCTGGGGGCATCTCGGTGGAGGACGAACCTGTCCCATCCTCTGGATTCTCCCGCTTGCGTTCTTTGCCTCCAGGGGAGGGGAGCACTGGTGAACCAGACACTGCTGACAAGCAGCGTGAGACTGTAGGAGCCCACTGCCTGGCGTTGAGTCCTGGCACCAGCACCCATTATTTGGGTAATCCTGATTACTCCAGCTCTCTGTGCCTCAGTGTTCCCGTCTGTATAATGGACTCCATAGCATATACCTGGCGGGGGCTGTGAGTTAGCGTGTGGTGGGGCCTCTGAGCAGGCACAGGCATGAGATGAGCTTGGTGGCATGGGCCGACTTCAGTGCTCTGTGGCCACAGGAAAGGAGGCGGCCTCCGAACGTGGGTTGGGGGCAGTGCAGAGCTCAAAAGTCAGGAGACAGGACTCCACAGGCCCATGCCCAAACCAGTGAGCCCTCCCCTGGGCTCCGAGTCCTTGAGTTCTGCGCAGGTGGACAGAAGGTTGCAGGCCGGTGACAGTGGCTGCCCGCTGCTGTGATCAGAAGCCGCCCTCTGGTCTTGCCCGAGGAGTCAGTGGCCCCCGCCGCTGCAGAACGTAACACCGGAAGTCAGAGATGTCCCGGGAGATGGCGATGCTCCCAGCATGGGCTGGGTGTAGGGAGGCACGTGGGAGGACTCCCCATCCTGCTTAGCACCCGGCTCATAGTAGGTGCTCATTAAATGCCTGTGGGAGGGATAGGGTTTGGACAAGGGGAGTGCGTATCTATAGGTAACTTGGGGGCTTCCCTCCTAGCCCAGTTGGTGAAGAATCCACCTGCAATGCAGGAGACCCCGGTTCGATTCCTGGGTCGGGAAGGTCCTCTGGAGAAGGGATAGGCTACCCACTCCAGTATTCTTGGGCTTCCGTTGTGGCTCAGCTGGTCTGCCTGCAATGCAGGAGACCTGGGTTTGATTCCTGGGTTGGGAAGATTCCCCTGGAGAAGGAAATGGCGACCCACTCTGGCATTCTGGCCTGGAGAATTCCATGGACTGTATGGTCTGTAGAGTTGCAAGAGTCGGACATGACTGAGTGACTTTCACTTTCACTGTGTTCCCCCCAGCCCTTCCACGGGCCTTGGAGGTGGCAGCTCGAGCCCAGAAGGTGAGTATTCTCCTGGCTTTTGTGGGAGGCACCCAGCAAACCCAACAGGAGAACTTTCACTGTTGCTACGGTTAAGTTTGCAATCTTGCAAATTTACAGTAGCTTGAAAACATTAATGAAATAATAATAATTAAATCAATGTGTCATAAAAACTTCTCATTGAATGGAGTCTTTTATAGCAAACTCCCTTAAAAGCAGATAAGAATTGGGGTACTCTGGCTGAATTGGGGGTGCACACAGCAGACACAGGGGGCTTGGAACCGGGTTCTCAGTTGAGCCTCAACCCTGACACGTGACCCTGGGAAGTCTGTCAGTGCCTTCTGAGACTCAGTTTCTTCATCGGCCCAGGAGAGCAGCACGATGCTCGTAGCTGCGGCCTTGCTCTGGGGCGGGAGCAGGAGGGTTTTGGGGGTGGGGGGATGATGGCAGCACCTGGAGACCAGCACACCAGGGGGAGGAGGCTGGTTCCTGGGTGGTGGCCACACAGGGGCCTGCTCCTCCTGGGAACGCGGGCTCATGCTGTCTCCTGTCTCCATCTGGAAATCGCCCATGCTGTTCCCTGCAGGCTGGAACCTCCTCTGCCACGTGTGGGGTGCAGAGGACTCCATGGTGCCCTGTTGGGCTCAGCCTGGCCACCTAGGGATGAGCTGCTGTCACGGCCACACCTCTGTCTCGGGATCTCTGCCACCCCCCTCAGCAGGGTTTCAGGGTCTGCCGCTGAGCAGAGCCCGGATCTGACTGCTGGCATCATCACTCTCACTTCACTCACTGAGCTGCAGTCTTCACATCTGTAAAATGGGGCTGCACCCCAGGGAGGACCTGGCCAGTGGTTGTCCCTCGGCTAATGGGGTCAGGGAGGCCTTGCGGGTGGAGAAGCAGCCTCGCAAGGGGCTGGCTGGTGGCGGTGTGTGGGCCTGCTCTGAGGTCAGTCAGGCTCTCAGGACAGCAGGGGTGCAAGGCAAGAGAGGAGAAGCTGGAGCGCGGTCAGGGGTTTGGAAGACCAGGCTGAACAGGTTTAAACTTTAGGGACTTCCTTGGTGGTCCAGAGGCTAAGACTCTGCACTCCCAATGCAGGGACCTGGGTTCAGTCCCTGGTCAGGGAACTAGACCCCGCATACTGCAGCTTAAGATCCCACATGCTGCAGCTAAGACCTGGTGTAGACAAATAAATAAATGAATGAGTATTAAAAAAGAAAAAGAGGTTTACACTTCAAATTGTTGCACAGAAGAGCTGGTTGTGCAGCCAAAGAAAATGGCAAACAGAGAGGGCAAGCAACTTGGCCAATGTCACACAGCACTTTGGTGGCGAACTGGGACAAGAACAGTTTTCCTGCTTCTCAGCCCTGTGCTGTCTCCCTGGAGCTGATGGGCTGGCCACCCCAACAGCTTCAGACCCGAGGTGCAGCCTTGGAGCTGAGAATCCCAGGCAGGGAGTGAAGCCCATAGCACCCTTGGTCTGTGTCTGGGTGGGGGGCAGGAGTGGTCAACATTTCTGACTTATCTTCATTTGCCTTGAAATCAGGCACAAGTCCTTTGTAAAACAGGAAGTGGTCTCTTCGGGCCTGACATGAAATAGTATTGCTGTCACCTTGCATTAATGAGCCAGACGGCTCTCAGAGGAGTGGCATATTGATGTGGCTGGTGGGGTCAGCCCAGCCCAGGGAAGCCTTTGATAGCGCAGCTGATAACAGATCCGGCTATAAATACCCAGAATCAATCAGTGGCCGCTGCTGACAGCCAACGTGTTCACATATCATGGCAGATGGGAAGAAGGCAGGAACGGCCATTTGTCTTGCTTTTCAGATGGATTTCCTGTTTTTTAGGGAGCGAGAGAGGGCCCATCTGGCGATCAGATCGTGGGCTGAGATAGCCGCTTCTGGGTCACTGGCCCCGGACTCGACGTGTCTCCCTGGCCACGTGGTCCCGGGCTTGCGGCGGCCCCTGCAGCCCGGCCTCCACAAATGGTAGCCATCAGGAACCCTCCTGCCCGCGGAAGCTTCCGGAAGTGGAGGATGGGTTGGGGGGGGCTGCCTTTCATCCTCCTTCTGCTTCCTTTCTGGGCACCTGGCTTTGCTCATAGTCATTTCATTAGGCCTTTTCCTTCGAAGGCTCTTCCCAGCTTGTACATGTATATGCACATGTCCATGTGCACTTGCACACGTGTGTGTACACACACGCGCTCTATGGCCATCTTCCCCGGCTGACCCCGGGCACTTCCTGGCCGGCCGGCTGTCTCTATGCTGTCCTGCATGCCTCACTCAGGTAGAGGCTGTGGAGTCTGCTGCTGCCGAAGACCTGGTGAGGGGTGGAGCAGGGGGCTTCTATTTTCCATCTGGATCCAGCCTTCCCACCTGCCAGCTTTGGTCTTTGTGGGTTCATTCAGCGCCCGGAAGTTCAGTTTCCCTGGCTGCATCCTAGCACGCTGCCTCGGTCCTTGCCCAGCCACAGAGAGCACTCAGCGAGAGCTCCGGGTGCTGTGAGCCCAGCGAGCTGTTGTTCTGACGGTGGTGCTGGAATGAACGTCCACTCCTGGGGTCCTGTTCCCAACGTGGTAAACAGCTCTTGGAGGGGTGCCTTGGGGCTGGAGGGTCCCCACTCTACTTGTCCCTCCTGGGGTGATGCTGTCATTGACCCAAGTCCACCCCCAGCCCGGAGCGCCAGCTATTCACGGAGTGTGCTCTGGGGGCTGGGACACACGACCCCTCTTCCTTTCCAGGGAACGGGTGAGGAGATGCTTCTGCTGTGATCATGTCTTGGATGTACCCCCTCCCTCAGCTTATGAAATCGCCTGTCCCCCAAATTACATCCAGACAGCCGCGGTAGCAGGCTTCTCTCCCTTCCAGCTCAGGGGCCCACCAGCCGGCCAAATGGGGCGTTTAATTGGAAAGAGAAGCTGGCAGTCTGCCCGGAAATCCTAAAGAAAGGCAGCAGAGTGGACCAGCTTTTAAAACCTCGCCACACACCTTCCCTGGGTATTTCTGTATCGAATACTTGAAGGGGTTCTTGGGACCGCTTGAGAATTAAAAGCACCAGTCTGAAGCCATGCAAGGCAGACCCCAGTCCCTGGGGTGGAGGATGGGAGCGCTGAGTGGCAGGAGAAACTGACCGCTTTGTACAGATGGGGACACAGACACAGTTCAGGGGTGGGGAGGAAAATTCAGTTCAGCTCAGGTCTTCAGATGTTAACTGGGTTTCTCGCTATGAAGATCATGCTGAGTGCTTGCTTACCCCCAAATTCCTCCTCGCAGATTTTGACGTCATGGTGTCTTGATGGATGTTAGCCAGAACTCCTCCCAATATTCTGGTCCTGCTGGATGATTTCTGAGTCCACAGGATGTGAACAGGGCAGTGTCGAGGGCATGAAGGGGCAGTGGCTGATGGAAACTCGCTTCTAAAGGCCCCGCAGGTTTACCTCCCAAGCAGGTGGGGGGGGGTCTCTCCCTTCAGAAGGAAACCAGGGTCCATCAGGGCTGGAGTTGGACTATGGAAAGTGGAGAGTGAAGACGAGGGAAGGGGTGCACAGGATCGGCGGGTCAGCAGGGCCAGACCCTGAGCCCCCAGGTGGCCCGCTGACTGCTCTCCCCTGAGACCGTGGTGGCTGAGACCCCCTCACCAGGGTTGTATGGTCAAGAACTCCAGCAACATGGTGGCCGTGAGCCAGTCCTGCCTGTTTTCCTCTGTAGAGCCATAGATGCTTTGTCAGGGGCCGAAAGATGAAAGGAAGCATCAGGGCCGAGGGCTGTCCGCCGTGCCACGCAGAGAGGCTGGTCCATCATCCCAGGGGCTGCTTCTGTGAGTTCAGGGGCACCCCAGCTTTGACCGTGGTGAGCTGTCTGACTCTCAGCGGGCTTCTAAAGTCCTGTGAAGTGGGACAGTCTTACTTCACAGGGCTGGCGGGAGGCAGGGCAATGGGCTAATCCACACAAACAGTGCCTGGCTGATGGTCAGTGTGGGTGAACTGTTGCTTGTGTCATGATGGTGATGGTAATAGTGGTGATGAGGATGGGAGCTGATGGTGCCAGACTCTGGTGAGGATGGTGGTGATGGTGGTGATGAGGAAGAGGGTGAAGAAGGTGATGCCGGTGGTGATGATGAACCGAGCATCCGTTGTAGTCTAAAGTCTGACCTAGGCACAGGGATACCACCATGAACAAGACAAAGATGATCTCTGCTCTCCGGGGAAGCCATCCTAATGGGGGTACAGCCAGTGAACTGATACCTATATAAATAAATATTTGAATAAACTGATAAATAAAGATGGAGGACAAAAGGAGAAGGGGGCGGCAGAGGAGGAGATGGTTGGACCGCTTCACTGACTCAGAGGGCCAGCGTTTGAACAAACCCCGGGAGATGGTGAAGGGCAGGGAAGCCTGGCGTGCTGCAGTCCACGGGGTCACAAAGAATCAGACACAACAGCAAACTGGTGAATATAGAAAATCGTGGCAAAGGGGTGAGCCAGAGCCATGGGATGGGCAGGACTCCCCCTGCGGGCCCGTTGGAGAAGGTGGCGTTTGGGTGAAGTGGACAGGCTGGGTGTGAAGGACAGCCTCTCCTCCCCCTCCCCCGCCCCGGTCCTTTCTCCTCGCTACGCTCTTTCTGTTGCGCTCGGCTGGGACACCGAGTCCCTGACACTCCTTGAGGCTTTGTAGGCCTGAGGTCCTGGGCTGGCTGTGTCCGCTCTCTGGGGCTGGGTGGTCCCTTCTCTACGTGTGTGTGTGTGTGTGTGTGTGTGTGTGTTGCGGGGAGATGCAGTCTGAAGTCTGCTTGGCTCCTTTCGTCTCCGGGATCTTAAGCATCTTGGGCCTCTGCTCACAGCCTTGACCTGCCGTGGAGTAATTGGCAATAAATGGTTAGCACGAGGGGCGTCTGTAGGTCAGGGCCCTGGGGAGGGTGGGCCGGTTCACATCACAGCGGTCCTCCTGGCCTACCTGCGACGAACTGGCTCCAGGAGCCATTTCCCCAGATGAAACGGTCTCTGGAACCCCCCGTATATCATTGGCTGTGACGTCTTCTGTTTAAACAGCGGCAGCCAGCGGAGGGTGTGCGCTGAGGCTGAGTGTCTGGGAGCAGGGGGCTCAGTCCTGGCCCCCGTACCTGCCCCCCCCGGCCCTAGCCCCCTTCCCCGTGGAAGGCCCTGCTTGGGGGAAAGAGGCATATGGAACCCATTTGGGAAATTCTTTCTGCATAAACCACTTTTTCCAGGTAAGACACACACTCGTATTGACTGGGAAAGATGAAATAGCTTTCTCGTTTTGCCAGCTACGTTTTTATGGATCTTAATTAAACACATGCCCTCCCTGGGCTGGGAAATTGAACCCTGTTCGAGCGGCCCCTTCTCAAGAGGTGGTGTCGGCCCAGGGGAGGCCCAATTATAACCTCCATCCTTGCCACCTCCCAGGACCTCCCAGACCCTCCGAGCACTTGGAAAATGTGTGCTTGACAGAGGGGCTTTGATTCTGCACGCCTGGAGAGCGTTAGACCTGTTTCCAGGCCCGAGGCGAGGGGTGGTCAGAGTCCCAGGCCGACGGCGGGAAAGCCTTGGGGACCCGGGCTTTCAAAGCTCATTGAGCATCAGAGCTCTCCTTTCACACCCGATCGCACTCAGCCCCCCGATACAAACCAGATGAAGCCGCTTGGGCGGAGGGGGAGGGGCGCTCACGCGGCCCCTTGCTCACCCCATGCTGCCGGGACGGTCAGTGACGCTCGTACTGGTTTGTCACATGTCTCGCCTCCTTGAATGGTCACAGAAGCCGAGTGAGGGAGGCGCCATGGCCATTTCCCACTCGAGGGAACTGGGCACGGGATGGCAGAATGACCTGTCCAAGGTCGCCCAACCGGGGCGGGAGCCGCGACACGGGAGTCTGAACCCTGCGTGATCAGCCACCCGGCTGGACCATCGCTGGGACGCTGCTGATGGGCTCAGGGTTGTCCTTCCGTGGCGGTGATGCTCCCAGCTTGGTGGGGACGGGCAGGGTCCCCATACATACTGCCCTCCCCGTGTCTGGCTGAGCGGGTCCCGGGCGCCCAGGTTCACCTTCTCCAGCAGGTAGGGCTGGGTGGAATGTCTCTCAGCCTGGGGCTAGCATCTGGTCCCGGGAACCCCACGATTTCTCAGGAGCCTCTGCAGTTGGTGGTGGTTTAGTCCTTCGGTCGTGTCTGACACTTTGTGACCCCCTGGACTGTAGCCCGCCAGGCTCCTCCGTCCGTGGGATTTTCCAGGCAAGAATACTGGAGTGGGTGGACATGTCCTTCTCCAGGGGCTCTTCCCGACCCAGGGATCAAACTCCGGTCTCCTGTATGGTGGGCAGATTTTTACTGACTGAGCCACCCAGGAAGCCCCTTTTCAGTTGGAGGAAAAGGCATCTTTGTTCTCCTTTATTTGTCAGGTTTTTGCAAATAGTTCACTTTAAGGAAGAGATTCATTGATGAGGACCAGTTTGCTGACCTTGGGGTTATTCCTTCATGAGTGGGGAGGGCCAGGCTCCTCCTGAAACTGTTCCTGTCCAGCACACAGAGCCCTGAGCAGGCAAAAGGGGGGCCCTTACCCTTGTTGGTTTTGAAGTCAGGGTAACAGAGGAACAATCTACATACTGTGAGATTCAGTCTGTCCAGGTGTAGAGTTCATCTTGTCTTGACAGCTGTGTGGAGTCCCAGAGCCATCGCCGTTATCAAGAGGCAGAATACTCCAGCACCTCGCAAGTTTCTGCCCATCCCTGGTCCTGCTGCTGAGGGTCTGCTTTCTGTCTCCAGCACTTTGCCTTTTCCAGAACGCCATGTCAGAAGCGTCACAGAGTGTGCTCTCTCTCGACCCTGGCTTCTTGCAGTCTACCTTCACCATCCGGCCCCAGTCACAGGGATGTTGTTTGCTGTGCCTTTGAGGACTGGGCAGCTTCAGGGCAGGCAGAGCTGGGCTGACCCACGGGGACCCTGGAGCAGAGCGAGGCAGGTCCAGGAGCATCTCCTAGTGAGCCCGGAGGTAGGCAGTGCACGGCTGCAGGTGTCAGAGACCCGGCCAGAGGTCTGGAGGTCTGGAGGGAGGTGGCCCCAGGAGGTCAACCCCAGAGGTCCGTGCTGTGGGGCACCTGGGTGCCTTCTCTGGTTGCAAGGTGACTGCAGCCCCTTATAGCATCCGGTCCCTACATCGCAGCATCCAGATCAGGGAAGGGGTGCCTTCCCATTTCCCTTCTTCAGTGAGGAAACCTCGGAGAGCTCTCCCCCATCTCAGCCGCCTTCCCTGGGGTTCGATGGTCAGGACCGTGTCACAGCATGATGAAGGCTAACACCCTCGAGGCTGGGGAGGGGCCCACGCGGCGTGGAGAACCCGGCACCTGGGCAAAACTGGGCCTCTACTGGCCAGGAGAGGAGGGGACGCTCGTGGGGCAGACAACCAGCAGAGTTTGCTTGATGAAGTGGGGGAGAGCGCCCAGTGCAGTGTGATGGCAAGTGGGCTGGTTCTCGGGCACAAAGGCCCCGGGGAAGAAGGAGACCATCCGGGAAACGGCTTACCGCCATGGCCGGCTGTCTGCAGTGGGTTCTTCTTACAGCTGAGTTCAGATGGGACTGACTTTACGGAGGGGGAACAAATGAGTGATGTCCAAGCTTAGTATGCTTGCCACCATCTCCACCTCCCTCCTTCCCTGCATCCCTCCGTCTTTCCATACTGCTTTCATCCCTCCACCCCTCCACCCCTCCTTCCATCCAACCCCCCATCTTTCCATCTCTCCATCACTGTGTCTCTCCATCCCCCTAGCCCTTAGGGGCTATACACCTCCAGGTGAAAAGTTGTCTTTTAGTTCTTACTATTCAAAGAGAGCAGATTTCCCCTCACCTTATACCTCCCACCTCCACCCCCCAACAAATTCTGCAGCCAGTCAACTACCTTTGATCTCTCTGCTTGCCGTGTTTAATTAAGACACACTCCAGCCAGCTCGGGAGGAGTACCAGCCTCCAGGTACAGCTGGCCTCTCTACCGTTCCTCGTGTCTGTGATGTCCCAGGCCACGGAGGACCACCGAGGTGCGAGTAGAAATAATCCACCTTGGCTCTCCTTGCCGGCAGACTTTCTGGATGACTTTGAAACACCAGACGAGGTCTGTGGCCAGAAGCCTTGAGCTTTGGCCCAGGGGCTGTCTGGGTGAATCTCGTTTGAGAAGACACTTTATTGGCTAACTTCCTTGTTAGAAACATTTGTGAAAACATGAAGGTTGGTTTGTTTGTTTGTTTATTGGTTGCAATGGAATTTTCAAGACTTAAAAGGAAAGAACCTTCACTGTTCCTACCCAGGGGCTTTTCCACCTGGCAAGAGAAATCACCCAGAGCTGGGTGGGGGAGATGTCACATCATGTCACTTGGGAAGAAGAAGGTGACTCTTCACGGTGGTTCTGACCCACTGTATGTAGGTTAGCCTTGCCTGCTCACAAGCTGGAACACGGTCCACAGGACTGTGAAGGACTGGGAGGCTTGCATTTTAGTTTTCAAATTTATAAACAAATGCAGCGTGAGGGGAACCGAGGGTTGCCGCCTGCCCGGGAAGCGTGGGCCCTGGCGGTACGTCTCAATGAGGACTCCCGCTCGTCCCGGGCAGTCTCCCCCCTTTTCTTGGAGAAACGGGGAGGCGGGAGTGTGGCAGATTGCCTGGGGACAATGGGCCCCTGTCCTGTTGGGTGGGCTGCTGGGCCCCAAACAATAGGCAGGGGCCGGCCCTCTCCTGCTGCCCACGGCCCGAGACAGATGCCCAGGGGCCCCCTGCGAGCGCCCCGGAGGTGACCTCTGGGGCTGCCCCGTTACCCCGTGGACGAGACCCCGAGAGGGCGGCAGGCAAACAATGGGGTCTCATGCCAGGCGCCCGGCCTCCGGCACGGGCCGGGGGCTCCCCAGGGACAGCGAGGCCTGGCAGGTGCTGCTATTGTTTGGGGCACGGGGGCCTTCCCGGGGGTCTCCCAGCTCGGCGGCTGCAGAGGCTTGGGGCTGGGGGCCCTCTTGTCCTCAGGGTGGGGGGGACCCAAGGAGTCGGTTTGGCCCTGTTCAATCCTGACAGCCCCTGCCCAGCGCTGGACTTGGCCTCTAAAAATGTCATTCAGAAAAGCAATTAACTGGCTTCCAGCAGCACCGGGTTCTGAGTATCAGGTTTTTATGACCAGGCCTGCTCAAGGAAGTGCCGCGCTTCGACCTGACATTCTTTCTTGAGTCGGGGCACAGGAGGAATTTTCCGGAGGAATGTCAGTTTAGGAGGATGAGGGGCGAGCTGGGGGTGATCTTTCTCTTCCAGCTCTTTCTTCGCTGGGAGAGAAACCGCAGCATAAGATGACAAGAGCCCAGAGGTACATCAGTGGGTCCTCCAGCTGAGGGAGGAATAGCAACCAGTGGGCAACTGCGTGCACGTGTGCCTGTGAGTGCGTGCATGTGTGTGCATGTGAGTGTGTGTGTGTGTGCGTGTGTGAGCGTATGTGTGCATGCACTGTGCTGGGACCCCCCCACCCCATGATTGTTCATAGCAGCGTTGTTTGTAAAGGCCCCAAACTGGAAATAATTGAAATATTCCTCAATAGGTGAATAAACAGAATGTGATAATCCGTGACATGAAATACTGTGCGTGTATGCTCAGTCACTCAGCCATGTGTGACCCTTTGCGAGCCCATGGACTATACCCCGCCAGGTTCCTCTGTCCATTGGATTTTTCAGGCAAGAAAACTGCTGCTGCTGCTAAGTCGCGTCAGTCGTGTCTGACTCTGTGCGACCCCACAGACGGCGGCCCCCCAGGCTCCTCCGTCCCCGGGATTCTCCAGGCAAGAATACTGGAGTGGGTTTCCATTTCTTCCTCCAGGGGATCTTCCCGGCCCAGGGATAGAACCCCTGTTTGTTCTCCTGTGTTGCAGGTGGATTCTTTCCCCCTGAGCCACTGGGGAAGCCTTGCCGTGAAATACTGCACCGCAGGTAACAGGAGCAGACGAACCACTGCTGGGCTGGATCCCGTATGTGTCTGCTCAGGCGGCCACAACAGCATACTGCAGACTGGGCAGCTTGAAGACAAAAACTCGGCTTCTCCTGGCTCTGGAAGCTGACGGCCCAAGATCCAGGCATCCAGGCGTCAGCAGGGATGTTCTCATCTCAGACCTCTCTCCTGGGCCTGCAGATGGCCACCCTCTCACCCTCTCCACGTGGTTCCTCTACACACATCCCTGGGGTCTCTGCGTGTGTCCAAATTTTCTCCTCTTCTGAGGACACAAGTCAGGCTGGAGCAGGGCTGGTCTAGCAGCTTCATTTACACTCAGTCACCTCCTTCGAGACCCTATCTCGGGAGTTCATTCCCTGGCAGACCAGTGGTCAGGACTTCATGCTTCCGCTGCAGGGGGCCCAGATTCGATCTCTGGTTGGGGAACTAAGATCTAGCAAATCGTGTGATGTGATCCCACCCCATAATAGACTTTATCTCCAAGCAGCCACAATCAGGTCCTAGGGGTTAGGACTCTACCCCATGACACAAGTCAGTCCCTGACAGTTCTCACAGGTGGTAGGTTGAGTGGATCGAACCATCTCGAAAGGTCCCACACCATAGGCTTCTGTTTCCATGACACTCTGGATGACTGAATCACAGAGATGGAAAACAGGATCGTGTTTGCTGGGGGTTGGAGATGGCGGGTGCTGGAGGCTATAACTAGAAACGGCTGAATAAGAGACGCTTGTAATGATGAATCTGTAACTTAATTGCAATCAATGCTGGGGAGTTTTGCACTTATTCAGTGCATCTTTACAAGAACCCAACGGGAAAGGCACCATGGTCTGATTTTACAGACAGAGAGATGGAGCCATGTTCCCTGACCAAACTCAGGGTCAAATCTGCAGTCAAAAGCTGGCGACTTTTTTCACACCCATCCCCTAGAAGGCCATTTCCTTTTCCACCTCTGCTGGCTCCATGATCCAGGAAGGTGACTTGGCTTCATGGGTCACTAAGGGCTGGGTAGACCATGTCAGGAGGCCCCAGGGCCAGCGCCTATGCCAGGAATTGTGAATGAGGCTGGGTCCACTGGCAGCTCCCTTGGAGGTCTTTATGTCACTCTTGTTTTTCTCTGACATGCCCTCTGCCCATTTTGATTGCTTGTCCAAGGCCTTCGCTAAGACCACTGGGCATTTTTTGGGGGGGTGACCAACCAACCCAAGGGTATAAGCCATTTATATATATACTCAAGGGTGTGAGCCACCCACGTGTACACCCAAGGGTATAAGCCATACCTCACTCACAACAGAAATTAGGTGGAATCAGCCACGGCATCAGATGCCATGGAGACGGATCCCAGGCAGCAGCAAATGGCTCCTTTGGGGTTCCAGTGGGTTTGGAAATCACAGGAAAACAGAATTGCAGGGCTGACAGGGTCATTAGAAATGACCCCTCTGCCTGGTTGTGGGGGCACAGAGAATGGGCTTGTTTGGGCCCTGGGGTGGGGGCAGGGCTGCCTAGCTGGGGGTGCACAGATTTTGCTCTCTGGTATTCCAGGGTCAACAGTGGGCGGCCAGCCTTGCTTTGCGCCTGGGTCACATGTGAGTTTCTAGGAACTTTTGCTTCACCCCTTTAGAACCTAATGACCCCGTGGAGTGGGGTGACATCAGTTTGACTGACCTCCGCTCGTGCAGACAGCCATTTGGGGCAAATAGTTTCACCTAACTTTTGCCGAAGTCAGAGCAGAGGAAACGGTCAGGAACTCAGGGCCCAGAGTCCAGTCCCAGCTCCATGTGCGGATCACTTAACTTCCCGAGTCTCAGTTTCCACGCTGAACGAGGGTGAAAATAAAACCGCCCAGGAGTGGGTCCATGCCGCAAGACTTCCCGCGCTGTGCCCGGCGCTGGCTCATGGCAGGTCCCTCTTCTTCCTTAGTAGAATCGTTTGCCTGTATTGCTGGGGACACTGGTCTAGTGTCGGTGGCGAAAATTGCCTGGATGTGGTGGGAAAGAGTTCTTCTTCGGCACTGTGATGTAGTGGGGGGCAAGGATGCATCACTGAATCTGTGGAGTTAGGAAGGGAGGTGAACACACGTGAGTGATGTGGTGATGGCTTTTCCCCCCAGGAAAGAAGCTAAAATTGGGGCCCAGTGGGCTGAGTGCTTGGTGAGGACAGGCTGGCTGGGGCTCTCTCTAGCAAGAAGGCAGACACTTGCCAGAGCCTGGGGGGTCGTGGGGTGCAATGACAATGACCTGGCCCCTCCTGGCCCCGTTTCCTCATCTGTAGCCAGAGCACTGATTTGACCTTCAGCTCCTCAGCCGGACCTGCATTGCTGCCCCATTGGGCCTGGGTTTGAGGGCGGCTGGCGGGCTCCCCAAGGACCTGAAGGAGTCCTTGGAAAGGGTGGCCAGACCGCAGCAGGGCGGGGCTGGTGGCAGGTCCCCACGCCCCGCAGGCTGTCTGGGCCCGCCAGCGCCAACCAGCCGGCCCCGGAGAAGGGGGCGATCTGGCGGCTCCCCTGCTCAGCGAGACGTTTGTCCCCCTCGGGCCCCCGCCCCTGGCCGCCGATGACAAGTGGGCTTTCAGTAGATATGACAGCCACTGGTGGGGGGTCCCTGGCCCCGGTCCACGTCTCCACACTTGACTTGCTCAGAGTTCACTGGCCCGAAATAATGTCCCCCATGCAAGTCGGCGGACGGAACATTCGGAGTGGACGGCTTGCTTTTTTTTTCTCCCCCCTCCCTCCTTTTTTTTTTTTTTTTTTTTTTAATACATTAAACATGCATTACTGGATTTCTAGCCGGTTCCTCTGACAGCTGTGGAAAAATAAAGAAAATTCAGTTTGAACTTAAAAAGCCGGGGCTTAATTTATATCCCGCACCTTTGTCTGCCTGGTTCTTTTTCCTCTTCCGATGGAAAGGCCCCAGGGAGCGGGAGACACAGGCTCGGCCACCCCACGTGGCCCCGTGGCGCCCGGGCCTTAATAGGGGCGCCCAGTGGCCAACACGGAGGGGAGTTTTCAGATGGAAATGCAGCCAGACAATGCGGTCATCTGTCTTGCAATCTGTTTTGAAGGGGGGAAGGAGAGAGCCGGCCGGGAAGGGAGTCGTTTCTACTGGGGAGGTTTCATTCAGAGCGTTTTATAGGAAAAGACAGATGTCATGAATACTGATGTGGACGGCCCAGGCCTGGTAGTTTTTTTAAATTTTCTGAGTTGTAAAGACAAAGTGTTTTAATAACACGGGGAAACACATGTTGATGGGAGGGCCCTGGGTTCATTCGCATTTCTTTAACTCTCTTTCTCTCTGTCTCTTTCCTTCCTTCCTTCGTTCTCTCTCTTTCTCCCCTTCTTCCTTTCTTTTTCTCTTTCTTTCCCTCCTTCTCCTTTCTCTCTCTCCCCATCCTCTCCTTCTTTTTCCTTCTGGTGGTGGCGGGGGTGGGGGCGCAATTCTCTTGGAAAGAGTCGTTTCTCTGTGCCAAGGAGAATGGGAAGAGGGAGGCAGGTGCGCACGCTGGCATCTGAAGACGCCGGCCTGGAGCTGTCTCCTTGCGGCCTGTCGTGGGGTTCGGGGCCTCAAGAAGCATTTCCTTTCCGCGCTTTTTGGGCCTGCCGTCCAGCAGAGGGAAGGGTTCTGCCTTGCTGGTGGGCTTCTGCCTGAAGTTCACAGTGTTATGGAGTTTAGGGACAGGACAGCTGAACTAAAGAAGGTATTGGTCCATGCAGCAAGCATTTATTAAGCACCAAGTGTAAGCTAGGAGCTGGGAAAGAGGGGTGAGTCAGACAGGCCACCTGTCCTTAAGGAGCCGCCGGTCAGAGCGAGGAGGCAGAGGGCTGGACGGATAAGGGCAAGGCCATCACCTGCAGGGGGAGGTCCCTGCTTCGGCTGCTCTGGGAGCGGGGGCCGTGCCCTGAGGCAGGCCCTGTGCCTGCTTTCCGAGCTTCTTACCCCAGGCAGCACGCGGGTACCTCCTGCATCCCCGTGACCTTGATGCCACCGATGCTAAGCTTCCCATTTGACAGAGAAGGAAACTGAGACCCAGAGCGCAGAGTGACAGGCCCCAGAGAGGCAGTCAGAACTGACCGTTGGCCTCAGGAGCCCAAATCAGGGTGTGGCTCACCCCATGCTTCCTGGCTGCGGAGAGAGCCCAGCAAGGTCATCCAGCGAGACGCCGTTCGTGGACGCTGCGTGTCCCCCTGTCGGGCAGCAGTCCCCAGGAGCCCGCGGGGAGGGCCTTAGGGGATGTCACATGACACATAGGGAACAGAGAGGGGCAGTAACCTGCCCGGGGCCACGCAGCTCGCGCCCGGCGGAGGCCCGTCTGAGGTCAGTGACGTTTTTTAAAATCGTAGTAAAATTGAACACGATGTCATATCTGTCACTTTGGCCCTTTGGAAGCATACCACTCAGTGGCACACATACAGTCACAGCGTCAGCTAACCATCTGCACTACCTGGACCTCAGATGCTCATCGGCCGCTCCCGCAAACCGCCGCTCTGCGACTCCCTCCCGGCTGCTTCTCCCCCGCCTTCCCTGGGTCTCCAGGGTCCTTAACTTCTGCCACAGGGAACGTTGAAAACCTGTTGGCAAGGCACCTGTGAGTCATCCCAGGGTCTCAGATGACCCTCGGCCCGCTCACCCTTGGGTCCTAAAGGGCTGACATCCCGGCGGCCGGGGCCCCCTCTCTGGGCCTGGGAGCATGGGAAGCATATAGTGAGGTGATGGGGAAGAGCAAGGGCCCCAGGGCACACCCACTCCTGGCCATTCTGAGCTGAGGACCCACGGTCCACAGACCAGGGCTCAGGCTGGGGGTGGGGGGTGGGGGGTGGGGGTGAGGGTGGGGGAGGGGCAAGGACCAGGAGGCAGAGGTGTCAGGGTGGTGAGAATGCCCCCCGGAGACAGACGTAGCCCGATTCCACTCTCAGCTGGTGGCCCTTGCAAAGCTCTTTAACCTTTTTGTGCCTCAGTCTTTTCCTCTGTAAAATGGGTCTGATGAGTCTCACGAGATAAAGGTGCTGAGGCATCACTGGTGCTCAGCTCAGAGCAGGAGTGCATTCCTGCTGGCCATTCGAGGACCATGGACATTCCACACACAGACCCTTAGCAAGAGCACAGGGGAGCCAGCTGGGCAGCACTGCGTGAAAGTGGACGCCTGGTCCCAGAGCTTGGCTGAGGTGTCTTCCCAGAACGCTCCGCCCTTATCTCCCCAGCAACCTGCTTTCCACACCCCCTCATCAGGGGAGGCCTCTCTGCCCTCCCGCACCAGGACAGACTCTTATCCCAGCTCCCACAGCCTGGACATAGATGCAGCCCCCCACCTCTTCTCTCGGTGGGCTGCTCCCAGCTCCCCAGCAGTGTGGAGGCTTGCTGATGCCAGGGAGAGGGGTCCTGGGTGACATTCATGATGGGTGGGGCCCCACTGAGGCAGGAGCCCATTGCCCGAGACCTGTCCATTCACAGCAGCGAAGCACATGGCCTCTGGTGGTCCAGTCTGGGGAACATGGGGAGGGCCTGGGACCCGCGAGGGCCAGCTCTGAATCAAGTGGGATGACCCTGGGAGGGCAGCTGTCCTTAGTTTCCCCATCTGTCAACAGGTGCATTCCCCACAGAACCTTCCAGTGCTATTTTAGCTCATCTTTTTGGGGTGGGCAACTCTGGGCTTAGCTGGGTGGATCCGCCCTGGTCTTGGGGGAACAGGTGTACATGGGGGTGGGGCTGCGCTGAGGAGTGGCCCAGGGTTCGAAGGAAGCCTGGACCACACTTCTACTTGGATTCCCCCCAGGAGGGGGATCTCTGCTTCTAAAGGCAGGTCCCGAGGGCAGTCTGCTCTCTGTGGCTGCCACCCACTGCTTCTAATGCGGCTCTCTGCAGCCCCTGGATCAGGGACACATGCTGCATCCACGAGGCACACGTCTGCAGCTTCCTGGAATGCTGGGCCGCCTGTGCCGGAGGGCGGACGCGTGCCTGGAGGCCGCAGGGAGGAGCGTCTTCCTTCTGCTGGCACTTCAGATAAGGCTCAGTGCCTGGGCCCCCAGATCCAGACCTACATGTGCTTGCTTTGAATTCATAAAAGTGGCGCTGCTGGGTCAAAGAGCATGCCTCCGTCTGGACTGGGGAGGCGTGTGACCGAAGTGACAAGGGGTGGGGGGTGTCACCAGCTGTGCCTCTGCCTGTCCCATCTCACTAACCTGCTGTTGCTTTCTTGTGCGTCTTTGCCGGTTCAGTGGGTGCAGATAAGATTTTAGTTGTCTTTGCTTAGATTGCATCTCTTGGATTATTGGCAGCATTAAACATTTTGTTGCCTGTGTTTATGGACCGTGTTTTCCTTTTCTGAATTACCCAGTTGTGTCTCTGACCCATTTCTCTATGATCGTGTTTTTCTGCTTATTGATTCATAATAGCTCTTTGCATATTACAGGTAGGAAGAAGAAGACAGATTCATGGGTGACATCTGTCTTGCCTGGAGGGGACAAACAGAACTTTCATCCCCTTCCTCAAATTTAGCTGATGTTGGAAATTCTAATAGGGCTTCCCTGGTGGCTCAGACAGTAAAGAATCTGCGTGCAATGCAGGAGACCCAAGTTTGATCCCTGGGCTCGGGAGGATCCCCAGGAGAAGGGAATGGCTACCCACTCCAGTATTCTTATAGTCCATTTCCCCCCACCTTGTTTTACATTTTTCTTTGCACTTTGCAGCTGTCCGGGCACAGACGTCCCTGAGGAGGCTAGGGAAGTCTACAGGGGGACCTTGATCTCGGAGCAGATTTTTGGGTCACCTGGTGCAAGAAAGAGAGTCTGAGTTCAAGTTCTCTGCTGCTTTCTCTGGCTGACAGACGATGGGGACGAACCGGATCACTGCCATCCCCTCCAGACATGGCCCTCAACCCCGCCAAACACGCGGCCACTTCTCTGGGGACAAACAGATTTTTCAAACAAAGTTTGCCAAATAAGCACAATTTTTTTCCCCCTCCAGGGCAGATGCAAACGGTCTTTTCAAATCGGTTTGGAGGAAAATAAATGAGCCCACGCTGGGGCTTCAATAAATCTTTGCGTAGCCACAAGGGTGAGTTTTGGGCCCGATGAAGGTCTCAGTGTGTGGCTTATGAATGATGCCCAGTGACGGCTGCCCACCCTCGCCTTCCTCTCTGCCCCTCCTCCGCCCCCCGACCCAATTTAAAATCGGACATTAATGTTTTAAGACAAAGGGACCTTTGGGCCTTTCTCCCCGTCCTGGAGGAAGTCTCCCGGTGAAATATTTGTCGTGACTGGGCTCTGCATGTGACGGTCCGCGTCTCCATGCCAGGGCCTGTCTCCAGGGGATGATCCATGTGCCCACCTTCTGCCCAGCGGCTCGAGGACCCTCACCCCAGCTACAGGTGACTCTGGTCTCCCGAGGGCGTCACCCCTCCTCGCCTCCGCGCTGGATTCAGGACAGTGGGGAGCAGCTAGCTCCACCCACACAGGCGCTGCCTCCGTCCCATGCCCCCTACGCGGTCCCCATCCCCTGCCCAGACCGTGGCCGGCCGAGGGTTGCTGCGGGAGTTCTGAGCCTCTTGCCAAAATCGAGCCCTCGTCCTCTGCCCTGGAGCCTGTCTTCCCCCGCCCTTTCTCTGGAGTGCGCCTGCATCCACCGCCCCACCCCGAGCAGGTGGCTCAGGTGACTTTGCACCTGGGTTGACCCTCACCTTCCTGGCCCACCCAGAGGGACCCCACGCTTCCGTAAGGCTTGGCCCCAAGGCTCCCCAAGGCTGTGATGCTGCGCTGACTTCCCACCCTGGGGCCTGACAGCAGCCACCCCGCCCCTCGGTACTCGGCGGTGGGGGGGTGTGGTGAGCACCCACCCCACCCTTCGGCTTCCACCTGGACTGCCCCAGCTCTCTCACCTGTCTCCTCCCTCTGAGTCTGTCTGGCTCTTTTCTTAGAGGAACGTCCAGGGTGAAAGGCAGTGCCAGGCGTGGTGGGGCTGGGGGCATCAGTCTAGGCAGGCCAGGAGGGGGTCTTGGCACCCAGCGGGGGAGTGGGGTCCTTTGCTGGCTCTGTGACACGCGGACGAGGCCTTGTGCCCATCCTCGCCTGAGTGTCTGTACTGGGCTGAACTCTGTCCCCCTGCTCATATCTGCCCGGAACCTCAAAATGTGGACTTCCTTGGAAATAGAGTCTTCACAGATGTAATTAAAATAAGGATCTTGAGATGTGATCTTCCTGGATGAGGGAGGGTCCTTCTGTTATAAAGACAGGAGAGGAGAAGAGAGACACGCAGGAGGGCCATGTATGTGACAACGGAGTTAAATGCTGAAGGGCACGGCCACAGGCAGGGCTGCCTGGAGCCCCCCGAAGCTGGAGGAGGCAGGAAGAACCCTCCCCTGGAGACTTCAGAGGGAGCCTGGCTCTGGGACAGCTTGATTTTGGACTTCAGGTCTCCAGAACCCTGCTATTTGAAGCCAGCAGTCTGGCCCCAGGACACTCACAACAGCATCCATTGCCGAGGGGGCTAAGAGTCCTTTATAAAGGAGCATGTGGCCATTTTCAGGCTTCCCAGGTGGCTCAGTGCTGAAGAGTCCGCCTGTCAATTAGGAGACATGGGTTAAACCCCTGGGTTGGGAGGAGGAAATGGCAACCCACTCCAGTATTCCTGCCCGGAGAATCCCACGGACAGAGGAGCCTGCCGGGCTACAGTCCACGGGGTCGCAAGAGTCGGTCACTCCTGGGGGACAGCATGAACACACCTGTGGCTGTATTCAATCAGCAGGCTGCCCTCTTTGAGCCGAGGAGGTCTGCCCCCCATCCCCGCTCTCCAGAGCGCTTGTCTGCTGGCCGAGAGCTGCACACCCCATCTCCTCGAACCCTCCGTCAGCCAGGGAGATGTGAGCTGCTGTTATTCCTTTCATGGGTGGGAAACAGGCTCAGAGTGGCGGGCTCATAATCATGGTGACAGAGCTTGATCACTGAGCTGGCTCAGCTTGTGGCCCTGCCTCCGGTGACTTGCCCCAGGCCCTGGAGGGATGCAAGGAAGCCAGAACCAAGTCTGATCGCCTGGTTTTGTGGCTCCAAACTGTGCTGGCATCTGCGAGACCACTTGGGTGGGACCCCATGGACTTCCCCCTATCAGCAAATTTGCCCCGGAAACAGTAATGAGAATGAACATCTCTCAGTTGTGCTCAACTCTTTGACTCTTTGCGACCCCATGGACTGTACAGTCCATGGAGTTCTCCAGGCCAGAATACTGGAGTGGGTTGCCATTCCCTTCTCGAACTTAGGTTTCCTGCATTGCAGGCCGATTCTTCACCAGCTGAGCCACCAGGGAAGCCCGGACTTCTCGCTACCAGCAAGTTTGCCTAGGAAAGAGTAAGGATTCTCTGAATGACTGAGCGCCTGACTGTGGAGGAATGGATGGGTCCATGAAGCTGTTCGGTCAGACGCCAGGGATAGGGATAATAACCACTAGTAACTGGGTCCTTTCTTTTTCCTGTCTTCCACGTGTGTATTTGCTTGAGAAATAAACAAGAAACAGCAAAGAGCAAAGTACAGGTCAACTGGCAGCTACTGTTTTTGTAGGAACGACAGGAGTTCTGGGCCCACCACCCTCAACTACTGCAAACGTGACCTGTGGTGGACAGTTTTCATCCTATAAGCAGGACACGGACTCATGGCGCATAGAAGGTGAGTCCAGGCCAGGAACGGTGGGTAGGGCTGTCACGGGGGTAGAAGAGGGGTTTGGAGGGGCTTCATTGCTGGAAGCTTTGAAAGTCCAGGGGAGGCCCTTGGATATTGCCCTGTGGACACTGGAGATGCTTAAAGGTTTGGGCAGGGCAGTGATGTGTTTGAGTCTGGCTCTGGGAGGATGAAGCCAAGGGTGGATATTGGAGGTGGGACCTCAGAGAGGGACTTTTCATTGCCTAGGTGCCAGGTGGGCCGGGCTACAAGCTGGTCATTCACTAAGTTACTGATGGAGACTAACTAGCTAACCAACCAACCAACCATCCAATCTACTTCTTCCTTCCTTCCTTCAATGAGGGGTATACCTTGCTCCCCTTGCAATGCCCCTTTGGCATAGTCCACTTGGGGAGTGGATGGCTCACCCCATTTTCTGAGAATCCTCTGGGCTGTGCCCCTTGGTGATTCAACCACACTGCATCCACAAATGGTCAACTTCTGCAGGTGTTCTCAGAAGACAGGGCAAGCCAAGTCTTGGAGGAGGCTTTAGGGCCTCCCTAAAGGCTACATGTACATCTTGGTGGTGGTGGTGGTGGTGGTGTTCAGTTGCTAAGTTGTATCTGACTCTTTGCAACCCCATCGACTGCAGCACACCAGGCTTCCCTGTCCTTCACTATCTCCCGGAGTTTGCTCAAACTCATGTCCATTGAATTGGCGAGGCCATCCAATCATCTCATCCTCCGTCATCCCCTTCTCCTCCCACCTTCAATCTTTCCCAACATCGGGGTCTTTTCCAATGACTCAGCTTTTCCCATCAGGTGGCCAGAGTATTGGAGTTTCAGCTTTAGTATCAATCCTTCCAATAAGTACTCAGGGTTGATCTCCTTTAGGATTGACTGGTTTGATCTCCTTGCTGTCCAAGGAACTCTCAAGAGTTTTCTTCAATACCACAGTTCAAAAGCATCAATTCTTTGGTGAGTAGCCTTCTTTATGGTTCAGCTCTCCGTGTGGTCTGTGCTTTATCATAAGCCACAGCTGCAGGCTTCAAATTCCATTGCCCTGTTCAACCACCATCATCAGAAGTTTTAGCCCTGGCTGGGACGTTGGAGAACTTTCTTCATTCTGAGGTCTGGTTTTTTCATCCAGAGAAGAAGATTCCAGGTTTATCAATGGTGACAATGATCCCACAGGGGGGATACTCTCATGGCAGAGACAGCTGAGGGTGGGAGTTCCTCTGATTCTCATTTATATGAGGAAACCAAGAGCCCAAGTTGAGTGACTTGCCTAAGATCATTCAGCCAGCCTGAAAGGAAGGGAGCCAGGATCCAAATCCTGGTTCGTGTGCTCCAGAGCTGGGAGGCTTTACTGCCAAGCCAACGGGAGACAGCTTGTGTCTCCTGGCTGGGAGCCACCTCCCACCTCCCTGCTCCCCCAGTGCATTTGACACAAAGGCTTGTCTCAGGGAGTCTGGCTGGTTTTTCAGCTCCAACCTGGCTCAGAATCCCATCTTGTTTGTTGGATCCATTCCCGGTGAAGAAGTGGGTGGGCTAGTAACAGCAGAAGGAATCTGGGCTCTACCACCCATCCATCTATCCACTCAATTATCCACCCACACACATGCCCATCCTCCCATCCACACACCCTTCCATCCATTCATCCATTTATCCACCCATCCACTTATCCATCCATCCATCCATCCATTTATGCACCATCCACCTACCCATCCATCCATCTGTCCATTTATCCGCCCATCCATCTATTCATCCAACTACTCATTCACATGGCCAGGCATGCATGCATCCATCCATCGTCACCCCTCTCCATTTTTTGAACATCTACCTGCGCTGAGTTCACTCACCTTCAGTGCTAAGAGAGGAGATTTACCAGAGAGAATGTAAAAACAAGTACAGAGAACACCCATCCTTGTGCTTCAAAATTCTAGTTTCATATACACATGGGCTGTTTTTTAAAAATATATATTCTATTTACTTCTTAAATTATTATTTTTGGTTGCACCAGTTCTTTGATAGGAGGAGGCAATGGCAACCCTCTGTAGTACTCTCGCCTGGAAAATCCCATGGATGGAGGAGCCTGATGGGCTGCCATCTTTGGGGTCGCAAGAGTCGGACACGACTGAAGCGACTTAGCAGCAGCAGCTCTCTGTTGCTGTGCCCAGGCTTTCTCTAGTTGCAGACAGTGGGAGCTACTCTCTAGTTGCGGTGTGTGGGCTTCTCATTGCTGCGGATTCTTTTGTTGCGGAACACGGGCTCTAGGCGCGGGCTCGGTAGGTGCAGTTTGCGGGCGCAGGGGAAGCCTTGCATCAGATTCCTCTCACGTCCTGCCTCCCATGATCTCAACTCACTCTTCCCCAGCAGCCCTTTCTGCAGCAGCCAGCTCCGTGGGGTGGCAAACGTCCGCTGTCCCTGGGCCATTCTTTCTGCTCTGAACTTCTCAGCCATCTGACTCACATACAAGCCTAGAAGCGTGAAGGCCACCCTTGACAGTGGGGATGGGAGATACAGCCAGTGGGCAGACCTCCCCTTTTCCTTGTCTTGGGGTGACACTTGTGAGTGTTCCATGCGGATTCTCAGAGGCCCCCAGCTGGTGGCAGCCTCTGGTGCCCACAGGAGTGCCAGTGTGATAGCCCACTCTCAGACTGGCTCATCCTCCTGCCCATGTGCTTGTTTGTTCATTCATTTGCTCATTCATTCATTCTCCCACTCACTCCTTCAGCAGGTTGCAGGTTCCCTCAGGACTGGGACCACCCCTGCCCTCCATCTGTTCGCTGTAGTGACCAGACAGGCATTGTTCCTGAGTGACTCTTGGTGAATTAAGTTGAGGAGGCAGGAGAGTGATGAAGAGGGCAGATGCTGGAGCCAGACAGACATAGGTTCAAATCCCGCCTCCCCACTTTGTAGCAGTGAGATCTCAGGCATGCCATTCCACGTCTCCGAGCCTCAATTTTTCTACTTGCAAAATGGGCACGACAATACCTACTTAAGGAGTCCTGGTAGGGATGTGACAAGACCTCCTACATCGGGCCCGGAGCCTGGTATGCGATGAGCTTGTGGTCAGGGTGAGGCATTGGCTGTCACCGATGGTGAGTGGGAGCAAGCAGCCTCAGGCAGTGGGGTTCCTGGGACCTGGCACCTCAATTCCGTTGGCCTGCCTTAATCCCTGAGGCTACCCAGCACACCCCTCGACCTTGGAGACTGCCAAGAGAACCAGCAGCCCACGGCTCGTTGGTGGGAACCAAAGAAACAAACACCTCGGTCTCCAGGAGGGGACAGCACCGACCCGCCCCACGGGGCGTCGCTGGCAGGCCCGATGCAGCGATCAAAGGTGTTGTAGGGCAGAGGGCCTCGCCCTGGATGCGAGACGTTTCCTTGGGAAAAAGATCGCTCCTTTATGTGTATGTCAGCTGGTTATGAAATGAGAACTGTCTAGAGGTTTAAAGAAACCCACCCCGATCTTTGGAAATCTCTGCCCGCCCTGTTCAAGTCCCAACAGCACTTGCCTGCCGACGGCTCATGAGTCAGAGAGGCTGAATTTGTGACTTTCATACCCTCAGAATTGGATTTAAAGATAATGAAAACTTCCCAGTAGGAAAATGCCTGATTTCTGAGGACATGCTAAGGAGCTGGTCACCTGGTGGGTAAATACAGGCTTCCCTCGATGGGCCCACAGAAGGATCTCCTTCTGGTAGGAATCATGGTCCCCAAACTGGGGGAATCTTTTCTTGATGTTCTGGGCTGGTTGCCATTCTTAAAGGAACAGAAAGATGGGATTATCTTTTTGTCCCCCACCCCTTTCCTTATCATCAGATCATTTTAGCTGTCTTTTAGCGAAAGCGTCTGTCTCATTTCCTTTGTAGCCCTCACATCATCCCCAAGAGCCAGAGATGCTCATCACCCCATTTTACAGATGGAAAAATTGAGGCTCAGGAAGGGAAACAGCTCGCTGGACATATGGACATGATGCAGCTGGGAGCAGCAGGGCCGGGACTTGGGCCCAGGGGGTCAGTCTTGACGATCGTGAGTCAAACCTTCCCAGGCTCCTGGCTGGGCCTCGGCTACCTGCCAAGTCCTACTGCTCACCTGCCAAGGCTCGGCTGCAGAGGGCTGGGGACGAGGAGTGAAGGGAGTGCTCCGAGGCTGCTGGCTCGTGGGCGGCCTGCTGCCCTGCGGCACAGTCTCAGGAGCTGCCAGTGCCTTGCAGCCCTTGTCCCAAGGCCGAGTGGGGTCACTCGGGGATGCGGCTCCTCCCTGGGCTGCGGAGGGAGTGTCCCAGGGAAGACGCTCGGGGGCGGGCCTCAGGCTGGGGGGCCTGGGTCCTCCTGGAAGCCTCGTCCTGCAGATGGCTCCCCGCTGCCTGCCTGACCACGGGCCCGTCCTGCCTGGAGCCAGCCTTCTGAGTCTCGTCTGGCCTGCCTGCACCACCCAGCGCCTTGGACTGCCCCCATCTGTCTCCCTGCGGAGTCTGGCGGGTGTCCCCTGGCCCAGGGCCCAGCTCCAGCCTGGGAACCACCGGCCTCCATCCGTGGCTCTTTGTCTCAATGGTGAGCCGATCGGTGAGGGTCGGGTGAGGACCTCAGAGAGCACGAGGTCCGGACCTCGTCCCTTATGGGCGGAGAAACTGAGACACAGAGGGACAAAGGGCAGCCCGGCGGTGGGACTCACGGAGTCCTGTGGCCTTCCCTGTCGGCTGTCACTGCTGTCCCGGGGCCCTCATCCATGCAGTGTGGGTGCTGCAGTGGGCAGGGGCCCCCAGAGGATCACGTGGGCCAATTCTGGTTCTGCCGAGGGGTCTGCCGGCCCAGCAAACAAGGGGCCAGGGGCTGGGGGGCGGCAAGAAGGAGGGCTTGGGGGCAGCCGCCTCTGCTGGTGGCTGTGTTTGACGGGCCCTCTGACCCCCACTGTACCCCACTCCCTGGCACCGGGAGCAGCTCACGCCTCCCCGGGCCTCTGTCTGCTGCATGTGTGGTCCTGGGCAGAGGCCCAGCAAAGCCATGCTCCTGGCGTGGCCGTGGAGGACTCAACCAGGAGAGGGCCTGGGGACTCCCGCGACCTGTGACTCGGCCCCGTGAAGACGGTCCTGGAAAAGCCACCGTAACAACAGCAAGAGAAGTGGCCGCAGATGTAGCGAGTCTCTGCTGGTTCAGCTCAGCATCTCATGGCAGCCCCACGAGACGGGCAGGTGCATCTCCCCATTTCACAGATGAGGACGTGGAGGCCCAGAGAGGTTGAGTAACTTGCCGGAGCTCATACACAGAGTAGGCAGGGCCAGAGCTGCGGTGTGAGCGCAGACGGTTCCTATTCTTGAGCAGCACCCAAAGCCGCCTACAGAGGTGGGGGCGGTGACGAGAGGGGGCCGTGGGAAAGGTGTGAACCTGGAGGGCGCGGTGCGAGCCCGATCCTCTGCGGGATGGGAGGAGGCCCGCCCCCTCCCTGCATTCCGCCCGGCTTTGCTCGAGGCGCACCTCCTTCCCACAGGTTCTGGCTCCAATCCCGACCCTCCCACTGGCCTGTGCTGGGCGCCACTGAGCCACTGGCCCTCCCCACCTCGGTTTCTCCTCCCTGAAGCGGGCCGAGAGCACCTGCTATGCTGGCTGTTGTGAGGATGGGATCGGATACAGGCGTGGAGGCTCCAGGAAAGCCCACTGCCTCTGGCAGGAGCCTGCTTGGCGGCCCCGAGGCAGGGCTGAGGCTCTGAGCCGCCCCATCCTCGCTCCTGTGCGAATCTCTGTCCTCGGTTAATTGTTGGACCCCGGGGCGCTGTCTCTGCTGAAGGGCCCGGGCTGACTTGGCCCTCCTGGGGCCTCTCAGAGGTCCAACAGGGGCCAGGAGGGGAGGGCACGAAGCCCTCCATGCTCCAGCTCTGACTCCTCCCCCAGGCCCCTCCGTGCCTTGCTCCTCATCCTGAAGATGGACCCAGTGATCTGCCAGTCTCTTCCAACCTCAAGACTGTTCTGAAACTCAAGTAGAACAGAGGACCCCCGCATGGCCGCCCCCCTCCCAGTCACCTGCCAAGGGCACCCACTCCCCTTTCTTCTCTGTGGGCAGAAAGCACTGCTAGCTGAACCCCCTCTTCTGGGCAACGACCCCCTGTTATCACCAGAGATCTGGCACTATGATATAGTGAAAAAAAAAAAAAAGTGAAGTGTTCAGTCGCTCAGTCGTGTCTGACTCTGTGTGACCCTATGGACTATAGCCCACCAGATTCCTCTGTCCATGAGATTTTCCAGGCAAGAAACTGGAGTGGGTAGCCATGCCCTTCACCAGGGGATCTATCCAACCCAGGGATTGAACCCAGGTCTCCTGCATTGCAGACAGATTCTTTACTGTCTGCACCAGCAGGGAAGCCTCTGTGATGTAGAGTGACTGGTATGGATGGATGTGACGATCCTCCTCAATCTCAGAGGAAAGAGAGCCTTAAATGGGGAAGAATAAGTTCAGATTTGGGGAAGACAGAATTGTCAGGGACAGAATTCTCCAGGGCCGCGCCATCCAACAGAAACCTAAGAATGGCCACAAACGTGAGCTGCCGGTGAGAGGTCACGCTTTCACAAAGGAAGAACAAACGAGCGAAATTTATTTTAATAATATCTTTCATTTTCATAATCTATGCAAATGTGATTGTTTCGGCACTTAATCCATCCAGAACACTCTGAGATACTGTACACTTTTTGTTCACAGAAGGGCTGAGAAGTCGGGCACTTCTCACTCTGGACCCGTCACACTGCACGGGCTTAGCTGTCCTGGGTGGCTGGTCACTGTCCTAGGGGACTGCACAGTCTGGGGTGGTGGTGGGCTTGAGACCTGCCTGTACTGCCTGCTGGCTACGCGACCTATCCTTGCGGCGCGCCAGGCACTATTCTAAGGGCTTTATGTGTATTAGCTCATCTGACTCATTTCCATCTTTCAGTTGAAAGACATGGGGGCACAGAGAGGCTAAGTCATTTGGACAAGGTCACCCAGGGATTGGGGGGCAGAGCTGGGACCCAAACCTTGAGTTTTACGAGCAGTGCATACACGATTCCACAATCTGATCACTAATGGATCAGTGAGTCAGTTCACAGGGCAGCTCCCTGGAATGGGGCCGGGCCACGACTGCACGCTCTGAGAATTCGCTGCGACTCAGCACACACATTTGTGAGTTGCCTGTATCATGCCAGCCAAAGGGCAGCCTGAGGCAGACCTGGCTTTCTCTCCAGGGACTAGCTTTTCCTTGCCTTCCCACGGAGACCCGTCCCGCTGCCGGATGTCCACCCTGGGCTCCCCCACACAGGCCGTGCCCCAAGAGCTTGCAAGTTCAGGCTGAGAGCTGTGGGGGCCTGGGCCCTCCTGCAGGTGGGGGAGCCTGGGGCCGTGTCCACGGATGGAATCTTGTTGCCCCGCCCGCTATTGCTGGCAGGGACTTTTGCCTGGGAATCTGAAGGATGCTGCCTTTTCTCTGGGGCCTCCTGGGCCCCTGGAAGCGGGTATGATTCTTAGTGGCCATGTGGGTTCATGGTCTGGGATTGTTTTTCATTAATTACAGTTCTCAGCCTCCTTGCTTTTCCCCCATTCATTGAAAAGCCATTGAAAATTAATTTTTTAAGTTTAACTTTTACCATATTAAGCAACATGCACACATCTGGAGTGCCACTGGGTTCACACTTAGGTCTATTCCTGTGGAATCACCGTAGATCAAGGTCATGCACCATCCCATCCCCTACCAGGCTTCCTGTGACTCCGCCCAGTCAACACCCTCCACACCCCGACCCCAGGGAACACCCACCTGGTTCCTGTCACCGTAGATTGCTTCTGCCCGTCTCTGAGCTTCAAATGGGAATCCTTCAGCATGTGGTCATTTCTACTGACTTTGATCAGCACAAGCTTTTTGAGATTTATCCATATTGTTGCGGATATCCAGGATTTGCTTTTTTTTTTAATTGTTATGTTTTCTATCTTTGTGGGAATTTACCAGCCAGTCCACTCACCTGTTAGCAGACACATGACTCGTCTCCAATCTTGGGTCTGTGGGCACTGCAGTCCGTGTATGTCCTTGGGGGGTACAGGCCTCCTTTCTCCCGACTGGAGATTCTGGGCCACAGAGTCGCACTTGTTTGTCTTTAGAAGGTAAGGCCCCTAAGTTTCCCCAAGTGGTCTGTTTCCTCTCATTCTCCTGACAACAAGGCCTGAGGGTCGTGTTGCTCCACGTCCTTGCCAGCATTTCATATCGCTCATTTTTTTTTTTTTGGTTGCACTACACAGCATGAAGGATCTTAGTTCCCCCACCAGGGAGCGAACCCGTGCGCCCTTTGTTGGAAGCGAGGAGTCCCAACCACTGGACCATCACGGAAGCCTCTCACGCGTCCTTTTCATTACAGCCGCTCTGTTAGATGTGCAGTAAACACGCCTTTCATTTCATTTCTCTGATGACTGAAGGTGCTGAGAACCTTTGCGTCTCTCTCCCGGCCACTTTGCGAAGTGCCTGTTGACACCCTTCCTCCGCTTCTAAGAAGATTAAGTTGTCTGCCTTTTTGTGACTGACCTGTAGAGACCGTTTTTATATGCCAGCTACAAGTCTTTCGTTGGAGTTCTGTGTTGTGATTATGTTCTCCCATTCTGTGGTTTGTCTTTTTGGTTTTTAAAAATTAACTTATTTATTTGGCTGCATCAGATCTTTGTTGCATCATGTGGAATGTTAGCTTGTGGTGCACGGATTGCCCAGTTGTGGTGCGTGGACTCGGGAGTTGCAGCATAACGGCTTACCTGCTCCAGGGCATGTGGGATCTTAGTTCCCTGACCAGGGATTGAACTCAAGTCCCCTGCATTGCAAGGCAGATTCTTAACCACTGGACCACCAGGGAAGTCCCCCTTCTTCGTGTTTTAATTGCCCCTTTTATCCATTTCTTTAGCTTCTTTATTCTTTTTCAAAGATGACACTTTTTGTTTTGAGATAATTGCAGACTCACATGCAGTTGTAAGAACACAGAGCGGATGCATCTCCCTGTCAGTTTCCCCAGTAACATCTGTGACATCGTGTAAAACCACAGTACAGCAACATAACCGGGATGCGGGCACGGATGCAGTCCATTTACAGAGCGCTCCATCACCAGCAGGCTCCCTCGGGCTGCCTTCCTAAGAAAAAACTGGAGGATAATAGAAACTAACAATGTTCGTTTCCGCTGTACAACGACGGGAACCAGCTATGTGTACGCATATGCCCCTCCCTCCCTCCACCCCCGGTCCCACCGTCCAGGTCACCCCAGAGAATCAAACTGAGCCCCTTGTGCTATGCAGCGGCTTCCCACTGGCTGTCCACTGTCCACACGGCCGCGTACACACGTCAATGCTGTTCTCTCAACGCGTCATGCCCTTCCCTCCCCCCGCCGCTGTGTCCACAGTCCTGGGCCTTTCTGCAGCCACACCTCCCTCCCTCCTGTCCCACCCCGCTCCTTAATTTCTGGCAACCGCAGCCGCCACAACTGGAGCCACAACAGAATCACGACCTGTTCCCCGTTTATACAACTTTGTCATTTCAAGAATGTGATCTAAATCAAATGATACATTCGTTTTTTCCCCCAGTTCAGCACACTTCTTCGGGAAGGCATCCCGTTGCCTTCTGCAGCAGTGATTCATCCCTTTGCAGTGCTGAGTAGTGTTCCATGGGGGTGGGATGGACCACGGTTTGATCATTCACATGTGGAAGGACATTTTGATGTTTTCCAGGTTTTGGTTATTACAAAAAAGCTACTATAAATGTTCATGTACAGGTGTGAACATAACATTCATCTGGGGCAAAAGCCCAGGAATGTAACCGCTGGGTCACATTGTCAGTGCATGACTAATTTTTTAAAGAAACTCTCAAACTATTTTCCTGAGTAGCTGCCCCATCTCACGTTCCCACCAGCCATGCATGATGTCTGCAGCTATTAATACTCCGCATTCTCACCAGCACTTGGCACCGTCACTGTGCTTTGTTTTAGGTGTGTAGTGGTAGCTTGTTGTGGTTTCAATGTGCATGATTAATGGCTAATGACGTCGAACATCTTGCCATGTGCTTATTCGCCCTCTGAATATCTTCTTTTGGGAAATGTCTCTTCATGTCTTTTGCTCATGTTCTAATTGTTTGCTTTACTGTTGAGTTTTAAGAATTAAAAAAAAAAATATCCTAGATACTTGTCCTTTGTCAAACACATAGATTGCATTTTTTTTAACCAATCAAGGAAGTAAGATCCCACATGCTGTGTGGTACTGCCCCAAAGAATAATAAAAAAGAAAACACAGCTTATAAACATCAGTGGGACACAGCTAAAGCTTGCCTTTTCATCCTCTTAACAGGGTTTTTGGGTGCGCCAAGGATTTTATTTTTGATGAGGTCCAATTCATCAGGCTTTCCTTTTATGGGTGGTGCTTTGGGTGCCAAGTTTAGGAACACTTTGCCTAGCTCAAGATCCCGAAGATCTTCTTCTATGCTTTCTCTACAAGTTTTATAGTTCCACTTGTTGGACATGTGCATGATGCACTGAGTTAACTTTCATTTCACTCATTTGTCAAGGAATTAGTCAATGTCACTTCAGTTGTCTGATTTATGTATGAAGAGTTGTTCATAGTATTCCACTTTAGCCACTTATCATCTTTAGAATTTGTAGACCCCCTGTTTCACTATTAGTATCAGCAATTTGTATCTTTTTTTTTCTGTCAGTTTTGCTAGAGGTTTGTCACTTTTATTGTTCGCAAAGGACCAGCTCTTTTTTTTCTTTGATTTTCTTTGCTGTTTTGGTTTCCAATTAAAAAGAAATTCTTCTCTTATGTTTATTACTTCTTCTCTTCTGTTTTCTTTTGATTTACTTTGCTCTTTTTTCTCTAGGTTCTTGAGGTGGGAACTTCACTTACTGATTTTTTTCCCCCCTTCTTTTCTGTTGTAATGCATTTAATGCTTCTCAGCACTGCTTTAGCTGTGTCCCACCAATGCTTATAAACTGTATTTTCTTTTTTATTATTTTTTTGGGCAGTACCAGCATGTGGGATCTTAGTTCCCTGAGCAGGGAGCAAACCCATGCCTCCTGCTGTGGGGCTGCAGTCTCAACCACTGCACTGCCAGGGAAGTCCTGTAAGCTGCATTTTCATTTTCATTAAGTTCAATGTATTTTAAAAAATAATTTCCCTTGAGACTACCTCTTTGACTCAAAGACCCTGTGGACTTCTGTTGTTTAGTTTCTAAATGTTTCTAGAGATATCCCTGTTATCCTTCTTTTATTGATTTCTAGTTTGACTCCTCTGTAGTTGGAGAACACTGTACAGTTTCTACTCTTTTAAATTTGTTGAGGTTTATTTAATAGTCCAGGATATGATCTACCTTGGTCTATGCTCCATAAGACAGCGTATATTCTGGTGTTGCTGGTGGAATGTTTAGTAAATATGGATTAGGTCCTATGTGTTGATGGTTGATTCTTCCATTTCCTTGGTGATCTCCTGTCTAGTTTTATCAACCATGGGGAGAGGTGTGTTGCAATCTCCAGCTATAATTCTGTATTTGCTTATTTACCTCTCAGGTCTATTGGTTTTCCTTTGGCATTTTCAAAATTTTATGTTGTCTTTAGCCTTCAGAAGTTTAATTAGTATGTGTCTTGGTGAAGGTTTCTTTGATTTATCGTATTTAGGATTTACTCAGTTTCTTGACTCTGTAAGTTTATATCTCTTTACAAATTTGGGAAATTTTCAGCCCTTATTTCTTGGAGTATTTTTTCAGTCCTGTCATTTTTTCTTTTACTTTGGGACTCTGATGACACGAATGTTTTATCTTAAAAAAAAAAAAAAAAGTTCCACAGACTCCTGAGATTCTGTTCACTTTCTCTTAGCCTGTTTTCACTCACTTTTTCTTTCTCATAATTCTCAGAGTCTATTTTCTCTCTGATGCTCAGACTCAGTAATTTCTATTATTCTGTCTTCCAGTTCACTGATTCTTTCCTCTGTCTCTTCCATTCTGCTGCTGAATCCGTCAGGGAGTTTTTCATTTCAGTTACTGAATTATTCAGTTCTAAAATTTGTTTAGTTTTTCTTTATCTACTTATTTGCTGAAGATTTCTACTTTTCATCTGTTTCTAATGTATTTCATAGTTGCTTATTGAAGTATCTTATGATGGATCAATGGGAACAGAGGGGAGGATGCACTGGAAAGGCCAGGCTAGAGGCTCAAAAACCCATTGGGAGAATGATGCAACGGTCCTCAGGGCTGATGAGTGCCCAGGCATGCTGTGGCACGAGGCTGGGAGGGAAAGGGGTTGGGGTGGCAACTGCCGCCACCAGTCTGGTGATTCAGGCCAGGGAAGGAGCATCTGGGTTTTAATGTGGGTGTCCCCAGCCATCCTGGGGGCCCCAGATCTCCTGACCACAGTCCTCTCCACACAGAGACAGTCTGACCATGGGTGCACGGGGCCACCTGATGTGGGAGACGGCTGAAGTACAAGGAGGTTATGTAAGTGAGAGGCTGCCATCTCCGAGGCCCTGTGGTACTCAAGCAAAGTAGGCAGAACACAACTCAGGTCAAGTGGGAACATGTGAGATCAGCTGGATAAGCAGGGCAGGCGATGCACACCCACTGATGGTGGATCCGTAAACAGCGATCTCCCCAGTGCTTGCGGGCGTGGGGAAAGAGTGCTCAGTTTCCTTCTTCTAAATATGGACGCTGCACTCTTGCTCTGACTACTGACTTGTCTGGAAGGCAAGATCTGCTAAGTGCAGATACTTGGTGGGGTGTCTTTCTAGCATCCCTTCTCTTAGAACAGGAACCTTTCTTGGGATCTCACTTGGGCATCCCACCCTGATGTTCTCTGCCTCTCCGTGCCTGCCATGGAGATGGAGCCAGGACGGACACCTGACCACACCTGTGCAGATCATGTCTCTGGGCTGCTCTCTTAACCAGAAGAATAGAAACGGGCCATGTTGGAGGGGTGGCCAGGTGTCCCAGGAAGCAGAGATTAGAGGGACGAAGGCGACAGACAACCCCATACTTGGGTAGAAGCCTACCCCTGTGCCCTTATGTAGAAGCTGCCGTCTTGGTTAGGCCAGCCTGCAGAGGCTTCTCTGCAGCCCCCAAGTGTTAGCTGTTGCCCTGAGTCATGATGAACATTGTTGCCTTGTTGAAATGACCCTGTAATCCAGGGTGTGCCCTCTGGGTGTGCGTCCAAGGGACCCGGGCCAATTATCCTTTCCTGGGTAACAGAACGTCCCCAAACACAGTGCCTTCAAACAGAGGCAAACACACATTATCTCCACTGTGTCTGAGGGTCCGGAACCCGAGGCAGTTTAGCCGGGTGGTTCTGGCTCAGGGTCTCTTGCGAGGCTCCAGTCAGATGGTTGGCTGTGGCCACTTTATCTGAAGGCTCGACTGTGACCAGAGGAGCTGCTGTGAAGCTCACTCACTGGTTGCTGAGAGGCCTTGGGCCCTCACTGAGTCATTTGTAGCTTCAGTCCCTGAGGCGGGGTATTTCTGTAGGACTGCAGCTTGCTTTCCTCAGACAGAGAGGGAGGGGTGGGGGGAGAGGGAGACAGAGAGAGGGTGTGTGAAGGATGAGTGGGGTTGCTGGGTGATGGGGGGGAGGGTGGGAGAAATGTTCTGGAGAGCTCAGGGAAAGTCTTTGTGTTCCAGAATACTGCTGAGAGCCCTCATGATGAGATGCAGCTGAGGGCTTGGTGGTGCTACGGGAGTGCAGCAGGGTGATATTTTGGGGGTTACAGTAAGGAGCCCAAAGTTTTAAGCAGAGAAAAGACATTTTCTTAAAATTCTGGCTTCTCTAATGGTTCAGCAGGTAAAGAATCTGCCTGCAGTACAGGAGACACGAGTTCGATTCCTGGGTCAGGAAGATCCCCTGGAGGAAGGCATGGCCACCCACTCCAGTATTCTTGCCTGGAGAATTCCATGAACAGAGGAGCCTGGGGGCTACAGTCCATGGGGTCACAAAGAGTCGGACATGACAGAGCATGCACACCTTTCCCTTGTAACTCTGGTGTGATGTATAGAGAATGAAATAGGGGAAGCCAGGTGAAGGCAGAGAGACAGTTTGTTCATTTCCTGTTCTCAGATGTGGATGGTGATGCTCGGAGCAGGGAAGCAGCTTGTGGGAAGTCAGAGCTGGACACCATGGAGCTCGACTTCGAGCTCAGGCAGTCTGTCTGGAGCACACGCCCTTCAACTGGCTACTCTAAGCACCTGTGATGGGTTGGACCATGTCCTCCCAAAAGATATGTCCAATTCCTGGTACCTGGGAATGTGACCTACTTGGAAATGGTATCTTTGCAAGTGTAATCGAGTTAAGGATCTTGAGATGAGATCACGGTGAGTTTGGGTGGGCAGTGAGCCAATGACTGGGGTCCTCCTAAGAGAAAGGAGGAGGAGGCCTGAGACACACACACACACACACACACACACACACACAGTGAGGAGAAGGCCAAGTGGAGAAGAAGGCAGAGGCTGGAGTGAAGCATCTACCAGCCAAGGGTGTCCAGGACTGCCAGCGGCCTCCAGCATCTGGGAGAGAGGCCTGCAGCAGACTCTAGAGAGAGTAAGGTCCCGCCAACACCCTTGTTTAGGGCTTTTGGCTTCCAGAGCTGGGAGAGAATGAATTTCTGTGGTAGTAAGCCACCCATTTGTGGTCATTTATCACAGCAGCCCTAGGACATTAATACAGCCTCCCAGGCCCTTCTGGGGCAAGCCAGAGCGCCCCACATTTCCAGACACTCGAGTCTGGGAAGACCCCGAGCATCCAGACCTAAGTGAACGGTGAATGGACTTTCTGCTCTTTCTGCTGCCTGTTCTTCCCACGAAACTTCCATGAGGCCACCTGCTCCTTCAGGGCCTGAGCTACAAACGGCTTCAAACTGAGAGACAGATGCAGAGAGAGAAGGGGGAGAGAGAGACGATGAACACAGGTGGTATAATGAGGGCCTCTCAGGCTTCAGCATTCACAAGGATCATCTGGAGAGCTTGAAACACATCCCTGGGCACACCCCACCCAACACCAAGAGGTTCCGATTCACTGGAGGTGGGCCCAGGAATGTGCTTGTCTCACAAGCTCCCAGTGACATTGCCACTGCTGGTGGGGCCCATGTGTGAGTAGCCCTGCTCTAGGCAGAGGCAACAGCTTGGACCAAGGACGGGCAACAAGGAGTGCAGCAGAAGGCGGTGGGGAATCCAGCTGGCATGGAGCACAGAGGCCCCACCTAGGAGCACCTGATGAGGGAGTACAGGTGGGAGGCGCTTGTCCATGAGAGTTGGGGTGTGTCCAAGGCCAGGATGTGTGATCTAGGGTCTGCTCCTGGAAGGGAAGCCAAGCATGTGCAGGAAAACATAGGACTTGGGGGGCCACATGGGCAAATTGGGGCCTTGGGTCAAGGGTCTTCAGCATGTGGTTGGTGGCTGCCGTGGACATTTAGAGACAGTCCCCCATCTTCAGGCTGGGGGAGCCAGTTCACAAATGTCAGTTCCATCAACAGCGTCGCCGTCAACCCAGCTGGGTGTCTGCAAGCTTCTCAAAATCTCTGGCCTGTGAACGCTGGCACTTGAGCTGGCAGGCGAGCTCAGCCGCAGGGGGCCCAGATTCAGACTGTCTTAAGGAGACAAAACGGAGACGAGCCATATTGAAACCGGTCAGGAGGCCTCAGAGGGAGCCTCTGTCCTCCTGTGATTGTTCACGGAAGGCAAGACCCCTTCCATCTGCAAGGCTAGGTCCCTGGCTTTGCAAATGCGGCCCACCCCCCACGGAGCCCTGCAAAGCCCAGACCGCTTAATGCAGCTCCGCGGGGCCCTCATAAACAGCCCTTCCCCAGCTGGTAGGAGCTGTTTTCTTTTCCCCTCTAAGAGGTTTGTTCCTGGTCATAAATTCTGCAGGCCCAGTCGGCCAGGCTAGGATGTACACGTTGGTAAACACTGTAGTTAAAAACACGCTTCCCGGCTGAGAAAGGGGGCCCAGACAATGGAGCCTTGTCCCCGGCAGCAAATCTGACGGCCACCTTCTTTGATTCCTTAACCTTGCTGCAGGCTTGTATGAAATTGGCCCCATTCTCCGGGGTCCATCAAACATGCATTTCAACTCCTTCATTAGCATCATCCTCTGATCCATAACCGCTCGGCAAATCCAACAGTCATTTCAGTGAGGGCAGCCGCGGTTTCTATCTGGTGAACATCTAAAACTCCTTGACAAAGTTTCTTTTAAAATTTACTTCCTTTGTCCCGTCTTCGTCTTCTGTTGAGATCTTTAGTGGCCAATGTACTCCGAGATGACTTGGGGACAAAAATCCCGTCTGGCCCAGACAGTAAATCTAGCCTCCATTCAGACGGGTTAAATGCGTGCTTTATGCCTATTGTCAGAAGCTCTCCAAAGCTCCTGCGCCTTTAAGGGTTTCCTACAATAAATTAAACCCATCACACCCTGGTCGTGGTCGAGGGAGGGGACCAGCCCGGCTGCTCTGCAGTGCGGAAGGCCCCCGTTCGCGTTTGCCTGGTTTGAATGGGCTGGGCCAGGATCGCCAGGCCCAGGGCCCCAATCCCTCCGGCCCTCTGGCCTCGGGATACTTCAGAGTCTTGCTTGCAAGAGG
Source organism: Muntiacus reevesi (assembly GCF_963930625.1). Classification (NCBI taxonomy): domain Eukaryota; kingdom Metazoa; phylum Chordata; class Mammalia; order Artiodactyla; family Cervidae; genus Muntiacus; species Muntiacus reevesi. The sequence continues at coordinate 44,226,256 of NC_089253.1, forward strand.
TCAAATCCCGACTCCAAGTGGATGTGGCCAAAATGCACTGGCTGGAACGGGAAGGCCTGGGGTGGAGGAGTGGCTTGCTCCAGGCTCCACAACCCTAGGAGACTGGCTGCATTCTCATCCCATCTCCAGGTGACGCCCCCAAGCTCCCTCCTGTTTCGTCACAGGAAGCTCCTCAAGGGTTCAACCTAGCAAGAGTTCGTTCCCCGTCCCTAGCAAGAACCTCATTGGCTGGGATTGGGTCACATGACCCTCTCTGACCAATCCCAGCATTCCCTAGCAAGAGCTTCATTGGCTGGGATTGGGTCACATGACCTGCTCTGACCACGCCCAGCATTCCTTAGCAAGAGCCTCATTGGCTGGGAGACGCTTTAATATAAAGACACAGATTTGAGAGTAGAGGGATGGAAAAACGATAAAGCCGGCAAATGATAAATATAAGATGGCTGAAGTAGTTGCATTAGTGAAATAAAACAGGCTTTAAGAGAAAGTGCAATGCTGAGATAAAGGGGAACATTTTGTAATAATAATACTAAATAAAGATAATATATTTAGTGAGTGGTGAAGGCGCCTTCATAAGGAAGATATATGGCTTTCATGACACGGCAGCTGATTCCCCCCAGAGTTAGTGGTCTAAAACAGAATAAATCATAAACCACAAAGTCTTTTATGACTCTGCCTCAGAAGTCACACAGCATCATTCCTGCAGTATGTGATTGGTCACACAAATCAGCCCGATGCAGGGTGGGAGGAGGATGCCAGGGGCAGGGATCCCAAGGGATGGAGAGCCTTGCAGACCATGGAGAATGACCACCACACTCTTTGGTCTCTCTGCTTGGCCCTTGGGTATCCAATTATATGTACAATAGGGCACAGGATACTGTCTTGAAGTCACTGACTCTGTTTTTTCAACCTTTTTCCCCCCCTTCGTACTTCACTTTGGATAGTTTCCACTGCTGTGTCTTTAAGTTTCCCAATCTTTTCTTCTAGAGCGTCTAATTAGTTGTTCATTCCGTCCAGCAGATACCTTATTTCAGATATTTATTTTTCATCCTTAAAAGTTTAATTTGGTCAGCTTGGTTTATAGTATGGTGTAAGTCACCTGTATTCTCTTGATTGTCTACTTGATCCACCAATTAATGAGAAAGGAGTGTTGAAATCTTCAACTATCATTGTCAATGCATCCATTTCTGTTTCCAGTTCTGTCCATTTTTGCTTGGTGTGTTTTGATCTTCTGTTATTTAGTGCACACATTTAGCATGGCCACATCTTGGTTAAGTGATTTTTTTTTAGCACTGTGAAATCTCACTCTTTGTATCTTTCTTCCATCTCTTTACTTTAAACCTATTTGTGTGTTTAAATCTAGTGCAGTTTCCGTATATAGCCTGGAATTGGGTCTTGATCTTTCATCCAGCCTGACAGTTTACAAACAGAATTCTGAGTGTGACTAAATACTTTCCTCTGACTCAAAATTGCCACCACATGTCCTGTGTCACATTTTTTCAGAGCCCCAGAGTGTGTCTCACTTTCATTCCTCATCTTAAATTGGTCCTCCCTAGTCAGTAGGGAGAATGATTCCATTTCACAGATGTGGGTGCTGACACTCCAGAAAGAGGTATGAAGTGCTAGAGCCCCTCCCACCAGATTTCCCAATTCTGTCCACGCTGCAGTTGCAGTAATGGGGTGGGGGGGTGACCTTGAACTGAAACTCTGGGCTGAGGAGACTCCAGCTTCCCACAAGGAGCTCCTCCTTCTTTGCACAAATAAGTGGATCGATAAAGGTTGTTTCACATTCACATTGGACTGATCAGGAACCCCCCCCTTAACCAACCACATCAGAGGATACACTGTCCCTTTCGACACTGAGGTGAATTTTCCAGAAACTATAGGAGGTAGGTTTGCCCTAGAATGAATTGGCAGCTTGTACCTATTGTTTAAAAAGAAAAAGAAAAGGTCTTGTAAACATCTGCCCGCATCTTTAATGCTGGGAGAATGAGTATAATTGAGAGATTTAGGAATATTTCTAAAAAGAAAACCTCACAGCCTTCTGTTTGGCGTATGGCTAAGATGGGGCAATAAGGGAAACTGAGCTTGCCTGAGCTGGGGGATTGAATATCAAAGGCAGTGGTCTGCCTGAGTGTGGTGTTGCTCCGGCCCCATCTGGACCCCTGCCCCCATGCCACAGTCAGGAGGTGGTGGATGGGGAGGGTCTCCTCTCCTGAGTCACTTGATCTGTTCCCGCCCACCCCTCCCCACCCACCCTCTGTGGTCTCAGATTAGCCCTGGAAACCATCCACATGTCTACAAGTGACACTCTTCATCTGTTTGGATAAATCAGGAGGGAACTGATGCCTCCGTTGGGTTTTCCAAACCCCAAAGGGCATTAAATCTGCAACCTTGTGACTGGCATGGGGAACCTCTGCGAGGACCCGTGGGAGGCAGAGGGGGAGCCAGACTCAAGCTCGGTCCTGGCGACCGGGTCTTCAGTGATGGAGACACATGAGAGTTAACACCTGAGGCTCAGACACGAGAAGCGTGTCCACTGGACTCCAGCACAGCATCAGTTGTTGAGTGACAGCGGGACAGCCGAGGCTCCAGGGTCAGAGGAGGGATTCAGAGGCTGGTCGGATGAGTGCTGATGAGCGAGCACCTCCCACGTGCTCCCAAGGGAGGCAGGTTTGCCCAGGATGAGTTAGCAGCTGGTATCTATTGTTTCAAAGGGATAAAGAACTTGTGAACATCTTGCCCCTCTCATTTGTGGGATGGAGCCAACCCATCAGGATTTCATTACCTTACATCTCAGCGAGGGAAGCTGAGGCTGGGGGAACCTTCAGGCACAGTTGCCAAGACTAGCCTCTCAGCCTCTCAGAGGAGGGGGCCTGTGTGTCCAAGGCCAGGTGGGGATGAGGTGAGGCTGAGGGCTTTTTCCTTGCACAGGAAGCAATGAACCTATATTTGGAAGCAGGCTAGCCCAAGACCTGTCCAGACCCAGCAAGAGGCACAGTGTAAACAGACCAAAGGGTCTGTGCAGAGATACTGGCTGAGGATGAGGCCGTACCAGGAGCCTGGAATCCCAGACAAGGTACAGCCTGAGTCCAGCATGGCATGTCCACGGCTGTCCTCCTGCTATGATCACCTCTGTCCTAGCTCCTTGGATCTGGATCGGATGGGACAGGACTCAGGGATGTTGTTTTATCTACAGATGAAGAGACCAAGGCCCAGGGTGAGTGGGGAAATTTGTGGAAGGATCAGGTGAGCAAATGGTCAAGCAGAGATGAGACCAGCTTCGTCCTCTTCCTGGTGATCTATCCATTCCTGGTTCTCATGCTCCCTTTGGGGGTAGGGTTTCTTTGGGGCTGGCTTCTCTTCTGCGGTCGCTGGGGGTGTGAGTGATGCCAAAAGGCTAGAATTCCTGAGCCAGATACCAACCCTCCCCCCCCCCCCCCCCCCCCCCGCCGCTCCCCACCAAGAAACTGCAAAGTTTCTTTCATTCTTTCTTTGGGGAGTAGGGTCACATCTGGGTCCAGCCCAGGCATCTGACCTCTTCCCATAGAGTTTGTGAGGTCAGTGTGTGTGTGGTGGGGGTGGAAGGGGACTGATGTAGAGGGTTTAAGGCTGGGCAGTTTCTCCAAGCCCATGAAACTGAGACTTTTACTGGTTCTCCCACTTGGTGAAAATCCCTTCCTTTGTCCTCAGTGAAGGCTTTTGGGGTTGGGGACTATGAGTTCTTTCTCCCGTTGTGAGTTCCCTTAGAGACCCAGGAGAGACACTTGCAATACAATGCCTAGGTCTCCAACCATAGGACTTAGCGCCTCCAGGTGGGGTTGTCTGGAATTGCAGGTTTAAGAAGCTTGGATTGGGGCAATAATTGAGTGTTTTCCGAGTCCCAGTGCCTGTGGACAAGGCCACAACCCTCATCAGATGCCTTTTGCTCTGTCCCCTCTCTGGCCCCCTCCCAGAGCACAGGCAGGCTGCTTCCTTGCTGTGAGGAGTTGGTCTGACTCCCTCACCACACTGTCAGTGAAGATACTGAAGTTTAAGCACTACCCTTTCCTCACCAGGGTCCCTCCCAAGGGCTTCTCTGACCCAGCCTACAAGTCACCCCCAACCCTGGGTCTTGTTTCTGGGTTGGAGGCTGGCTTCCCGGACAACTTGCTCCAGGTGGACCTCCTGGAGCTTACTGCTCAGGGGCCCAATGATCAGGACTCAAGACCTCCTGTTCCTTCTGGGACCAGAGGTGGCCAGGACCTACCTGAGCTGCTGGCTCCTCCCCTGTGGTTGCTGGGGGCGTGAGTGATGCCAAAGGGCTAGAGGTCCCAGCCAGATACCACCCCCTCCCCTCCAAGAAACTGCAAAGGACTTTTCCAATGTGGCCTGGGTGCTCAGTCGCTCAGTCGTGTCCAACTCTTGGTGGCCCCATGGACTGTAGCCCTCCAGGCTCCTCCATCCACAGAATTCTCCAGGCAAGAATACTGGAGTGGATTGCCATTTCCTACTCCAGAGGATCTTCCCGACCCAAGGATTGAACCCAGGTCTCTTATGTCTCCTGAACTGGCAGGCAGATTTGTTACCACTAGTACCATCTGGGAAGCCCGATTTGGCCTTAAAAATAAACAAATCTCAATCAAATGTGCTAAGGTTGGATCTTTCAGCTTTGAAGTAGAAAATCATATTACAAAATCACCATCATACAAAGAGAAGCCAAGAAGAATGAAACCCTGAAAATGTGGAGGAGAATGGTGTGATAGGGAAGGTCAGGCAGTTAGTTAATCATGCCACCATGTGCTATTTTTCTGCATTTAGTGATGTTTAAAATGTGTCACTAGTTGTGATTTCCCTTTCATTAAATTGACTATTTTGTACTTAACTTGTCTTTGTAATGTGGGTGCTTTTTTCTTAAATGGGCCTCCAGATTGCCTAAGCTTCAGGCCCCAGAAGTCCGGATCCACCTAGCCCCAGCCTTTTTGCTTAGAGACGAGCTTTCCTCCTCTTCTCACGCAGGCTCCGGGTGGGGTTCCAGGCTTTGTATTATTGCTCTTCCCACAAGGAGACCCACTTAGAAGAGTCTCTCCATCCTCCTAAAAGGGACAAAAGCTGCCACTGGTATTCAATTCCCCGATCCCACTGTTTGTGGGCATCTTGGGTCCCCATGGAGGCCTCTGGTGAAAGGGGAAGTGAGGGAGGCAGATGGGGTGGGGGCCGGGCTCTGAGATCTGGTCAGAGCAGATGGCAGGAGCAGGTGAACAGGTGAGTAGGTGAGCAGGGCTCCAGGAAACCCTCCCTCCTCTGCCCCCTCCCCTGGGATCTCCAGGCCCCACCTTTGTCCGGCCCAGGACTAGATGCCAGAGGAAGTTGGCTTTGTGTAGAGTTACCACCCCCGGTGAAAGCCGGCCCACTCTGCTGAGCCGATGCTGTGTAGGCTGCTCCATGACCACAGAAGCCTGGCTGTCTGGGGCTTATGTGTGCATCTCTGTGGGTGGGTCCCCACCTGAACCTCCTGAGAAGGAGAGGCTTCACTCCTGGGAGGCAGATCGCACCACGCGTAAGGAACTCCCCTCACCAGCGCTTGATCCAGACCTGTTCAGTATGGCTCTTCGGCCTTGCTGACTTTGGGGGTATGTCTGTAGATAGAGAAGGAAATGGCAACCCACTCCAGTGTTCTTGCCTGGAGAATCCCAGGGATGGGGGAGCCTGGTGGGCTGCCGTCTATGGGGTCGCACAGAGTCGGACACGACTGAAGTGGCTTAGCAGCAGCAGCCGTAGGTAAACTTTGCGGTCTCTCTTGGCTTCGGCTTTCGTGGAGTCCCCCAAGCAGTTGCTCTGTAGAAGAAATATAGGAAGAGCCAGCCATTTATCCGTCATATATCCATTCCTGCACCATCCAGGTATCCATATATTCACCCATTCACTCACATGGCCATCCATTCATCCACCCATCCATCCACTCATCCACCCATCTGTCTACTAATTCACCTATTCATCAATCCATTGATCCATTTGATTCATCCATACATCCACCCATCCATCCATCTATCCATCCATCTATCCATCCATCTACCCATCTGTCGATCCATCCATCCATACACTCATCCACCTATCCATCCATCCATTCAGTCATCCCTCCATCAATCCATCAATCCATTTGGTTCATCCATACATCCACCCACCCATCCATACACACATACATTCATCCATTGACCCATCCATCCACCCCTCTACCCATCTATCTGGTCAATGCCCAATGAGCCACATGTTATTCTGGGACCAGCTTTGGCTGCTGGGGACACAGGGGAATCAGATGTGGTCCTTCCCCTGAGTTGTTCTCAGCTCCATTCCGAAGAAAGATCAAAGTGAAACTGTTAGTCACTCAGTCGTGTGTCTGACTCTTTGTGACACCATGGTCTATTATAGTCCACCAGGCTCCTCTGATCATGGAATTCTCTAGGCAAGAATACTGGAGTGGGTAGCCATTCCCTTCTCTAGGGGATCTTCTCTACCCAGGGATTGAATTCGGGTGTCCTGCATTGCAGGCAGATTCTTTACCATCTGAGACAGAAGAAAGACCAGGGGAGAAACAATTGCAACATGTCAGGACCTGTGCTCTGGTTGAAGCCAGTGCAGTGAGCACCCCAAGAGGATTAGCTCAGCTGGAAGTAGACCAAGGAAGACTTCACAGGGGAGGAGACCTTGACTCTGGTCCTGAGGAGCACAGGGGGTTCAGGAGGAGGGAGTTGGAGAAGGACATCCCAGACCAAGAGACAGACCTCTGCCTCAGCCTCTCGGGATGGGTTCCAGGGTGTGGGAGCCAGCCTACGCGGGTGTGCTTACCCCTCACCTCCTGGATTGCACACCCTTGTATCGTGCCCTCCACACCGAATCAGGGTTGGTCTGGACGATGGATTGTTGTTGTTGTGGAAAGTGAAAGTGTTTAGTCACTCAGGTGTGTCCGACTGTTTGTGACCGCATGGACTGTAGCCCACCAGGCTCCCGTATCCATGGACTTCTCCAGGCAAGAATAGTGGAGTGGTTTACTATTCCTACCTCCCGAACCAGGGCTCAGACCTGGGTCTCTGGCGTTGCGGGCAGACTCTTTACTGAGTGAAAAGCCCTAAATAGTGTGTGTTAGTTGCTCAGTCATGTCCAACTCTGCGACCCCATGGAAAGTAGCCCGCCAGGCTCCTCTATCTGTCAAATTCTCCAGGCAAGAATACTAGAGTGGGTTGTCATTCCCTTCTCCGGGGTATCTTCCGAACCCAGGGACTGAACTCGGGTATCCTGTATTGCAGACAGATTCTTTCCTGTCTGAGCCATCAGTCAGGCCCCTAGGGTCGCAAAGAGTCAGACACAGCTGAACGGCTAACACTTTCATTTTCTCTTTTCAGACATTCACTAATTTAACAGATATTTATTGAGCACCTACTGGGTACGAGGCTCTTGCTGTGTGCTGTGACTGCAGCAGTGATGCTGTCAGCCCGGGACCCTGGCCCGCTGTGACAGCCCTTCTTCAATAGGGTCCCGGGAGACAGTTTGCGTGTCAAAACTCAGCCTGGGGTGGGCCCTGCCCGAGTGGTGCTCAGCTCTGAAGTGGGCCTTGGCAGGTTTGGTTTTGGTTTTTATTATTTAAATATATTTTTTCAAAACAAGGAACATTTTTTTTTATTAACATATAGTTGATTTACAATGTCGTGTTAGTTTCAGGTGTGGCTGCAAAGTGATGCAGTTGTTTATATATATTCTTTTTCCAGAATCTTTCCCACTACAGGTTCTTATAAGATATTGCTGACACAGTAGGTCCTAGTTGGTTACATATTTTATTATATACAGCAGTTAGTCCCAAAGTCCTAGTTTACCCCTCCTACCCCCTTCCTCCCCTTTGGTAACCCTAAGTTTGCTTTCTGTGCCTGCGAGTCTATTTCTGCTTTGTAAATAAGGCCATTTGTATCATTGTTAAGATTCCACATATAAGTGATATCATGTGATATTTGTCTTTCTCTGACTTACTTCACCTAGTATGATAATCCCTAGGTCCATCCACGTTGCTGCCAACAGTATTATTTCATTCTTTCTTATGGCTGATGAGTATTCTGAATTCATATATATAGGAATTATATATATATATATATATATATATGTGAATTTATGAGAAATTCAGGGCTGGACGAGTTACAAGTTGAAATCAAGATAGGCGGGAGCAACATCAACAACCTCCTATATGTGGATGATACCACTCTAATGGCAAAAAGGGAAGAGGAGCCTCTTGGTGAGGGTGAAGGAGGAGAGTGAAAGGGCTGGCTTAACATTAAATATTAAAAAAACGAAGATCATGGCATCCGGCCCCATTCCTGCATGGCAAATAGAAGGGGAAATGGTGGAAGTAGTTACAGAGTTCCTCTTTTGGGGCTCCAAAATCACTGCGGAGGGTGACTGCAGCCATGAAATCAGAAGACAGTTGCTTCCCGGCAGGAAAGCGATGACAAACCTGGCCAGCGTGTTGAAAAGCAGAGATGGTACTCTGCTGACAAAGGTCCGTAGAGTCAAGGCTCTTCCCAGTGGTCACGTACGGTTGTGAGAGCTGGACTGTAAAGAAGGCAGAATGCCAAAGATTTGATGCCTTTGAACTGTGGTGCTGGAGAAGACTCCTGAGAGTCCCTTGGACAGCAAGGAGATCCAACCAGTCAATCTTAAGGGAGATCAACCCTGAATAGTCACTGGAAGGACTGATGCTGAAGTTGAAGCTCCGGTATTTTGGCCGTCTGATGCAAACAGATGACTCATTGGAAAAGTCCCTGATGCTGGGAAAGATTGAGGGCAGAAGGAGAAGGGGGCGTCAGAGGATGAGACGACTGGACAGCATCACTGATGCAATGAACATGAACTTGGGCAAAGTCCAGGAGATGGTGAGGGACAGGGAGGCCTGGTGTACTGCAGCCCATGGGGTTGCTAAGAGTCTGACATGACTGGGCGACTGAACAACTATATATATATATATATATATATATTTATGTATATACATACGGATATAGGTTGCTTCTATGTCTTGGCCATTGTAAGCAGCGCTGCTATGAACATTGGGGTACATATATCTTTTCAAATGAGAGTTTTTGTCTTTCTGGATATATGCACAGGAGTGAGATTGCTGGATTATATGGGATCTTAATTGTAGTTTCTAAATGAACCTTCATACTGTTCTCCATAGTGACTTCACCATTAATTTAAACATTTTTAAGTTACCGAGTAGTTGAGCAGATTTACAGTTCCAAATGCTTCCTCCCCTCCCCACTTCACAGTTCCTTCTATTATCGGCCTCCGGCATTGGTGAGCAGTCTTGATACATTATTAATTGTTCCAACTGACAATGTGATCTTGACAGATTATTAGTAACTAGAACCTGTAGTTAACATTAGGGTTCACACTTCGTGTTGTACATTCTGTGGGTTTTGGAAAATGCATGCTGCCACGTATCCACCGTTAAAACATCCAGAATAGTGTTTTCCATGTGCACGCTCAGTCGTGTCCGACTCTTGTGACTCCATGGACTCTAGCCCACCAGGCTCCTCTGCTCATGAGATTCTCCAGGCAAGAACACTGGAGTGGGTTGCCATTTCCTCCTCCTATGTCACTGCCCTAAAAATCCTCTGTGCTCCACCTGTCTGTCCCTCCTTCCCCTAATCTATTTACTGTCTTCATAGTTTTAGTTTTCTCTAGGATGTCATGTGGTTGAATCAGACAGTATAGCCTTTCAGATTGGCTTCTCTCACTTCTCATTTTTACATTTTTCTATGTCTTTTGTGGCTTGATAGCTCATTTCTTCTTCTTTTTTTGCTCTTAAAAATGAAGAAAGTTTCTGACTGCCATCCATTCATATGGTTCCAAATTCAAAGGGAACCAAAGTCCCCCTCTTATTCCCATCCTCCAGCTACCTGCTTCCCTTCCTTGGAGGCAACTGGTGTTAACACTTTCTTGAGAGAACATCCTCCTGAAGATTATTTTATATGTGGAGAAGAATATTTCTTCCCCTCTTTTTTCATTGTGTTAGAATACACATAACACAAAACTTAACAACTTAGCCTTTTTTAAGTATATATTTCAATGGTTTTAGATACAGGAAATATCTCATGCAGCCATCGCCATCAGCCATCCCATAACTCTTTTCATCTTGTGAATTGGGAATTGTCCCCACAAAATATTACCCCCCATCCTCCCCTCTGCCAGCCCCAGGCATCCACCATTCCACCTCCTGTCTTTATAATGTTGACTATTCAAAATGCCTTGCTCATTTTTTTTAATCATCAAATAATATTGCTTTTGTTCAGTCACGCAGTGTCCCACTCTTTGCGACCCCATGGACTGCAGCACGCCAGGCTTCCCTGTCCTTCACCATCTCCTGGAGCTTGCTCAAACTCACATCCATTGAGTCAGTGACGCCATCCAACCATCTCACCCTCTGTCTCCCCTTTCTTCTCCTGTGGGAATCCTCTCAGAGAGCCTCTGGTGATTCGACAGGGGAGCTGGTTTAAGTCCTGGGGATCTTCAAAGGGTCCCAGCCTGGTGAGCCTGGAAGCTCCTTCCTTCAACCTATGAAGAGCCCACGGGGTTCCCTTTCCTTCCCTTTATGTTTTGATGCAGCTGGTTGCTCTTTATCCGCCCATGGGGTTGCAAAGTGTCGGACACAACTGAGTGACTAACACTAACACATTTTTAAAAACATATTTATTTTTAAGTGGAGGATAACGGCCTTACAGTAGTGTTGGTGTCTGCCACCCAGCAGTGTGAATCGGCCATAGACGCACCTATGTCCCCTCCGTCCTGAGCCTCCCTCCCACCTGTCACCCCACCCCCTCTCTGGGCTCCCACAGAGCCCCAGGCCGAGCTCCCTGCATCATGCAAGTTTCCACTGCTCATCTCCCTTACATGTGGTAGTGGACATGCTTCCACGCTCCTGTCTCAATTTGTGCCACCCTCTCCTTCCTGCACTGTGTCTATAAGTCTGTTCTCTATGACCGCATCGCCACTGCCGCCCTGCAAATAGCTTCATCAGTATCATCTTTCTAGATTCCATATATATGCATTACTATACGGTATTTGCTTTTCTCTCTCTGACTTCCTTCACTCTGTATAATAGGCTCTAGGTTCAGGTACTTCATTGGAACTGACTCATATGCATTCATTTTTATGAATATTATGATATTCTTTATTCCATTGTATGTATGTACCACGACTTCTTTATTCATTCATCTCTTGATGGCCATCTAGGTTGCTTTCATGTCTTGGCTATTGTAAACAGTGCTTCCATGAACAGTGGCGTACATGTGTGTATTTCAGTTTTGCTCTCCTCAAGGCAGAAGCCCAGTAGTGAGATTGTTGGGTCGTATGGTAGTTTTATTCCTAGTTTTTTCTTTTTTTCCAAAGGAATCTCCATACTGCTCTCCATAGTGGCTGTATAAATTTACATTCCCACCAGCAGTGCAGGAAAGTTCCCCTTCCTCCACACTCTCTCCAGCAGCCGGTCAATCCTTTCTTCTCTCCTTCGCTGGTCTCAGCGCATCGGCTGCCCTGCCAGCCGCGCCCCTGCCCCCGGCTCTTCTGTGAGCGGCCTTGCGTGTGTGCTGTGGTCTTGGTCATCTCTGCTCTGTTCCTTGCTGGCCCCGGGGCTGTGTGTTCCTCAGCGTGCCCGGCCGCACAATGGGTGTTAGATCTGCCACACAGACATCTGGGGGCTCCACGGGACTCAGGCTATAAGCCTCCTGCCTGTCGGGGCGGGGTGCGTTCCCACCGTGTTTTCTCTGGCTCCTGTGTGGGGTCCCTCGCGGGTGGTTTGTGCCTTCTCGGGGCAGCAGGGAGCCAGGGGTCTGGGTCTGCCCGTGGGGAGTGTGTGAATCAAAGGAGCCGGCCGCAGCTGAAGCAACCTCGCCTGGATTCTTAATGCGGCCTCTTGACAGACCGATTGTGTAACAGCATTCCTCCCAAGGAAACACGTCTGCCCCCTTGGAGAAGGTGCGAGAGCTTCCCAGACACTGAAAGGGCCCTGCTGGGTAAATTAATTCTTCATTATTCCATTCCCGGGGCTCTCATGCTGGCCCAGTGCCCGGCACATAGACGCCCCTGCACCGGGTTGCCCAGACGCTGGGGTGGCGAGGGCCAGGTAGTCTGGGCCATCCACAGAACCAGAAGATGCGCTCAGAAATGCAGATTCACGTCCATGCTTGTCTCCTCCACCGGGACAAAGGCTCTGTTGTTGACATGTGAGCTTGCTCTCTGGTATCTAAATATTTTACCGCCGGGGACGCACAGGGTCACGTCTGTCTGCACATGACAGCTTTGAGTAGGGTTGGGGGTTCTAGCAAGGTGCTTGCCAACTGGGACCGGAAAATGCCACTCGCTGTTACGATTTCCGAGTGGGGTCCTTAAAACCCCCAAACTGTTCAGACCCAGGGCATGGAGAGTGCAGCGCAGGCCTTGATGCCCCAGAAGTGGGGGTCCCGGAGGCATGGCTGCTGTGGGTCATCACAGGCGGGGACGGGGAGGTGACGTTACCGGGATGGAGCCGATGCCTGCGGGTGAGCCAGCGCCCTTTCTCCCATCTTTGATATGCCCCTTCCCCTGGTCTTCCTTCATCCAGACTAGACATGGAAATCCATCACCACCACTGATGAGCTGGGCGGGCCTCAGTCAGCTACCTAATCACTCTCACCTTCAGTTTTCTCATCTGTAAAATGGGGATGGTGATCCTGCCTCCACAGGCTGGGTTGTTGGGAGAGGAAGCTGAGGTCTTGCATGGAAGCATCTGGGACGTGCACATGCCTGGGGCTCAAGAAATGGTGCCTGTTTCAGCCAGTTGCCTTCTTACTGATTTGACAAACCGTCACTGGGCCGGGAGTGAGGGTCCCTGCCCCGGAGGGTGGGCCGGCAATGGGAAGGGCATGAACAGGGAAGTGTGTTCACGGAATCCCCCTGTCACCAAGGGGACCTGTGTGGACGGGGACACCAGATGCCCAGGTTCACAGCCAAGGTGGTTTGTTACCCGCTGGGGCCTCAGTTTGCCCAGATGTGAAGCAGGTGATGTTGGCGGCTGCTGCTCCTGTGGATTAAATGAGTGAGCCTCCAGCAAACGTGTCTCGGGGCTTAACATGCAGCCGTGTCTACGCCATCTCAGGGCTGATGCCACCACTCTCAGCGGCCAAGACAGAGGACACAGAGGTTGATGCAGTTTTCGTCCCCAGAAGGCCCGAGGTCAGCGACCCATGCTCCCAGCTGTCCGGAGGCCAGAGCAGGAAGCACTCAGCGGCCTCCTCCCTCCAGCTGCTATCTCTCTGGGCTCCGGGCACCTCTTGCCGCTTCCTTCCCAGGGGAGCGGGTGGGAAACCAGAGCTGCTGGCAGGAGGCGCGCACCTTTCATCCACCCCGGGATGGGAGCGAGTTACAGGTGAGGCTATTGTTCCTGAGCACAGGTGGAGATAATGCATCCTGACAGCTGGGAGGACCGGCCCCTGGCAGCCCCACCGGCCTGGCCCGAGCCCCAGGGCAGCCCTCGTGGGCACCCGAGTTACAACACGTCCTGTGAACGCTCCCCACGGTGCAGCCTCTTCATGTGTTTCCAGCGCCAGCGGCTTGGACGCACCTGGGAGCGGCATGGCGCATTCATCGAGGGCTTTGGCGAAGGTCACCGCCAGCTGGGGGACAGAACGTGTATTGTCGAGGGTGCCAGCCCAGTCTCCGCGGCCGGCCGGCTGCCCTGACCACAGGCATTCCTCGCGCTCACCCTTGAATACACCAGGCGGGCATCCGCCCCTACTGGGGCTGGCCTTGCCCCCGCCCTCCGACGCAAGGACCTTCGGGCCTCAGGCTGAAGCCTCACCCACCATCTTCCAAAACCTAATTGCCGTGCTGTGTCTGCGACGGGCACGGACCCAGGGCCCCGGGCCTGCCAAGAATTTCCCCGTGTGAATACCTGCGCAGGGCATCTCCTGTGGGAACCGGGAGGCACCCGGGGCCTGGCGTTTGTCCCCGGCTGTCTTGTGACATTAGGCAGATCAAAGCCCCATTGTCAACAGTCATGTTCACTCTGTTCCTCCGCTCAGAGCCCGTGTCCTGGGACTGCCCTTCCCTCGTCTCAGACGCGGGGTGGGGGCCTGACCCCCGGGACCCAGCTCCCGGTCCAGCCCCGGCGCTCCTCCTGGCAGAGCCCCCACCGAAAGCAAATTGTCTCTCCTGGGTCTGAGGCCAGGCACACCCTGACGAAGAATGAGAAAGCGGGGCGGCCCGGCTCCTCCCAGTGTCTCCAGAGCCGCAAGCTCTGACCTGGCTCTACATGCAGCAGCTCGGACCAGGAGAAGAAAGTCACCGAGGCTGGAATCGCTGCCAGAGCCGGTGGAGGGGAAGGGCTGCGGGAAGGAGCGGGGCGATGGCCCTGCTCAGCACCCCTTGGAGAACACCCAGGAGGAAGGACACCCTGAGAAGCATGAACACGGCCTGGCAGGAAGGTGTCAGATCCTCCCAAATCCACCACTAGTGTCTAACAAGGGGGGCTATCAAATGATTCAACCACATGAGTGGCAACGCGTGAGCTCACGGGAGCTTGTTACATCTTAGACCCGTTGGTCCACGCTGCCTGTGCATGGGCTAAGCTGGGGCAGGAAAGAGCACCCAGATGGATTAATAATGTCGGTCCAGCTGTCAGTATCTCCCAAGACCAGGGAGCTGTACTCACATTTTGTATCTCTATTGGACAGGAGTCTTTCTGAGTGTAGGTGGCTTATGCATGTGTTGAGAAGCCCAGAGATTTCAGCTTCAGGAATGGCTGGATCCAGAGGCTCAAAAGCTATCATCAGACCTCAATCTCACTTTCTCCATGCCTCATTTCTGCCTTCGTCTGAGAAGGCTGTAATTCCTGGGTGCACACGTGGATTCGATTGGGGTCTCATGCCCATTTCTGATTCAGCCACAATAGCCAGGGGGCTAAGAAATGCTGATTGACCGCTCTGGGTCTGGGGAACATCTTTTGCATCTCTTGAATCTCACGGGCTGAGAGAGGTTTGCACTGGGAGTGACATCAATGCACAAGACACAGTGCGCCATGATGCTCCGTTTATCAACAGGGGCCACGTGCCCGGGTCTTCGACGCTGGAGAAGGTGGAGAACATTCTACATCCAGGGCAGAGATGGGCATAATTGCCCAAAGGGCTGGTTAGGCAGAAATGAGGTCTGGCCATGTGTGATATTATGATTTTTAATATGAAATATATATTTGGTCTTAGTCCCCATTCCTGGCACAGAGACGCTAAATGCCTTGGAATTTCCTGTGAAGAGAGCATAAAGGTGTCTTTTGTTATGTTAATAATATGATTTTTGGAAACTACCTAAAGATGGAGGCTGGTTGCTAGGAGAGCCAACCACACACATCAGAGACGGAAATTTTCAGCCCCACCACCAGGGAGGTTGAACCCATTACAAATCACCAATGATTTAACCAATTGTGTGTGTGTAATAGATCCTCCAAAAAATCCCAAAAAGACAGGGTTCTGGGAGCTTCCGGGTTGGTGAACATTTGCAGATTTGAGGAGAGTGGCGCTAAGAGCGCGTGGGAGCTCTGAACCGTGCCTCATGCCTTGCCCTGCGCCTCTCCTCCATCTGTCTCTCCTTGAGTTACGTGCTTTTGTAATAAACCTGGTGGCTCAGGCAGTAAGGAATCTGCCTGCTATGCGAGAGACCAGAGTTTGGCCCCTGGGTCGGGATGACCCCTTGGAGAAGGGAATGGCGACCCACTCCAATATTCTTGCCTGGAGAACCCCATGAACCGAGGAGCCTGGTGGGCTACAGTTCATGCAGTACTCGCAAAGAGTCGGACACGACTGAGTGACTCTGTGTGTGTGTGTGTGTGTGTGTGTGCGCGCTTGTGTGAACTAGTAGGCAAAATGTTTCTCTGAGTCCTGTGAACTGTTATACAAAATAATTGAACCCAAGGAGCGAGTCGCCAGAACCCCTAAACTGTAGCTAGTGGGTCAGAAGCGCAGATGGTGACCTGGATTTGATAATGGCATCTCAGTGGGATTGGGGGCTCTCGTGAGTGAGCCTGTGACTGCAGCGTCTGCACTACGTCCAGGCTGGGAGTGTCAGAATTGAGTGGAATTATAGGATTCCCAGCTCATGTCCAAGAATTGTTTGGGGTGGGCAACAACCCACACACTGGCACTGCTGTCAGTATCTTCGTTGGAACCAGAGTCAAACCATGAAAAGCCTTGAGAGTTAGCCTAAGGAGTTGAAGTATATCCATCAAGCAGCCGGAACCACTGAAGGGGCTCAAGCACATGGGTTTTGTCTGATTTCTGCTGTGGACTTGCCTTGTGGCTCAGCTGGTAAAGAATCTGCCTGCAAAGTGGAAAACCTGGGCTCGATCCCTGGGTTGGGAAGATCCCCTGGAGAAGGGAAAGGCTACGTGCTCCAGTATTCTGGCCTGGAGAGTTCCACGGACTCTATAGTCCACAGGGTCGCAAAGAGTCAGACATGACTGAGCGATTTTCACTCCCTCACTCATGCTGTGGACAGAATACAATGGCTTCTTGGTGTGTAGTGTGGGCTGGACAAGAGGTAAGGAGGTTGTTGGAATAGCTGAATTGCGGCTGATCGAATCCTCATGAGGCTCAGAACTTGGAGTGAAGATTAGCTTAGCTAGGAGCTGGGCCAAGTGGGAGACCAAGGGAGACAGAGCAGTTAGGAGAAGCACCAAGCCCTAGCTCTGAGAACGTCAGCTCTGCAGACAAGAAGGGCGCAAATGGAGCACGAGGTTTTCCCAGAAGGCTCAGTGCGGGCACATCCGCTTTCGGCAGGCCCTCAGTCGTAGCCTGGTAACTCTTACTTTACAAAAAGTAATAATGGGTTTTCAGACTTCTGTTTCTACTCAATAGGAAATCAGGGACTCATAAATTGGATGTGAGAGAGGGGGAGAAATTGAGAGAGAGACATGGAGAGCGAGATTTGGTGGGAGGGTAGCAGTGGAAATAGAAGGGGAAAAAGTGGAAGCAGTGACAGATTTTATTTTCTTGGGCTCCAAAATCACTGAAAATTGTGACTGCAACCATGAAATTATAAGACACTTGCTCCTTGGAAGGAAAACTATGACAAATCTAGACAGCACATTAAAAAGCAGAGACCTCACTTTGCCAACAAAGGTCCATAAGAAGCTGTAGTAAAGCTGTAGTTTTCCCAGTAGTCATATATGGATGTGATTGTTGGACCATCAAGAAGGCTGAGTGCGAAAGAATTGATACTTTTGAATTGTGGTGCTGGAGAAGACTCTTGAGAGCCCCTTGGGCAACAAAGAGATCAAACCAGCCAAGCCCAAAGGAAATCAACTCAGAATATTCATTGGAAGGACTGATACTGAAGCTCCAATACTTTGGCCACTTGATGCAAAGAGCTGGCTCATTGGAAAGGAACCTGATGCTGGGAAAGATTGAAGGCAGGAGGAGAAGGGGGCGACAGAGGATGAGATAGTTGGTTGGCATCACCAACTCAATGGACATGAATTTGAGCATACTCCGGGATATAGTGGAGGACAGAGGATCCTGGCATGCTGCAGTCCATGAGGTCACAAAGCGTCAGATACGACTTAATGATCGAACAACAACACAACAAAGCAGTGAAAATGGAGATAAAGAAACCCTGTGAGCTCAAACTGGGGCCACATGGTGCAAGGGCAAATTGTTTTACATAAATCAATAAACCCTAAGAAGCACATACCGTTCGAGGATGGGGCGTGGTCATTAGTAGGTGCTGGCAGTTGCTGCCTTTGGCCACTTGAGGGTAAGACGGTGAATGAGGGTGGGGACAACCTGGCTCTCTGTCTGGGTCTCCTCTGCTGACCCTCCCCCCAATTCCTGAGAGCTGCCCCATCACACGGCTCCCCTCTGCCCATGGATGTCAGACCTCGCCAGCCAGATGTGGGGCTGCCCAGAGGAATCCACAGGCTCCATGGGATGGATGGGGCAGGGATCCCACCCAGAAAGCACAGGTGGCATCACCCATGGGTGCCCCTTGGCTGGGATCCTGGCCTCACTGGCTGCAAACCTGGCTGGGCTGGCCTCCCAGCCAAAAATAACATAGGGGATGTTATACAACCAGAAACACGGGGCATCCAACCCCGAGGCCTCCTGGGAACACCAGGCTTTGCTTTCCTGAAAAAGAGGAAGGAAGGAGCAAAGCCCACTGGTTCAGCTACAGTGAGCGATGGCAAGCGGGCGCTAGGCCTCCCCTCCCATTACACACATGCCATTCACAGGCTCCTGGAGACAGATGCTGCTACGGGCTGTTGTAGCCCCCCAAACCCCATATCGAGGCCCTGACTCCCAACAGATCAGTATGTGACCGTTTTTGGAGACCAGGCCTTTAAAGATGTAATTAAGGTAAAAGGAGATCACTAGGGTGGTCTTAACCCCATAGGACTGGGGGTCCTTATAGGAAAAGGAGCTCAGGACACAGACACCCACAGAGGGATGGCCCTGGGAGGACACGGGGAGGAGACGGCCGTCTGCACGCCCAGGAGAGAGGCCTCAGGAGGACCAGCCCCGCCCACACGCGGCTCTGGGATTCCAGCCTCCAGGCCTGGAGAGAATAAGTTTCTGTCACTCAAGCTACCCTGTCCATGGGACCTTTGGAAAGGCAGTCCAAAGGGACCATCCAGATGCCTGTTTGTAGAGTAGCAGGTCTGCGGAGAGGACTCCAGGCGGGGGGAGGCGGGTGCTGTGGACATAGGCACAGAGCAGGCAGGACGCTCGGACGCAAGTGCCCACCCGCCGCTGACGCTGGTGAGCGGCCTGTGTGCTGGGGCCTGTGGCGGGACTGCCTGGTCTCGGGCCGGATCACAGAGAGGCCAAAGCCACACTGAGGTCCCCTCTTCGAGGGCCAGTGGGGGCCGTGGGCTTGCATGGCTTTGGAAAAGCTGAGCCAGGCCTCTCTCGGACTTCCCGAGCACCCGCTCTGTGATGCTCCCCAGCTGGGTGCCCAGGACCCCCGAACGGAACTGACCGTGATAGGATCCCTGGCTCTAGGCTTTGCCCTGACGCGGGCATGTGGCTCTGCAAGCCCTGTGACCTTCGCTGCAGCCTGGGGCACAGGTGCTAGCCCCGATTTCCAGAACCTGGAAAGGTCCCGGGAAGCCCAGGGCCACACGGCTGCTGGGCGGTGTGGCTAGGATTTGAACCCGTGTGCACCTGAAGTCCAGGCCCCCGGCCACTTGATTCCTGGCTGCGGATGGACGTTTAGCAAACGTTCCTGCCCGTTTACAAAGACTCCGTGGGGCTGATAAGGAGGGGCCCTCGGCAGCCCCAGACCGGGCCACGTGCATCTCCCTGGTCCTCCCCACTCCCAGCGTTGGGATCTGGGCTCAGAGGTGCTACTGGACTTCGGGGCAATGGAGCCCCAGTGCTGGGAGAAGGCGTGGGGTTAGGGGCCTAGGGTCTCCAGGATGGCCCACCTGCCGGCTGCAAGGGCTAGTCTGTGGTCTCTGGGGGCCCACAGGGCTGGGTCTAGGGTCCATGGAAACAACTCTGGCCCTTGGAGTGCCCTGATGAGACACCCCAATCCCAACAACAATCCCAGTGGCCGTGTTCCTGTATTCTGAAGCCACGGCTACCCATCCTTCCCTCTTGGGGGTCCCTGCTCCTCTAGAGCAGGCTCTGGGCTGGCCCCGTGATGACTCTGAACCTCTGCAGACTCTGGGAAGCAGAGAGAACTGTCAGAATGACCACGGAGACTGAAGCCAAGCTTCCAAGCCTTCTCACCCTCCCAGCTAGGGAGATGGGCCAGAGCTACCACCCTGTGGGACTCCCAATCACATTGCTGAGCATTCCTGGTGGGGCTTCTGCGTGGCTGGCACCAGTGAGGGGGCAAATGAGAGGGCTGGCCCGGGAGGGGAAGGGGGAGGGTTGAGTGAGCACCAGGAGTTGGAGTTGCAGGCAGGCAGAAGGGTGGCTACTGAGAGTCACCTGCCTGGCCATGTGGAGGTGGCCTGTCGACCTCTGAGTCCTGCCCAGGCTGTTCCTTCCTCCTGGGAGGGCAGGCCCTTCCCCAGGCTGGCCTTCATCTCCTCTAGGAAGGGAAGTGGAGTGTCTTATGTGCCAGCCCTCTGCTCACAGGGTCACCTTCTGTCCTCCCAGGAGCCTCTGACTGCTCAGTCCCACCCAGCTGGACTCACCTTGGGGTCAGCCAGAGGCCACCTCCACGCCCTGCTAGTTTTAGACCTGGGGTTGATTTTCTGAGATTTCCTGGGAGGTATTTATTGGGGGAGGGGAGAGTCCCGAGAGGCAAGAAATTCACCCAAGAAATTGAGGAATCGGATACTTAGAGAAAAAGCCCTTTCCTGCAAGCGGCAGTGTCTCCTTGAACCTCCACACCTGTGAATTCCTGGCACCCACTGTTTATCTGATGGAGATTAAAAATCTGAAAGAGTCAGCTGTTAGCATGCAAATTCCAGCAGAACCAGCCTGCTGCGATTTGCATGGGAACCAAAACTTCCTCTGGTACCCCGGGGCTCAGCCCAGAAGGTTCCCAGTCTTTAGAACGGCTCCAACTCCTAAGCCAGGCAGGGGTCTAGGAGAGCAGTTCTCAAGGTGGGGGTCACCTGAGCATGAGGTGGAAATACAAAGCCTCAGGTCCCCAGGTTGCTGAATGAGAAGCTCAGGGTGGAGGGATGATGGAAGAAGTATTCCGTGTTTATGGATTGGAAGACCCAATATTGTCAAGATGTCAGTTCCTCTGGATTTGATCTGTAGATTCAACATGTGTGCATGCATGCCTTTGTGCTCAGCTGTGGCTGGCTCTTTGCGACCCCTTGGACTGTAGCCCGCCAGGCTCCTTTGCCCTCAGGCAAGAGCACTGGAGTGGGTTGTTATTTCTTTCTCCAGGGGATCTTCCCGACCCAGGGATTGAACTTGCATCTCCTGCATTGGGAGGTGGATTCTTTACTGCTGAGCCTCCAGGGAAACCAGGTATCGAGAAATGAACTCTAAAAGCTAGACAGAAAGACATGGTAAGAGAGTAGCCAAAAGAATCCTAAAAAACTATGAAACTTTAGGAGCAGGCTCAATCTTTTTTTTTTGACCTACGCATTTCACTTTATTCCTAATCTGAATCAGGAAGAGTTTAAAGGAAAACTAAAGTCATCCTTATTTTATCCACTCAAGAATTGCTTTAGACAAAACTAGTCCCTTTAAACCCTAAAAAGAAAGCATATAAATATGTGTGTGTGTGTGCGTTCAGTGGCTTAGTTGTGTCTGACTCTTTGCAACCTCACGGACTATAAGGCTATGTCAGGCTCCTCTGTCCATGGGATTTTCCCAGCAAGAACACTGGAGCAGGTGTCATGTTCTCCTCCGGGAGATCATCCCAATCCAGGGACTGAACCCGCATCTCCCGAGACGTCCGCATTTCAGGCATATTCTTCACCTCCAAGCTGCTGTACTGTGCTTAGTCCCTGAGTTGTTCCAACTCTTTGCGACTGGGAAAGTCCATACTCTAATATAACCAGTGTTATTTACTTAAAAAAATCAATTCTATTAGCCTATAAGTTAAATTCATCTGTGAAAAAACTAATGTTTCTACAATTTTTTTAAATTTTGAAAAATTAGTGGTGAAATAAATGGACAAACTTGTCAAAATTGATTAAGCTATATTGGGTTTTTAATATTATCTAAGAAGTGGAAAGAATGGACAGAACAACTATACAAAAAAGATCTTCATGACCCAGATAACCGCAATGGTGTGATCACTCACCTAGAGCCAGACATCCGGAGTGCATAGTCAAGTGGGCCTTAGAAGAATCACTATGAATAAAGCTATTGGAGGTGATGGAATTCCAGCTGAGCTGTTTCAAATCCTGAAAGATGATGCTGTGAAAGTGCTGCACTCAATATGCCAGCATATTTGGAAAACTCAGCAGTGGCCACAGGACTGAAAAAGGTCAGTTTTCATTCCAATACCAAAGAAAGGCAATGCCAAAGAATGCTCAAACTATCACACAATTGCACTCATCTCACATGCTAGGAAGTAATGCTCAATATTCTCCAAGCAAGGCTTCAACAGTAAGTGAACCAAAAACTTACACATGTTCAAGCTGGACTTAGAAAAGGCAGAGGAATCAGAGATCAAATTGCCAACATCTGTTGGATCATAGAAAAAGCAAGAGAGTTCCAGAAAAACATCTACTTCTGCTTTATTGACTATGCCAAAGCCTTTGACTGTGTGGATCACAACAAACTGGGAAATTATTTGAGAGATGGGAATACCAGACCACCTTACCTGCCTCCTGAGAAATCTGTATGCAGGTCAAGAAACAACAGTTAGACCTAAACATGGAACTGTTTGGACTGGTTCAAAATTGGGAAAGGATTATGTCAAGGCTGTGTACTGTCATCCTGTTTATTTAACTTATATGCAGAGTACATCATGCGAAATGCTGGAGTGGATGAAGCACAAGCTGGGATCAAGATTGCTGGGAAAAATATCAATAAACTCAGATATGCAGATGACACCACCTTTATGGCAGAAAATGAAGAGCTAAAGAGCCTCTTGATAAAAGTGAAAGAGGAGAATGAAATAGCTGGCTTAAAACTCAACATTCAAAAAACGAAGATCATGGCATCTGGTCCCATCATTTCATGGCAAATAGATGGGGAAACAATGGAAACAGTGAGAGACTTTATTTTCTTGTTCTCCAAAATCACTGCAGATGGTGACTGCAGCCATGAAATTAAAAGACACTTGCTCCTTGGAAGAAATGTTATGACCAACCTAGACAGCATATTAAAAAGCAGAGACATTACTTTACCAACAAAGGTCCATCTAGTCAAAACTATGGTTTTTCCAGTAGCCATGTATGGGTGTGAGAGCTGTATGGGTGAGAAATTTGAAAGAAAGTGAAAGTGAAGTCACTCAGTTGTGTCTGACTCTTTGCGACCCCAAGGACAGTAGCCTACCAGGCTCCTCGGTCCATGGGATTTTCTAGGCAAGAATACTGAAGTGGGTTGCCATTTCCTTCTCCAGGAGATCTTCCCGACCCAGGGATTGAACCTGGGTTTCCCGCATTGTAGACAGACGCTTTACCATCTGAGCCACCAGGGAAGTCTAACCTTCAGCAATCTGAACCTCCAGGCCAGATCTAGTGTTGAAGAATTGATGCTTTTTAACTGTGGTGTTGGATAAGACTCTTGAGAGTCCCTTGGACTGCAAGGAGATCAAACCAGTCAATCCTAAAGGAAATCAGTCCTGAATATTCATTGGAAGGACTGATGCTGAACCTGAAGTTCCAATACTTTGGCCACCTGATGGGAAGAACTGACTCATTGGAAAAGACCGTGGTGCTGCGAAAGATTGAAAGCAGGAAGAGAAGGGGATGACAAAGGATGAGATGGTTGGATGGCATCACCAACTCGATGGACATGAGTTTGAGCCAACACCAGAGATGGTGAAGGACAGGGAAGCCTAGAATGCTGCATTCCATGGGGTTGCAAAGAGTTGGACGGGACTGAACTGAACTGAAGAAGTGGACAAGCCTGTCAAATTCACTAATCTATATTATTTTAAAAATAATCTGCATAGAAAGCCTATCAAATTGAATACATGGTATTAATATTTTAATGATATAAAATGCTGTAGTTACACACTTTAAAAAAAATGTTTTACTCAGGAATTTTTGCTAGCATTTTTGGCAGTTCTTCTTTTAATTGGAGGATATTTGCTTTAGAATGTTGTCTTAGTTTCTGCCATATACCATGAATCAGTCATATGTATACATATATCCCCTCCCTCTCGAACCTCCTTTCCACCCCTCATCCCATCCCGCCCCTTTAGGGTGTCACAGAGCACTAGGGTGAGCCCTGCTATACAGAGATTTCCCACTGGCTATCTACTTTACACACGGTAATGTGCATGTTTTAATCCTACTGTCTCCATTTGTTCCACCCTTTTCTTTCCCACTGTATCCACAAACCTGTTCTCTATGTTTGCGTCTCTATTCCTGTCTTGCAAATAGGTTCATCAGTAACATTTTTCTAGATTCCACATATATATATACTTTAATATATAATATTTGTTTTTCTCTTTCTGACGTCTTTCTCTCTGTGTAACAGGATCTAGGCTCATCCACCTCACTAGAACTGACTCAAATTTGTTCCTTTTTATGGCTGAGTAATATTCCATTGTATATACATGCACCACACTTCTTTATCCATTCATCTGTCAATGGACATCTAGGTTGCTTCCATGACCCAGCTATTGTAAACAGTGCTGCGATGAACACTGGGGTACGCTGAGGTACGCAGCTGTCTGTTTTAATGAGTGCTCTAGGGGAGTCTCGGGCACAGTCTGAGAACTGCTGAAGAAGCAGAAAAGCCAGGTGGGGGTGCAGAGGGAGCCACATCCAGAGGCCGCCTCGCTCCCTGAGCCCCTGCGCATCTGGCGCCAGCAGCCCCTGCGTATCTGTCACCCCTCTCCCGGTGACAGGGGTCTGCAGGGTCTTTGATCTGCAGCTTGTCCCTCCCCCTGTTTTTCATTCATCATCCTGCCTGGGCTGACGCCTCAAGGGCTCCACTCAGCCTGATCACCTGATAGCTGACATCTCCGTTCTCCATCGAACACACACCATGGTCCCTTCTGGAGCGAATCTGGGTGGAGATGAAGCTCTCTTTAGCATCGTTGATGCTGAGGGAAAGGCAAATTATGTTCATACATGAATAAAGTTTGTTTCTATCATATGTATTTTAAACTCTAATGTAATGCTGGCATCTTCCTTGCACCTCTGCTGGCCACAGCGCTGGTTCATTCTGACACCTCCCTGCAGGACCAAGTGCAGTTTCCTCCCCCTGGACTCCTCATAACCTTCTGGCCAGCATTTTCCACCAAGGCTTCTCCCATACCGGCCACCATAGTGGCCTTCCTAGAGCACAGCCTTGTAAGACTTTACATGTGTTGTGTACTCAATTTTTACTGTTTATTTTTTTCTCAGTGGCTTATGATTTCCGGTCTTGCTTAGGAAGACTTCCTGCACAGTGGGATTGTAAGAATATTTGCTTCTATGATCTTCCATATGTTCATAGCTTTTAAAAAAACAATGCTCCTTTCTTTGGATTCACTTGGAAATTACTCTTACATATGGTGTGAGGTCAGAGAAGGCAATGGCACCCCACTCTAGTACTCTTGCCTGGAAAATCCCATGGACGGAGGAGCCTGGTAGCCTCCTGGGGTCGCGAAGAGTCGGACATGACTTCACTTTCACTTTTCAGTTTTATGCATTGGAGAAGGAAATGGCAACCCACTCCAGTGTTCTTGCCTGGAGAATCCCAGGGATGGGGTCGCACAGAGTCGGACACGACTGAAGTGACTTAGCAGTAGCAATGGTGTGAGGTAGGTATTTAAATTTGACTTTTTCCAAATGGATGGTTGATTGTCCCAACTCTTTCATATAAAAAAAAATCTGCCTTTTGTCATATTTTAAGTTCCTGTATATACTTGGAGGGGTGTCTGGACTCTATTTCTGTTCCCATTGTAGAAACAGTTTAACGACCACAGCTGTAGAGTGAGGTTTAAAATCTAGTTGGTCACAACCCCTGTGAGGTCTCTTTTCAAAGTTGTTCTGACAGTTTTTACAGATCAATTTTTCCACTTGAACATCAGAATCGGCCATGCAGAATCTTAGTTCCCTGACCAGGAATCGAACCCATGCCCCTGCAGTGAGAGCATGGAGTCTTAACCACTGAACCACCAGGGAAGTTATTCATATGGTCCAATTTTTAAAAAATGAAGATTTGGTCTAGTTTCTAAAGAAATGACTCAGACCCAAATTCAGAATCTTGCTGGGATTCAGAATGAATTGGAATAAATATATTAATCCCTGGAAATTTAGCCAACTGTGGCAGTAATGTCTTTTTCTTGGAGAACATTTCTCCTCATTGATTCAGGACTTTAGTTCTTCAATGGCATTTTGTCATTTTCACCATAGAGATCTTACCCTTTTCGTGTTAAGCTGATTTTGAACTATTTCATAGCTCACTCACTGAGGTTAGAGAATTAGGATGTGGCAGGCCTGGGGGAAGCAGGGCAAAACCAATCACATGTGGCGATGAAGGAAGTATCTAGACAGTTCTGACTCTGTGGGGTCTGTGGCTGCATCAGCTTGTAACCCCAGCTCAGGGAGATTCCAGAGTCAGGTTCAGATTTGAGCAAGATGTTTCCTTAGAGCTCACACTTGTGATATCAACATTCATCTGGAAATTTCCAGGTGGATGGTGAGATTAAGGAATGGGTCCTTCTACTATGCCTTCAATGTACATGTTTAAAACTTCTGGGGCCCTTTAAGGCCTAAAGGGCCAGACATCAGTTTTGGCAATGTGACTTGACGTGCTGGAAGACCTTCAGCTTCATGATCAGAGCCTGCTTGGCTATTCTGATTTTCTACCAGGCTGTCCTCAGTGGGACCCAGCATGAACCGCTGGCCAGGGCAGGCACCCTCCAGCCGAGCCCCGTCTGGGTGACTCTCCAAGGAGTCCCCATGGGGTCCTAGGTGGTGGTCTCAGCTCCTTGGGCAGGACCCTTTCAAGATGACCCACTCTTGCCTTCCTTCCCTTGTTAACAACAGACAGTAACAAGTATCCATGAGGATGTGGAGAAACCGGAACCTTCTTATGCTGCTGGTGGGAATGCAAATGGTGCAGCCACAGTGGAAAAGAGCCTGGCAGCTCCTCAGAAGGTTAAAAGCAGAGTCACTGTATGACCTGGCATTTCCACTCCTAGGTGGATACCCAACTGTGGTATCCACCTAGGAGGTATGAAGATGGCTCCTC
Organism: Muntiacus reevesi; assembly: GCF_963930625.1. Lineage (NCBI taxonomy): Eukaryota > Metazoa > Chordata > Mammalia > Artiodactyla > Cervidae > Muntiacus > Muntiacus reevesi. The sequence continues at coordinate 44,253,081 of NC_089253.1, forward strand.
AAACAGATACTTTGACGTGAGTATTCACAGCGGCACTAAGGCTGGAAGCAACACAAGCGCCCATCAGCTGATGGACGGATGAATAAACTGTGGCAGAGGCAATAGAATATTATCTAGCCATAGAAAGGAATGAAGCGCTGATACTGATGGATGCAACAACAAGCGCTACTGATGGAAGCGCTACAACATGGATGAGCCTAGAAAACAGCATGCTGAGTGAATATAGCCAGTCACACACAGCAAAAACTTGTATGATTTTACTTAGATGAAATGTCCAGAATAGGTGAATCTATAGAGACAGAGAGTATATTAGTGGCTTCCCGGGGCTGATGACTAATGGTGCAGAGTTTCTTTTAGGAGTGATTTGAATGTTCAAAAAAAGATGGTAGTGGTGAGTACACAGCTCTGGGAATTCACTAAAAATACTTTAAATAGATGAACTGTACAAAACATAAGTTATGTCTCAATAAGGCTGTCATTAGAAAGAAGAGCCCAGCCATGGCTTGCCTTTCCAGAATAAGGTGACCTAGATCTGGGGGTGGGAAGGGTGCTCCTGAGAATCTTACCTGCTCCTTCCTCCTCCCCACCTGGTTGGCTGTGGTCCCCTCTGCTCCTTGCTTCCCACAGCCCCCCATTCCCAGACTAGGAGAGAGGGTCTGCCCTCACTACCACTGCGGGGCCCCTTTAGCCCCTGCTCCCTGGAAGCATCAGGTCCTCAGCTGCAGTGGGTTCTTTTTCCACTATGTGGTCCTTGGCCCCACAACAGTTCATTTATGCCAATGAGATCATGCCTGTCCGCATTCACCCATCCATCCATCTATCCATCTATCCATCCATTCATCCATCCATCTACCCATCCATCTATCTATCCACCCATCCATCTATCCATCCACCCATCCATCCATCTATCCATCTACCCATCCATTCATCCACCCATCCACCCATCCATTCATCTATCCATTTATCCATCCATCCATCCATCACCCATTCATCCATCTATCCATCCATTAGTCCATCCATCTATCCATCCATTCATCCATCTATCCATCCATCCATCCACCCATCCATTCATCCATCCACCCATTCACCCATCCATCCATCTATCCATCTATCCATCCACCCACCCATCCATCTAATCCATCCATCCATCCATCCATCTGTTTTAGTCCATTTGGCCTGTTACAACAAATACCATAGACTTGGGTGGCTTATAAACAACACAAATTTATTCCTTCCAGTTCCGAAGGCTGGAAAAGATAAAAGTGTCACCAGATTTGGTATCTGGTGAGGACCCCTTTCTGAATCATAGATGGCCAACTTCCTTCTGTGTCCTCACATGGCAGAAGCGGGAAAGGAGCCCTCCAGGGTCTCTTTTATAAAGACTCTAATCCTATCCATGAAGATTACCCCCGGGACTTCATCACCCCACAGCCCCCACCTCCTCATACCATCACTTTGGGGGGTTAGGATTTCAGCATGTGAGTTTTGGAGGGGATACATTCAGTCTATAGTACCATCCACCCCTCTCTCTGCCCTCTCAATCCAACTGTCTGCTCACCCGCCCACCACTCACCTACCACCCAACCCCCCATCCTCCCTGCAAAGACTCGCTGAGCACCTGCTGTGTCAGCCTCAGTCTGGAGGGAAGACAGCTGAGTAAACAGTGCCCACTGGGCATCCAGGGCCAAGAGCGAGAACATTTCCCACTTTGGTTCTGAAAGCATGAGCCCCACACCCCCTCCCCACGCTGGGCTGCGTCTCAAGGTGGCTGACATGGCCTGATTATTTTACCCTCTAGAACAGCGGTCCCCAGCCTCAGTTCAGTTCAGTCCAGTCGCTCAGTTGTGTCCGACTCTTTGCGATCCCACACGCCAGGTGCGACCACAGCACGCCAGGCTTCCCTGTCCATCACCAACTTCCCAAGCTTGCTCAAACTCATGTCCACTGAGTCAGGGATGCCGTCCAACCATCTCATCCTCTGTTGTCCCCTACTTACAGGAAGACAAATTTCCCCCAGACCCTGAGGGCAGGGGATGTGGGGGAAGATGGTGCGGGTGGCAATTCGAGCAGTGGGGAGCGGCAGGTGAAACTTTGCTTGCTCCCCTGCTGCGTGGCATCATTCCTAATAAGCACCAGACTGGTACTGGCCTGAGACTTGGGGGTTGGGGACCCCTGCTCTAGACACAAACTGCTCCTCTTGGATTCCAGGGAGGTGGAAGGTGCCAGGTCTGAACTGACACCGTATAGGTCCCAGCTCTCCCCCTGACTGGCCAGGTGACCTCAGGCAGGTTGCTGCCCCCGGCCTTGGTCATCCCTGCCGGCGCTGCGAAAGGACCCGCTGGCCACTTTCCAAGGCCCCCGCTGGGACTGGGTCACCCATGCCATACGCAGAGAGGCCCTCCCACCTCCCCCCTCCCCCCACTACACTCTGTTCACCCATTACCATCACACAGCGACAGGCATCCTCCACGTGAAACATCAGGCTTTGACGCCCCCACAGACAGAGGGCTTCGGGGGTCCCCTGGGCCTCTACGGCGCCTTCTCCCCCACCTAGCCTGGGACTGCAGCATCAGCTCAGCCTTCTCTTAGTGCCACGCACTTTGCTGCACGTCTTGACCCCAGCATTGGGCCAGCCTCAGGGAGAGCGATCATGTAATTGGGCCCCATGCCCCGCAGGGTGCACGCTTGACTCTGCTCCGCAGTAGCTACCTGGAAGCACCTCATGATTTTTTGAACGAGAGCCCCCTATTTGGCCCCTGTGAATCCTGCCCGGGGTCCCGCTGCCCAAGAGCCCAAGCCTGCGGAGCCCCGGCTCAGGCCCCGTGCTCCTGTGAGGGAGGCGGGCTGGGGGCAGCTAGCAGCTGGGACCCACCCTCTCGCGGGGCAGGGATGGAAGCTTGCCAGGTGCGCCTTTCCAGTGCCCGCCCACCTTGCAGACCATCAACAATTAGGAGCAGAATCCTCTGTCCACCGGAGCATCAAAGCCTGATGTTTCACGTGGAGGGCGCCTCCCGCCCGGGGTGCCTGCAGTGGGTGAATAGAGGGTGTCCAGCAGGGAACAGAGGGGTTCCTTGGTGGCTCAGATGGTAAAGCGTCTGCTGGCAATGCGGGAGACCCGGTTTGATCCCTGGGTCAGGAAGATCCACTGGAGAAGGAAATGGCAACCCACTCCAGTACTCTTGCCTGGAAAATTCCATGGATGGAGGAGCCTGGTGGGCTACAATCCATGAAGTCACAAAGAGTCGGACAGGACTGAGTGACTTCACTTTCACTTTCAGCAGCGAGGGGGCTGAGGGCTTTTCAAGTCAGGACAGTGTCAGAGAGAGCCTGGATCACAATTGGTGACGTTTGGCTTCCCTGAGGCCCAAGGCTCAGAGTCGTCACAGGGCCACCTGTGAGTGTGAGTATCAGGCTATGAAATGCCAACCAGAACAGCCTTCGAGAGTTTAGTCCAGAGTTTAGTCCTGGCTCTCCTACCTGGGCTTCCCCCATAGCTCAGTTGGGAAAGAATCTGCCTGCAATGCAGGAGACCTGGGCTCGATTCCTGGGTCGGGAAGATCCCCTGGAGAAGGAAATGGCAACCCACTCCAGTATTCTTGCCTGGAAAATCTCATGGACAGAGGAGCCTGGAGGGCTACAGTCCATGGGGTCGCAAGAGTTGGACTTGACTTAGCGACTAGACCACCACCACTCCTACCTGTGTGAATGGAGCAACTGAGAGCAACGTCGGGCCTCAGTTTGCTCACCTGCACAGTGGGCATAAACTCATCATCCTCAAGGGTGGGGGCTGAGGGGATGCTCTAGCTTCTCCGGGAGGCCTGTGAGAGCCCCAGTGACGTGCTGTGTCTGATGAGGGCTACGGAGGCGAGCCCGGTGCTGGCAGAGAGGAGCACTCAGGGAAGGCCGGTCACATGGAGGGAAGGCAGGGAAGGAAGGATGGACGCTGTGAGCTCCAGCAATGCACCCGGACCTGAGGTTGCCAGGCTCAGGTCCTGCGGTGAGGCAGGGCCACGGCTGGGAGGGCGGGCGGGGGACAACGAGGCAGGAATGTCAAGGGGAAGGAGGCACTGGCCGGGGCTCAGGAAGGAGCGCTAAGTAAGCAGTGCCCGGAGGATTAGGAAATACAGGAGGAAAGGAGAGGCGTGGAGGGCCCTTCGCAAGTCAGATGGGAAGCCAGATTAGACGCTGAATCAATAGAAGAGGCTCCAGCGGGGTCAAAGGCGCTGCTGGAGAATGCGGTGACTTCAGGGTCAGGCTGAAGGACAGGGGGCTGGGGAGCGGTGCCAGCTTGTACCTGCCTGGTGCCTGCTCACAAGTGCTCCAGATCCCTCAAACTAGGTTCCACACTTGCCAGCTCTGTGGCCAGACCTCCCAGATCCTGGGATCCTGCCTGCTGGGGGCTCCTGGCCAGGGGAGAGTATAGCGGGTGAGGGGAGGTCTTGGAGGGACAGAAGCAGGCCCCCACCCCCACCCCGCCTTATTCCTCCCCAAGGAACCCAGCCACCTGTCCTGGCTTCCTGCTGCCCCCTGAGGCTTCTGTCCCAGGCTGCAGGCTCCTCTGGACCACGGGGGCTGTGCTGCGTCCCCAGGGGCCCAGGACGGCGGCCGCTTGGCCCCCACATCCTTGAGGGTGGTGCTGTGGGCTTTGATGCCACCTACTCCCCAGAGCAAGGAGACAGTGGCAGTCCTCAGTCCTTGAGTGCGGATAGAGGGTGCCAGGAGTCCACATCGGCTGCCTGGAACTTTCTAAGCGTCTTCCTCCAACTCCAACTCCACACCAGGCTGGGCCAGAGCCATGAACTCAGCACTTCAGGGCTTCGTGGGCACCTTGGGCAGTGTTACTCAAAGAGGGTTCCAAGGAACACTGGCCCCATAAGATGTTCCTGGTAAAGAATTTCTGAGGTCAGAGTAGCTTGAGGAACTCTGCTTGTTCTCTCCTGTTGGAGGCACAGAGGAAAGGCTCTGACCCAGTCCTCAGGAAAGACTTTGCCTCATTCTGTGACCCCCTAAACTCTGATCCTACTGACGCCCCGTGGCTTCGGGAAGCAGAGACCGTGTGTATCCGTGTTCTCTCCACGCTAAGTGGGTGTCTGCAGAGCTGTGAGCTTCATTTCCTTGGGGTGGGGGGGAGTTGTGTCTGGAGGGTGTCTGGCCCCCTGCCCCAGATGGGGCTTCCTTCCCCTATGGGGGTGGGGGCGGGGTGGGTGGGTGGAAGGGACCCTCCAGAACCCTCCATGCTGGGGAATGGGGCAAGGAGAGTAGATGAATGTCTGCTCCCTTGGGTGGGGACCCCTTTCTGCCTCCATGAATGGAGGGAAAATAGCCAGGCCACCGAGAGTAGCGAACTCGGTCCTGATCAGGTGCTGGGGTTCCACGCAGTCACAGAAAAACATCACTGGAATCTCTCCTTGGGCTGCTGGCCCCCGGGGAGGTTGGAAACAGGGGTCCCCCCATCCTGCCCAGGAATGGAGAAAAGACAGGAGGGCAGAGAGGACCCTGGGGGCCAGCATTGCTGGCTTTATGCAGAGGAGGCCTGGAAACGAGACGCCGGGGCAGAGAGGGGCTTCCCAGACCTCAGGCTCCAAACTGGACCACCCAGGCTGACCAGAGACCAGCGAAGATCCAGTGAGGATGAGGGTCAGTGCGCAGGGACAGGGAGAGACTTGGAGAGATCAGAGCCAGGGAACCAGCTGGCTGCAAGGGGATCGGGAAGGGCTGGGCTCAGGGGAATTTCAGGCCCCTGGTCAGACCAAGGGGGATGCCCGAGGGGACAGAGGGCAGTGTGGGTGTGAAGAAGGACCCCCAAACCCTGCCTGCCCCCGCCCCTGCGGCCCCGGCCAGGCTCACCTCCACTCCCAGCATTTGAACTTCCAGGGGAGCAGCCGGAAGAGGCTCTGCTGTCCTGCCTTGGAGGGCTGGCAGCCCCTCCCCAAACCCACAGTGGGGGCCAGCCCACAGCCCACCAAGCACCTCACGTGCTCTGCGGCTGGGCGGTTGCGAGGGTCTCGGTTGGGCTCCGTGAGCCGAGCACTGCGATGGCAGATGCCAGGCCTCAGGAGGAGCCGGGACCCCAGGCCTGGGCCAGGGGGGGACCCTGCCGTCGGGGCCTGGGTAGTCTGGGGCTCAGTCTGCGAATGGCCCAGAAGATTGACAAGGTGCAGGGCCTGCCCTCCACTTCCTGGGGGACGGGATTGATGGCTGATCGGTGAGGGGCAGGCGGCCCGGGCTGGGTGTGCTGGCAACGGTGAGCCCCTGGCTCCCTCTGGCCCCTCCTGCTCCTCCCAGGCCTGGCCGCTCAGTTTGGAGGGAAGGACTGGGGCGCCACGGTGACCCCTGGAAGAGGGCCGCATCGTGGCAGGAGGTCAGCGCCAGGCATCCACCTGCGGAGGCCAGGACGAACACAGAAGGGGACGGGGGAGCCTCGGAAGGGACCGTGTCTCCCTCAGGCTTCCCAGGGCCTCCGGCTCCCGCTGCTGGATTTTCCACCACCCCTCGCCCCCCGCAACCTGCTCTGGGGCACATGTGGCATATGGTGGCCTACGACCCTCCCCAATTCTCCCGCAGGTCCCTCCCTGCCAAGCCCAGGACACCCCAGACTCCAGTCCCGGAAAAATCCCCACGTTCCTGACCCACGCTGTCTTCCATACAGGCTCAAGACGGAGATGGGAAGGCGGTCCCAGAGGAGGGGTTGATTTTGGCCCAGCACACGTCCGAGGGGCCACCTTTGGCCGGGTGAGAGTGTTGTCGTTCAGTCGCTCAGTCGGTCCAATTGTTTGATACCTCATGGACTGCAGCACGCCAGGCTCCCCTGTCCTTCATCTCCGGAGTTTGCTCAAACTCATGTCGCTGATGCCATCCAACCATCTCATCCTCCTCATCTCCTCCTTCTCCTCCCGCCTTCAATCTTCCAGCACCAGGGTCTTTTCCTAGAAGTCGGCTCTTCGCATCAAGTGGCCAAAGTATTGGAGCTTGAGCTTCAGCATCAGTCCTTCCAATGAATATTCAGGGTTGGTTTCCTTTAGGATTGATTGGTTGGATCTCCTTGCAGTCCAAGGGACTCTCCAGAGTCTTCTCCAGCACCACAGCTCGAAAGCATCAATTCTTTGGCACTCAGCCTTCTTTATGGTCCAACTCTCACATCCATACATGACTACTGACAAAACCATAGCTTTGACTATACAGATCTTTGTTGGCAAAGTAATGTCTCTGCTTTTTAATATGCTCTCTAGGTTTGTCATGATTTTCTTCCAAGGAGCAAGCACCTTTTAATTTCATGGCTGCAGTCATCATCGGCCGTGATTTTGGAGCTTAAGAAAATAAAGTCTAACTCAGTGAAACTATGAGGCAAGATTAGGAGCCCAGAAAAACCCAGGGTCTTTTCTCCTCCAGCCTTTTCAGTGTGGGCTGCCGGGACTTGGTTTTCTTGGCCGGAATCTCAATCTGCTGAAGCTGGACGAGCCCTGGAGATGGTCCTGGCCAGTGTGTCTGGAGACCCCTCACCTGTGAGCAGTAGCACCGGGAACTACCAGGGGGCCTCTAGGCCAGTACCTGCCTGGATTTCCACTCCTGTCCTGCTGCCCGCCTGTGACAGAATGCCCAAGATGCGCAGGGCCCTCCAGGACACGTCAGGCGAGTGTCAAGGCTGGAGATGTGTCTCCAGCTTCTCCGGTGGGGAGGGAAAGTGGCTGATGACGCACCTCTGCCTGCAATGGGCTGCTGGAACAGTAGAGGGGACACTGGCTCCACAGGGGACACTGACAGCACCCGGACCACAGAGCTGGGAGCTGGGACCACAGCTCGGGCTGGGAGCTGGGTGTTTGAGGAAGTCTCTTGTGCACCTAGAGTTCGATCAGCAGGGACGCGTCCATCCCCCCACTCACCTAACTTTAAACCCATCTCTCCATCCAGACTTCTGTCTTTCATTCCAGTCATCCAGACACACATCCGCCATCCACTGGCTCATCCATCCATTCATTGCTTACTTATTCATCTATGCATCCATTCATCCATCTCTTGGCCCACTCATTCACAGGTTTATCCATCCATACATCCACCCATCCATTCATCCATTCAACCATCTATACATCCCTCTGTCTTCCCACTCTACTTACAAATGTGGCAGTCACTTATCCAACCATGTATCCATATCTAGCTGTCCCATTGTCCATCCACCTGATTCATTGATCCAGCCAAATATCCATGAACAGATAATGCTGCACAAAGTCGCCCTATTGGCCACACAGAGCAGAGTGATGTCATTTCTTGGCCTGTATGACTATCCCTACTCAGGTGAAAACACTGAGGCACCAGGGTCACATATATATTGGAAATAGCTATTCTCAGACAGACAGACGTTGGTTCAAATCCTAACTCCGTCATCTCATTAGTCGTGTGGACTTGGGTCAGTCACTTGTCTCTCTGAGCCTCAGTTTCTTCCTGTGTAAAACAAGAATATGAACTTTGAGACTATTCTGGAAATTAAAGAACAATATGTAAGATATATTCTGTGCATAGTAGGTTTTTTCCTTGAAAGTTGTTGTTCGCTTGCTCAGTCGTTTCTGACTCTTTGCGACCCCATGGACTGCATTACACTAAGCTTCCCTGTCCTTCATTATCTCCCAGAGTCTGCTCAAACTCATGTCCATTGGGTCAGTGATGCCATCCAACCGTCTCATCCCCTGTCACCCCCTTCTCCTTCTGCCCTCAATCTTTCCCAGCATCAGAGTCTTTTCCAGTGAGTCGGCTCTTCACATCAGATGCCCAAAGTATGGGAGCTTCAGCTTCAGCAGCAGTCCTCCCAATGAATATTCAGAGTTGATTTCTAAATATTTATTTTTCAGAGTTCTGGAGGCTGGGAAGTCCAAGATCAAGGTGCTGGCATCCAGCGTCTGGTGAGAGCCCGCCTGGATTTGTAGGCAGTCACCCTCTCGTCGTGCCCTCACACACTGGGGAACAGAGAGTGCAGCACGTTGTGGGTTCTTAAGAAACGTTTGTGTCCTGGAGGAGTGACCGTGGCGTCCAGGGCTGTGCCCCGGTCTTGTTTCTCTGGTCTCCAACTCTGCCGTCCTGATCAGATGGCCATCTGTCCGCCCAGTGCAGCTGAGTGGTGGCAACAGCAGGCAGGACTTTGGAGCCGTCGCGGGCCATCAGATGGTTGCCACGCAGGTGTGACCTGGGCCTGGCCTGCAGCCTGCCAGGGAAGCCCTGCCTCTCCTGGCCCAGGCTGACCACTGCAAAGGTGTGTGGCCCACGCGCCCGGGACCTAGCTTCCCCCTGCCCCCTGCCGACGTGCCCCCAGCCCAGCCCAGCGGCCAGGCATGGGTGTGCAGCAGCAATCAGGCCAAAGGCCTCTGAGCTCATCTCTGCCTGCCCTCCCAGGCGGGCCGTCCCTTCCCCACGGAAGGTAAATACAGGAATCTAGTTGCGCGGTAACGCGGCCGGTCTGCGTGGCGGTGTAGGCGGCTTACGTAACAGCAGCATGGTGCTTGGCAGCCCCCGGGCACCGCAGGAGAGGGAGGCCTCCTGCATGACGAGACTTGTACCCTGGGGCCCACTCCTGGGGGTTGCTGGTCTGGCCCAGGAGCCCCGGATGGCCCCGGAGGCAGGGGTGTCAGGCCCAAGGCCTCGCCTGCCTGTGGGCTCCCTCCTCCCTGCGTAGCCCCTCCAGAGGCACACACACGGCTACGGGCTCGCTGGCGTCCAGGGGGCATCGCTACGGGCTCTCATGGGTCCTCCCCACTCCCTACTCTACGGATGGGGCTGTGACCCTCAGAGAGGAGAGATGCTTGTTCAAGAGAAGGGTTGGTCTGACTCAGCCATGCCCTAGCGCCGAGGCCCCTGCTCTGGGCTGCCTGTGCTCGGCCTGGCCAGGCTCTGCTTGCTTGTTCCTGGGGTCTTCTCCAGCTCCCACTCTGGGAGCTCTGAGGCTGGCAGCCTCTGAGTTGAATGAGGGACCCCATCTTTCCACCGCCTCCCCTTGATATCACGGCTCTGTGCCAGACGTGCACCCACTCCTTCCTCCTCTGCTTGAGGATTCCTGGGTGCCCTGCCCAAGCCCACTCAGGCTCCCCTTCTGAGAATCCCTCCCTGACCCCCAGGTCTCCAGGGCAAGGCTCCTGAGGCTCTGTGGATCTCACTCTTCTTCTGCCAAAGGGGAGAGCCATCCTGGGAATTGCTTTGCAGATAGGCAAGGAAACATTACAAAGCTCCTTCCGTGTCCCTCATGCACAGAAAGGGTCCTGTACATAGAAGTGATGAGATCACACTGCAGATGGACCCCGATGCATCTCAGAAGCTTAGACTTTCAAGGGCAGCGGGTGTTCCCGCTTCTGTCTGGCTCCTCCCCTGATACAGGCCCAGTCCTGAGAGAGAGAAAACACACCGGGGACTGAGGGGTGGATGGATGGAAAATGGAAATAGTAAATGGACACAAGACTTAATGGGAGGGAGGGAGAGAGACATGGAGAGAAATCAGAGGTGGGAGGTGGTTAACCCCACAGGTCCCAGAATCAGATGGCGCAGAGCCCAGCTCTGTGACTGGCAGCAGACGGCTCCTGTATGCATCTCATTTCTATTTTTTTCACCTAGAAAAGGGCCTGTAACTGTGCCCACCTTGGAGCGCTGTTGCAAAGATGAAACAAAATGATCAGATCATGCAGGGACCTATCTTAGTGTGAGAACGCCCCTGGAAAGGGACGCTTCCTCCCGGACACCGCGGCTCCAGTTCCCAGCGGGACCAGGTACCTGCACAGCCGTTCCTGCGCTGGGTGTGACCCGCGTTCTCCCACCTCTGATAAAAATCCCCTGGATCAGCGCCTCTCCCAGGTATGTCCTGGTTATGTAATCTCCACAGAGCAGCCACGCACCGGCGGCTCTTCCCTGACTCCTGTTTACTCTTTGGCTCACGGAAGAGTTTCATTCAGAAGAAATTGCTATTGTTTCTCAGCCTTCCCATGGGAAAGCGACGCTGGGGAGGAGCTCAGCGAGCTGGCAGGGGAGGAGGGGGTGGTGGCAGGGGAGGAGGAGAGAAGGAAGCAGGCCCTGGCACAGCCCGGGGCTTTCTTGATAGGCACACAGGGCTTACCGTTTACTTTGTCTCTTTAAAAACAAACGTCTCAAAGGATTTTTTGCATGACCTGGTTTTCTGATAAACCTGGAAAATGGTTAAGAAAAAGGCAGACCTTTATCTCACCCACTTCCCTCGTCATGACCTTTTACTTCACTTCTTACCATGTTTTGTGGACTTTTCATTCATTCATGAGCACATGCATGCATCCGTCCACACTTCCACCCGCCGATACATCATCCATCTATCCATTATCCATTCATCCATCATCCATCCATCCGTCATCCATTATCCACCCATCTATCATCCATCTACCCATCCATCCATCCATCCTTGCATCCATCCATCCATCTGTCATCCATCATCCACCCATCCATCCATCATTCATCTATCCATCCATCCATCCATCCATCCTTTCTTTCACCTAACAGGTTTGAGTTAGTGGAAGAAATAACTGGACTGAGTCTTGTGGCTTGGTTGGTTTCCAACCTCAGCACAGCCATAGTGTTGGTGCAGAGTGCTCTGTGCAGAAAGCCAAGTTTGAGCATGATGCCTACTCAGGTCTGGGTCTCACATCTGTCATTTCTACTCCTGTCCTTGGCCAAACTTTTCCGCTCTGTGAGCTTCAGCTTTCTCATCTATGAAACAGAGCAATAATGGTACTTGTCTTCCTATTTTGCAGGCACAATAAGAAAGCATGCATGGGTGTTCCTGGAATCATGTGAGCCTTCCGCAGGAGGTATTCACGTCCTGTGATTTGGGCAGGGGCTGCCAAGATGGGGCAAGAGCTGGCCCTGGTCCTTGGGGCTTCCTGGGCAGTGGAGTAGAAAGGGACCCAGCCAGCATCAGTGGGGCAGAAATGGAGAAGAATGGAAGAGGACAGGACAGGAGAGGCGTGGTGGGGAAAGGTCTTGATGGCCGTGGTGACTAAGGAAGGTTTTGAGCAGGGTGGAACATGATTGGATTAGTATTTTGGAAGGATGCTTCTGGCTGCTGTGTGGAGAATGGATTAGAAATGGGGTCCCACAGGGACAGAAGCCAGCCAGGAGACTGGCGGCTGCCTGGAGTAAAGACTGTGAGACTAAAGGATGGGGGGGGGGGGGTGGTATGGTTAGAAAACTTCACAGGTATTTTTTCTTCTAAACATAGGGGGGACTTCCCTAGTGGTCTAGTGGTGAAGAATCTACCTTCCAATGCAGAAGACATGGGTTCAATTCCTGGTCAGGGAACTAAGATGCTGCAACAAAGACCCAGAGCAGCCAATAATAAAAACGATAAATGTGAAAACTATGCAGGCGCCAGAATCCGCAACTTGAACCCCAGGTGACGTAGGTCACACCAGTTCCCCTGGTCATTCGGTGACACGGCATCATATCTTACCTTCTAATCCTGTGTCCCTGGTAGACATTGCTAATCAATTACAGCTCTCCTTCCCCTAGAGCCTAAAACCATGCTGTCCAAAATATTAGCCACCAGCCGCTGTTTAAATATGGCTATCATCACATGTGTGCCTATTTGTGTCTATGACTCTGTGACCTCATGGACTGCAGCCCGCCAGGCTCCTCTGTCCGTGAGATTTCCCAGGCAAGAATACTGGAGTGGGTTGCCATTTCCTTCTCCAGGGGATCTTCCCGACCCAGGGACCGAACCCACATCTCCCACATTGCAAGTGGATTGTTTTTTGACCACTGAGCCACCTGGGAAGTCCTGGTAGACATTGCTAATCAGCTGCAGATCGTCTTCCCCTAGAGCCCCAAACCATGCTGCCCCAAATGGTAGCCACCAGCCACCATTTAAATATGGCTATTTAAATCTAAATCCAATCAAGTGAAATAAAATGAATGAATCTTTTGCTGAAAGCCAGTAGTCACATCTCAAGGACTCGATGCCTCCACGGGGCTAGCAACTCCCTGTTGCCCGGAGCAGACACAGACCATTGCTGTCATCACAGACATCCTCTTGGACTCTGCTGGCCTCAGTCAGGCTGCCTGTCCCTCATCCCTGGGAAGGACAACAAACACGCTACCTGCTTGGACCAAGAAGGTGTGAGTTCTGCCAAACCCCACACTTGCCTGGGGTCACATCTCGCTGCAGCTTCTGTTTCCATCTGCATTTTACATACAGCAAGGTCATACATGAAAAAGCAAGGTCCTTCTGGGCTGACCCTTCTCCAATTCACTTCTAGTTGTCTCTTAAGGAGAAACCCCCCCCCCAAAATAGTAAAACCCCTGCATGCAGCCACACACGTAATCAGTGAGTGTCCTTTCTGCCCTGAGTTCACCTCATTTCTCCAGCCTCCGGAGACCCGGTGCTTCTGTATTGCATCTATTTTTAGTGCCTCTGGGTGAATGTCATTGCCTCCAGGGGCTGACATTTCATACTCTGGGAACCTTGACCCGCTGCTTTTCCGCTTGTGAGCTGAACCTGCTTTTTTCATGCCCCAGAAGGAAAGAACAATGATCATTAATAATCAGCATCTTCTGGAAAATCGGAAACGGGGCCTCCGTGATCCGAGACCGCCCTTAACCCCAGCTGTGCTGCTGGCTGAAGCCACCTCAGGGCTGACCTACCGGCGGCCCCACGGCTGCCAGGGTTACCCCCTGGGGCCACCAGCCTCGCCAGAGCAGGGACGGGGGCTGGCCACACCACCGGGGGGAGGAGGAGGCTGAGGCCAAGTGACACAGACGTGGTGGGGAAAGCATTTCCAACCCTGTAGAGGCCGGTGGCCCACCTGCAGAGACCAGCGTGGGGAACGTCTTCCCAGGGCAAGCTGGGGGCAGGGCGGGGCTTGGGGGGCACGCGGCAGGCAGGAAGGGGATGCCTTGCTCTAGGTGGGTGGGGGTGTCTCTTTGGGCTGGGGAGCTTGGCTGATCTAGAATGCCAGAGCCTCTGAGCCTGGGGCTGGGTCTTATGCTGGGTCCTAGGGGCGCAGAGGAGTGGGGACCAGGTAAGTGGTGGTGTGATGTTGGGGTAAGAAGGGGCCACTGGCTGGCTGCTGGCTCAGGCGTGGGGACAGAGGGGACCGGGTCTCACACTTGCCAGCAAGGGACGAGGTTGCAGGTTCCCCTCGACCTCCCAGGTGCACAGGTGGGCCCTTCTGCCCCTGTGGCAGTGGGAACCGAGGCTGGCCTGATCTCTAGGGAAGGGGGGGTGGCGGTACTTGCCCAAAGCACCTTTGACAAGGAAAGCAAAGGTCGCGGGAACAATTCCTCCCTTTCACGCTGGGCGACCTGGCAGGAGTGCTCTGGAGCTGACGGAGGGTGGCAGCCCTTCCCAAGCAGCCCAAGACAAACAGGGTGGCAGGAAGTTCCCACGCTCCCAGGGCTGGTGCCCTGGAGCCTCAGCAGTCACCTACGGGGGCGGATGGGGGGAGCGGCGGCTGGGGCTGAGAGGAGGGCGGGGCCTCAGCCACCACCCACAGGTGAGACAGGAGCCTGACGGCCCGGGGGATGGGGCCAGCTGTGGGGGCGGGGCCAGATGCGGGGGTGGGGCCAGCTGCGAGGGTGGGGCCAGCTGTGGGGGCGGGGCCAGCTGCGGTGAGGCCAGCTGCGGGGGTGGGGCCAGCTTCGGGGGCGGGGCCAGCTGCGGGGGTGGGGCCAGCTGCGGGGGTGAGGCCAGCTGCGGGGGCAGGGCCAGCTGTGGGGGTGGGGCCAGCTGCGGGGGCGGGGCCAGCTGTGGGGGCGGGGCCAGCTGCGGTGAGGCTAGCTGCGGGGGTGGGGCCAGCTGTGGGGGCGGGGCCAGCTGCGGTGAGGCCAGCTGCGGGGGTGGGGCCAGATGTGGGGTGGGGCCAGCTGTCCCGTGCCGTTCGCAAACACCACCTCCCCGAGTCCTTATAGAAATCCTGCTAAATTAACATTGCTGTTCAGTCGCCCTGTTGTGTCCAGCTCTTTGCGACCCCTTGGACTGCAGCACGCCAGGCTTCCCTGTCCTTCACTTCTTCCAGAGCTTGCTCAAACTCATGTCCATTGAATCAGTGATGCCATTCAACCATCTCATCCTCTGTTACCCCGTTCTCCGCCTGCCCTCAATCTTTCCCAGAATCAGGGCCTTTTCCAATGAGTCAGTTTGTTGCATCAGGTGGCCAGAGTATTGGAGCGTCAGCTTCAGCATCAGTCCTTCCCATGAATATTCAGGGTTGATTTCTTTTAGGATGGACTGATTTGATCTTGCTGTCCAAGGAATGGGGAGTCAGGCTGGCAGTCAGGGGTCTGTCCTGCCTACTCACGTGTTCCACTGCCCACACACCTCTGGACCTGCCCATCCACCCATCCTCCCTCCTGACCCACGCTTACCATCACCTGCCCAATGTGAGTGGCCACCCCATCAGGTCACCCACCAGCCAGCCAGCCACGCACGCAGGTGTCCAACCTGTCATCCCTCGACCGGCCCAGCCGTTCACGTGCCAGCATCCTCCACTGACTGCCCATCTGCCCGTGTAGCCTTCACCCGCCCACTGAGTTGTCATTCTACCACCCTGCACATCTATGCCCTCCTGCGAATCCCCCGAGCCAGGCCTGAAGCCATCAGCATGGAGCAACGCTGGCGGGCATGAATTCTGGGTGATGTGGTCAAAACCAAGTTGGTTCAAATTGAACCCACTTTCAGACACTTTCAGTAACTGGCTTTACAGCTCCCCTGCCAGCCACACCTGCCCTTCCTCTTCTGGGAGGTCAAATGGAGTGGGAGTGGGGAAGCCTGGGCTTTGGGCCTGCGTGACATTGAACATGGTAACTTGCGTGGTGTGAAGATTCACGCCAGCATGTTGTTGCTGAGCAATGTAACAGCAAAACGCCCAGAGTAGGTAATCTGTGTTTTTGCCATAATTAACTGTCACTGACAGGGAGGCTGGACTATCCAGTTGATGGTTTTAGAAGGAGAGGTTGCTGTGATTCCCGAATGCCCAGTTAGTGAAAAACCATGTCTTTCTGCAGTTTTTCCTTCGCCCAGGCCTTCCTCTTTCCTAGCTGGCCGCGCCTTGTTTTCAATTGCACATTTCTTCTTTATTGATATTTAAGCAGCACTGATAACACCTCTTTGATAAAAGGAAAACAAAACTTCCAGCGGAGATAAAGGAATGTCCGTGTTCTTTGTCCGCAGTCCTGGGAAGGAGCGTTCCGCGGCCCATGTTATTTTCTCGCTGGAATGTGACAAAGGAGGAGTGAAATATTTGTCCAGCTTGTTTCTCATCAATGGGACATTCCAATAACCACCAGCCGTGCTGGCCCTTTCTCCCCAGAACTCCCCAGAGGGAGCTACTACTCTGGCTAATCTGTGGTGGAAGAGTCCTGGCTCACTGGCTGAACGGGGTGGAGGTGCGGGGAGGGGGTGCGGGGAGGAAGGGGACCCTTGTGTGTGGGTCCTTGTCAACTGCAGGCCTGCTGCTGCGTCTGGTCTGTGGGAGGCTGACCCTGAGGCTCCGGTGCATGCCAGACCCCTGGGCCCGTGGGGCTTTATTTTCTCTCTTGCCTGGGAGAAACGGCTAATTATCCCATTTTAGAGGCAGAGACTGAGGGTCCGAGTGGATATGGGAGACTGACCCAAAGTCGCACACCTTTCACATCCAGCTCTGAGGGCCACAGCCGGAGGGGCTGCCCTTCTCCTGGTCATTCTCTCCCTGAGTCCCCTTGGCCTTGCCCAGCAGGCCGTGTGTTTGAGAACAGTGCCTCCTGGGTCTGATCATCCGTTGTGTTTCCCCCGAAGTGATGACAGCCGGGTGTGACCGTCTCCCCTCAGCTGAGACACAAGCCCACAGCTGCCGCTATGGTTCGGGCCCTCTCGATCGGTTCGGTGCCCCCACCTGGCACACCCCCCTCCTCCAGAGCAACCCATTCCCAGTTCTCTCTGACACCAGATGCCACCGTACCACTTACAGAACGCAGGTGCCTGGTGGGAGAGTCAGACTGGTCTGGGGTGGCAGCCAGTTGGAGGCGGCCTCTGATGATGCGGGCCTGTTGGTAGTCACCCCTGGGTAGCCCCCTCCCCACCTTGAATAAGGCTCACCTGGTATCCAATAGGATGCAGTGGGAAGCTGCAACATGATCCCCAGGGCCAAGTCATAAAAAGTATTATGGCTCCTGCCTTGATCTCTTCAACTGCTCCCTCCGGGGTAAACCGTGCATGACATGGGGAGGACACTCAAGCGTCCCCGTGGAGAGGCCGAGGTGGCTAGGCCCCGAGGTCTCATGCCAACAGCCAGGTAAAGAAGCCGTCCCGGAGGTGAATCCTCCAGCCCCTCAAGCCTTCGGATAACTGTAGCCCCGGCTGCTATCTTGCCACCTGTCTCCTAAGAGATTCTGACCCAGAACCTCCCAGTCTAGCGGCTCCCAGGTCCTTGACCCATAGAAACGGTGGGAGGTAATAACAATTTGGTGTTTCCAGCCTTCTCGTGTTGGGCTACTTTGTTACACAGCAAGAGATAACTAACACATGAGCTTTGAACTGTGTGCTTCTCCTTATGAATTGAGTCACCTGGTTCCCTCCTTTACAAGACAAGCTTAACCGTAACCCCCTTGGAGGCCTGTGCTGAGAACCGAATGGGATACAGCCTCCACTGTGCCCCGCATCCCCAGGGGCCATGGAGATGCTGTGACTGGTGCCTGTGTGGGGCTCTGCCCTCCCTGCCTGGGGTGTCAGCGCCTGCGAGCAGGACCACCTTCTTATATCCCTCATATGCCCTGCCACACACACACACACACACACACACACACTCACACTCACATACACACACAATCCCCTGGCCCAGTGCCTGGCACAGGACTGAAGGAGGCTCTGCTGCGATCACTGCTGCAGAACCAATGAATGAATAAATATTTCCTTTTATTTTTTTAATCTTTAAAATTGTTTATTTATTTGGCTAGGCTGGGTCTTAGTTGTGGCACGCGGGACCTTTGATCTTTGTTGAGGCATGCAAACCCTTAGTTGCGGCATGTGGGATCTAGTTCCGTGACCAGGAATCGAACCCAGGCCCCTTGCTTTGGGAGTGCAGTCTTAGCCATTGGACTACCAGGGAAGTCCCTGAAATGTTTTTTGTAATTAAAATATTTTAATGGTGATCAAATAAAAGTAACAAAAATTTTACCCCGTTAATCACTTTTGCATCCAGTTCAGTCGTGTTTAAGTACATTCACACTGTTGAGCAGCCGGTCTTCAGAATTTTTTCCCCTTTCTAAACAGACACTCTGTCCCCATTAAACAGCAAGTCCTCACCCCCCTCCCCCAGCCCCCGGCACTACCATCCTACCCTCTGTCTCTGGGACCCTGACTCCTCAAGGGACCACACGTACATGGACGCAGGTTTCACGGCATACGGTGCCCTCCGAGCCCACCCACGTTGGAGAATGTGTCAGAATGCGTCCTTCCTCTTGGAGGCTGAGTAATACTCCACAGTGAATGGTTTCTCCATTCGTGTTCCTTCCCCCCCTAACCATGAGACCGTCAGGGTCAGGCATGAAGTCTTACTTATCTGCTTGTTCCCAGCCCATATCTTGGAGCTTGGCCCTGAACCAGCCTGACTCAAGATGTATTTATGGAAGAAATGACGGAGGTCCAAACGCCTGGGTCTGTGTCCCGGTTCTGCCACTTGCCGGCGGGGTGGCCTCTGCAGGCGGCTTGCCCTCTCTGAGCCTCCGTTTCCTCCTCCGTGGAATGGGGATGGTGACTCAGGGGGCAGCTGGGGTCCGAGGTGATGACTGTACTGTTGGGTATGCAGGGAAGCTTCCTGATTCTACCCCCGAGGTCTGAAATGGTGATGCCCCTTTGCCTGACCCTGGCCTGACCCGATGGCCACTCAGCAGGTGGCTGGGCTTGGTGGCCAGTCTGTAGTTTCAACGTGGCAGCATAAGATACTTTAATTACCACCTGTCTTCTGAGATAAAGCTGGTAGGTCCCACATTCCAGACTCGATAATTCCATTGATAAGACCCCAGGGCTGAGTGGAGATGTCTTATGCCCAGGAATGCCGCTAAAAATGACAGCAGGGGAGGAATTAGACCCAAATTTGCTTTGAGCAAGGTATAACTTCAGACACAGGCTGATAACTTCTCTGGGTGGGGGCTAAAGGCTCTGGAATTCCAACCGAACCTGGATGAGAGGGCAAAGAATTGGGAGAGCAGATTTCGTGTAGTTAGAACACGAGCTATGACTTTGGATGGCCTGAATTAAATCTCAGGTCAGCTGCTGGCTTCTTAGGTGACCCTGGGGACCTCGCTGAACTGCTCTGAGCCTCAGTTTCTCCATCTGTAAAACGGGGATATTAATGGTTCCCACCATTGCAGGGGACAGGGGTGTGGATGGAACACACTGAGGCTGGGGGTGTGCTCCGTTGCCTCCTGGCTGTGTTCTCCTCTCTGGGCCTCGGTGATTTTGTCTGTAAAATGGGGAGGCCCTTCCCCTGCCCCGTAAAATGGCTTGGTGATCCCTTTTCTCCCACTCCCACGACTTAGATGTGGTGAACTGGCCAAGTCGTCTTTCCAGAATGAGGGAGCTTTTCAAATGTGTCTCTTCCAAACTTGGGTCAGCTCCCTCCCCCTGGCTCTGCGCATCCAGGCCTCTACCAGCGTCCCCACTGGGATGGCTCATGGCACCACACGCTGGCGTGTCCCCAGGGCTCGGGCCCCCTGCCCCTGCTCCTGTCCTTACCTTTCCTGCCCGGCAAGCCCACCCTGATCTACCCAGGGCTCAAGGCCAGAACCTTTGCCTCAGCTCCTCCAGCCCACATGGACCGTACCCAGCCCCTCAC
This sequence comes from Muntiacus reevesi, assembly GCF_963930625.1. Taxonomy (NCBI): domain Eukaryota; kingdom Metazoa; phylum Chordata; class Mammalia; order Artiodactyla; family Cervidae; genus Muntiacus; species Muntiacus reevesi. The sequence continues at coordinate 44,272,883 of NC_089253.1, forward strand.
CCAAGTCCTTCCATCCTGCACCTCTGCCGGAGGAGACCTATCACAAAGACCCTCGCTGGACCACGACAGGAATATCGCACAGGTCTGAGGTTTGGTGTGATAGCGGCCCAGCCTCGTGTGCCCAGACAGAACTGCCCAGAGTTCATCGCTCCCCTGGGCTCCCTGCGCTTGACCTTTCCCGCCAGGTCCCACCTTGCTGCAATCGCGAGCTCACAGGACCCCCTCCCGGCCTGATACCCGGGGGCAGGTGCATGGCGCCCTGCCCACGCCTCCGTCCACGAGCCCTGCTGAGTCCCTCCTCCCCGGGGCTCTGGCTCTGCCGGCCGAGCCTGTTGGGTGACTGGCCTTGGCGGGGACCCAGCTGTCCTCCGCGTGTGCATTCTTCTTTCCCGAGGAATGTCCTGGATCCAGGTTCCCACAGAGGTGCCCGAACTGAGGGGAGTGACTCTGAACTCTGGCTGTTGTTTTGCTGCAGAAAAGCCATTCTTTTGAACTCGGCTAAGCCGGCCCACGAACAGGGCATAACTGAGATGCAGGAATTCCAGGGTCGATGGGCACTCACTTGGGCGGGGCCGCCCTCCCCCTGCGGGTCAGCAGGAACGGCAAGTGAAACCCATTCTAATTAAAGGGAACATTAAGCAGGGGCCTTTAAAACACGGCCATTTCCGAAAATCCTTTCTTGATACCAATTAATTTCCCTGAGGAAGGAGCAGGGATGTGGCCGGGGGAGGCGGAGACCCCTCGGAAAGGCTGGTTCTCCCACCCCCATCACTCACTTGGCATTTATCTAGAACTTCATCTCAACGGTAATTTAAAGGTCCCAGGGAGACTTCTCTAGACCCTAATTCATCAACTGTTTAATGAGAAGGCTGTCCCTCGGTCAACACCGCTTCCTGGGGGAAGAGATGAGCATCAGGGCACTGGGACAAGGGCGCTGAGACGCTGAGGCAGCCAGGAGAGCGTGCTGGGGAAGCCAGGGCTGGTCTGAAGGCAGCTTGGAGGCACAGGGGTTCCTTCACTCAAGAGGCCTTCTGTGTACCAGGAACTGTCCTAGACGCTGGGATAGAGCCTGAGACGGGCCTGACAGGTGCCTTCCGCCACGTGGCTCACACTTCACTCTGCTTCACGCGATCTGTGGTGCATGTGACCTTGCTCTGCCTATGTTCCTGTGTGAGTGAGAGAGAGGAAGGGGCGGGGAGAAAGAGGGCTGTCTCATTCTCCCGTAATGTTGTTGCTGCTGTTCCAGGGATAAGTCAGGTCTGACTCTTTGTAACCCCATGGACTGCAGCTCACCAGGCCTCCCTGTCCTCCATTATCTTCTGGACTTTGCTCAAATTCATGTCCATTGAGTCGGTGATGCCATCCAACCATCTCATCCTCTGCTGCCCTCTTCTCTTTTTGCCTTCGACCTTTTCCAGCATCAGGATCCTTTCCAATGAGTCAGTTCTTCGCATCAGGTGGCCAAAGTATTGGAGCTTCAGCTACAGCATCAGTCCTTTCAATGAATATTCAGGGTTGATTTTCTTTAGGATTGACTCAAGACTGGTTTGATCACTTTGGTGTCCAGGAGTCCAGTACCACTATTCAAAAGCATTGGTTCTTCGATGCTCAGCCTTTTTTATGGCCCAGTTCTCACATCTGTTCATGACTACTGGAAAAACCACAGCCTTGACTATACAGATCTTTGTTGAAAAGTGATGTCCTTGCTTTTTAACATACTGTCTAGGCTTGTCATAGCTTTCCTTCCAAGGAGCAAGCATCTTCTGATTTCATGGTTGCAGTCACCATCTGCAGTGACTCCTGTTATACTGGTTTCTATAATCTTCCATTTGTCTTGGCCAAAAGTGGCCAGAGCGTGGAGAGTCAGACCCTAGTGGGCTTCATGACAAAGCTAGGTCTCCATCTCATTGAGAACAATGGCTCAAACCCCAAATACCTGCAAGGATCGGTTGCTTGAGTAACTGGATTGAGAATTCTACCACTGATTAGTTTTGTCTGCTCTGAGCAATAATGGAGAGGGATGCATGCATGCTTTGCAAGTGCTGGCCCTGCTCTAAGATCTAAATTGAAGTAGCTTTTGAGGAAAAATCATGAATATTCCTGAGCAAAGCCACTGAACTTTATCTCAAGGGCCTGGAGTACCTTGTGACACGTCCTGAGATTAAAAGCCCGCATTGGCCTCACCCGCTGCCCAGGGTCACCTGATGGCCTCAGACACCAGGTGAGGGCCAAACCTCTGCCTGCCGAGCTCAGCATCTCCAGGTTTCTGGCCTCTGCTCTCCCCCTCTGGGGTCTCTCTTGGGCCCTGTTTGGTGGCTGGCTCAGTCTGCAAAACTTACTGGGAAAGTGGTGCATTTGGTTAATCAGTCATCTGAATCAGTCTTGGAAGGAATAGAAGCAAGGAATTCCCTTCCAGAAGTGAAGCCCAGGGCTCCTTCCCAGAGGAGACAGCCCTCCTTGTGCCCAGTAGCATGTGGTTCCCCAAGAAGCCTCTGTACCTTTGCCCAGGCTGTTCCTTCTGACCACTATGCTTTTCCTCACCTGGTCTGCCTGGAAAGCCTCTCCAGGCTCCATGGGGATCAGATAAAACCTCCTGCCCTTCTCCACCCACCGTCTCCGAGCTCCACAGCCTCCCCAGTAGGCCCAGGCTTTGCACGGATCACACCATGTGATAAACAGCCTATGCCTTGGGTCTCTGTCCTCTGCTCGATTCCAGGGCCCAGAACACAGCCCAGCCCAGGGTGTGGTGCAGGCGGGTGCCCTCCAAGTGGCAGAAGACAGTTGCATCTCCCCTTGGTGCTTTGTGTCAGCTGTCATTCCCGAGTCTGCCTCTGCCAGGGCTCATGGGAGCAGCGACTGGGATCACTTTGGTCCTAGTGTTGCCAGCAGAGGACCTGGGTCCGTTTCGTTCTGAGTCCGTGGACACAGAATAAAGGCCCTTGTAGGTTTTTAAGATTTACTTTTTCTTATTGCATGATAAATGTGTGTGTGTGTTAGTTGTTCAGTTGTGTCTGACTTTGCAATCCCAAGGACTGTAGCCCTCCAGGCTCCTCTGTCTATGAAATTCTCCAGGCAAAAATACAGGAGTGGGTTGCTAGTCCCTTCTCCAGGGGATTTTCCTAACCCAAAGATCGATCCCAGGCATCCTGCACTGTGGGTGGATTCTTTACCTCTGAGTCACCAGAAAGCCCTGTTTGATAAATGTTATGCTGTGCTTAGTTGTTCAGTCGTGTCCCACTCTTTGTGACCCCGTGGACTGTAGCCCACGAGGCTCCTCTGTCCATGGGATTCTCCAGGCAAGAATCCTGGAGTGGGTTTCCATACCCTCCTCCAGGGGTTCTTCCCAACCCAGGGATCAAACCACATTGCAGGCAGATTCTTTACCAGCTTAGCTATCAAGGTGTTTGATAAATACTTTTTTTTTTTTAATCTCCTCTGAAAGGTTCTTGAGGGCGTGAGTATGTGGGCTTTTCTACTGGCTGGCAGGGTCCCTGTCTTCCCCAGGAACTGGAGGTGGGGAGGCACAAACTGGCCTCTTTGTTGCTCCTTGGGTGTAAGAGTCTCACCTGGGGCTCTAACCAGGGAGGCAGAGATGCTAGAATCTGTTTTCCTGCCCCAGAACTTGGCTGGGCACCTCTTCCATCTGCATGGAAATCATAATACAATTATTGCCGTTGTTGTTCAGTCACTCAATCGTGTCCAACTCTTTGTGACCCTATGGACTGCAGCATGCCAGGCTTCTCTGTCCTTCACTATCTGCCAGAGTCTGCTCAATTATTGTTAATATTAGCATACTATCAGCCAGGCTGCATTCCTCCTGGAAGCTCCGGGAAGAATCCACTTCTGCATCATTCAGGTTGAATTGAATTCACCAGATTCAGTTCCTTGAGGCTGTAGGACTGATGTCCCCATTTTCTTGCTGAAGAAAATCCTCTGCTTCTAAAGGACTCCTATGGTCAGCACCCCCTGACCTAATTGATGTCCCTTTCTTGGAGTGAACAAGTTGTGCATTATAACACCACTTGTCACAGGAGTGGAATCTATCATATTCACAGTGACAGGGAGTACAGGGTCATGTACCAGGTTTAAGGGATCACGGGGACCACCTTAGAATTCTGCACACCGCAGTGAAGCAACATACTCAGCATCTGACCACCCTGGTCCCAGGCGCTCGTTTCCATGGAGTCCAGCAGGTGCTGGGCTGAGTGGGTTCCCCTCCCACGGCAGCAGCAGGTGGACTGGTGGGCTGGGTGGGCTGGAATCACGGCTCCCTCCCCAATGCTTTGGCTTCCATTGTGGCTCAGATGGTAAAGAATCTGCCTCCAATTCAGTAGACACAGGTTTGATTCCTGGATCGGGAAGATCCCCTGGACAAGGGAATGATACCCACTCCAGTAGTCTTGTCTGGAGAATTCCATGGGTGGAGAAGCCTGGCAGGCTACAATCACGGGGTCGTGACACGACTGAGTGACTAGCACTTTCGCTTTCACTTTTCCCAATGATGAGAGCCTCAGGGAAGCAGCTTAACTGCTCCAGGCTTCAGTTTGCCCATCTGTAAAGTGGAATAAGAGCCACTGGCGGGGCAGCAAGACACCCAAATGAGTCAAGCAGACAAGGGTTTTGGTGGACTGTATAATGAACAAGACTGCTGTATCATGGTGTTTTTAAACGACCCAGCTTTCCATTTCATTTCAAGCAGGATGGGATGGATGACAAAGCATGTTTTCAGGCTCAACGTATCCAAGTACACTTCAGGCATTGTTCCACGCAAGTGTGGCCAGAGAAGGGCCTGACTACCAGATGGGGGTCCTTGAGAGACATACCATATGTTGACCAGGGCTTGTCCCGGCTGGTGGTTGCAGCCTGGGCTCGCCACTGGCCAGTTGCTATGAGGGGAAGAATATCGGGGCCACGCCTGACCCATTAGAGCAGGAGCCTTGGGTGGAGAGTGGCAGCAGGTGACGTGGTTCTGTGTCCACAGCAGTGGGGTGGCATTGGTGGTGCCCTAGAGGCACCCACCACTCTGTGCCCGCTCCATCAGGACCTCAGCTTCCTCCTTGTGTCTCACTGGGGAAGAGCGGTCAGGAGGTATTGATGGGGACAGTGTTTTCCTTCAGAGGCGAACAGTGAGCATCGTATGAGGGGCACATGTGGCAGGCTGTTTCATGACAGAGGTAGGGTAGGTAGTGGTCAGTGAACAGATTCTGCTATAACCGCCTGTGTGAGCCTCACCTTGACTGCTAACTAGTTATGTGACTGAACCTCCCTGAAATCAGCCTCATTTTCCTCTTGTAAAATAGAGATAAGTAGGGGACCGCGCTCAAAATGTTGTCATGAGGATTAAATGAATAAGTGTGGGAATGCAATTGGCAGGTAGTGAGTGTTTCATAAAATTATCCTCTCCATTATCGTCTTCATCCCATCCTCACCACCATCACCATCGTCGTTATTACGGTCATCACTATCACCCCGCCACCATCACCAGTATTATCACTATCTTCATCACCATCTCCATCATTATTACCATCATCACTTTCATCATCATTATTATCATTGTCATCACCATCACCACCATCACCAGTATTATCACTATCTTCATCACCATCTCCATCATTATTACCATCATCACTATCATCATCATTATTATCATTGTCATCACCATCACCACCATCATCAGTATTATCACTGTCTTCATCACCATCTCGATCATTATTACCATCATCACGATCATCATCAGCGTTATCATTGTCATCACCATCACCACCATCATCAGTATTATCACTGTCTGCATCACCATCTCGATCATTATTATTACCACCATCACTATCATCATCAGTGTTATCATTGCCATCACTATCACCATCATCAGCATCGCCATATCATCTCATCATTGGTTTAACAGGTGGACTTGCACCCTGAGTATTGCAGGAAGAGTCACAATTCTATAGTACTCATCACCTCCCAGCAGGGCTGCAGTGGCGGAGTGGTCACAGAAGCAGACACTGGCTCAAGGGAAAACATTTTGTTAGCCAACACTAGGCTCTGGTGGGACCGAGTCTGGGGTCAGTGTGAGGGTGCTGGAAGTATCTAGGGTTGCTGGGATGTTGACAGCAAACCGCAGTGGGATGAGGCATCTCCTGGCACCCACCTCTTTCCATCTCCTCCTCAGAAGTGGCTCTTTAAAGAGGGGCTGCTTGGCAGGACCCCAGAGGTCTCACGCCACCTCTGCCTCTCGCTCGCTGGATGGTCTCAGACAAGCCTCTTTGGCCTCAGTTCCCCCTTCTCTAAAGTGGGAACGCATCAGGACACCACCGGGGGCCCGCCCTGGACCTCCAGTTAGGTGGTGCTAGTGAGCATGAAGGCGCCCTGGGGTGGGTGAGGGGCACTGGGAATGGAGGAGCTGCAGACCGTTCTGTATTATTATTGCCCGGGACGCGGATGGTGGAAGAAATCAATAAATGGAAAGTGAATGCAGGAAGGGAGGAAGGAAGGAGTAAGGGGCACCCCTGGTCCCCTGGGTGCCTCCAGCCTCCCTGAAGGAGGTGGCTGTGTAGATCCTCCACGGGGTGACCCAGGCCGAGCAGGGTGCCCTGACTCGCCCAGGGCAGGTCTTGTGTTGGGTGTGGCTCGCTCCACCCTGACCTTAACCCCAGGGGAAGGAAAGGTGGTGGGAGGAGAGCCCCGCCCACCCGGACGCCCCGCCCACCCGCCTGCCCCGCCCACCTCGCTTCTGAGGTCTCGGGGCTGCTCGCTCTCTGCGCCGGCTCCGTCCACGTGCCCTGCTGTCTCAGAGGAGGAAGGTGAGTCTGGGAGAGGGCAGGTGACTTGGGAGACGGGGCCGGGGCTGGGGCTGGGCTTGCACCCGGTGGCTGGGGCTCTCTCGCACCGGATCCCATGACTGTCTCCCACCCTCTGCTCCTCCGGTGGGAGGCAGGGAGGGTACTGCTGGTGGCATCGCATTTGGATCGGCTGAGTCCACCAGCTGTATCAGCCCCCAGTACCCATGTCTGGGGTCCCAGCTTCCATACCGCTGGGACCAGGGAGCTCACCACCTCAGAGGCAGCCTGTTCGGCTAATGGGCACCTTGTATCAGAGAGTTCCGCCAGCCTCTGAGCCACAGGCTGCTTTCTGGACCGTGCTGCTCTTTACCGGGGTCCCTGTCTCCTGGGGCCAGGGGGCGAGGAGGGCACAGCTCAGCTCAGGCCCCGCCTCGTGGACATCTGGGGGTGATGGTGCGTGTCGCCTGGACAGAGTGAACTGGGGCCTCCCTTGGGCTCGTACCTTTTGGTGGAGCAGTTATTGGGCCATCCGCTGGCTAGGGACCGCCACCCCCCACCCTGGACAGACAACTGACGGCACTCACGTGGCCCTTCCAGCCTGCTGGAGAGTCTGGGTTTTATCCAGAGTGAGGTGGCTGGGCCCTGGTGGGCCTGTGTGGGGAAAGTGGAGTGTTTGTTGTGTTTTAAGGAAAGCCCTTTGGCTGGAGTGTGGAGAGCTGGCTGGCAGGGGCAGAGGGTAGCCTGCCTGAGCAGTGCCAAGGCTGGGCCATTATATGACACCAGGCTTCCGACTGCTGCCCCCTCCAAGACAGGCCAGTGGCTTCTGTTTGGTCATTGTTTCCAACAGAGGGCAGGAGGGTCCCAAAGACCCCCGATCTGGGGCCGAGGACCTTAGCAGAGAAGGCTGTTCATCCCTTTCTCCAAGGACAGTGAGAGGGGCTCCGGGGCTGGGTCGCCCCGGGGGTCTGGGCAGGTCTCTGCACGTTTCAGGTTCTGGGCTGGGGAGTAAAGATGTGGAGGGACCCGGAGCCTGTGGAACCCAGGTGTGGAATGGTCGCTGGCCCTCGCCCTGATAGAGGTGGTTGGAGTGCCCAGCCTGAGGAGGTGACATGTGGGTGGGGGGCTCCTGCAGGGGGAGAGCCCCATAGTGGCTCCTGGAGTCAGGATCTGCTTAGGAGCAACCAAGTAGTAATTTAAGTGGGTCATGCTGTGATCACCACCTTCAGAGACGTCCCAGGCATTCAGAACGATGTCCACCGATGTCAGCTCCACGTGCCCTGAAGGGCTGGCCCGCCCGCGTGTCTGCTCACACGCTGTCCCCTCCCCACGCTCTCCCCACCTGGGCCTTTGCACACTCCGTTCCTTGCACCCAGAGCAGCCTCTTCCTTGCCTTTGGTCCTCAGTTTCAGGTTACCGCCTTGGCTGGCCTTGCTGACCGTTCCGAGCAGCGATGGCACCCACTGCTTACTTCCTTGACTCGGCAGTGTCTGCCTCCTTGGTGACAACGGGCCTGGCCTGCCGATGGCTGGCCTGCTCCCGTCTGTCCTCTTGTTCACTGCCGTCCCCCTTGAGCACAGGGCAGGATACTCCCTGCCTGCGTGCTAAGTCACTCCATTGTGTCCGACTCTTTGCCACCCCATGGACTGTAGCCCCCTAGTCTCCTCCGTCCACGGGAGTCTCCAGGCAGAATACTGGAGAGGGTTGCCATTTCCTTCTCCAGGGGATCTTCCCGACCCAGCGGTCAAACCCGGGTCTCCTGCATCACCTACATCGGCAGGCGAATTCTTTACCTCTGATCCACCAGGGAAGTCCCCCTCCCCCTTTACTAGAAAATTTTTTATTGAGCGTCCATTCTGTGCAGGCACCAGCCAGGTGCTTGGAATGCCGAAATGACCCAGGCCCTCCTGGACCTCTCCTCAGCTACTTACAGGCAGGATGACAAGCAGGTTGGTCCTCAGGCTGATTCTGGCACATTGGTGGTGGCCTTCCTGGTGACTCAGATGGTACAGCTTCTGCCTGCAATGCGGGAAACCTGGGTTCGATCCCTGGGTTGGGAAGAGAATGGCTACCCATTCTTGCCTGGAAAATTCCATGGACGGAGGAGCCTGGTAGGCTATAGTCCATGGGATTGCAGAGTCAGACATGACTGAGCAACTTCACTCCCCTGGAGAACTGCACTGCAAGGGGCCTGGGAGGCAGAATGTGGCTCAGGGAAAGTGTGCTGCATTCTGTTAGCAAAGTCTGCAATGCGCAGTGGTACGGGAGCATGGGAAACTGTGCTTCTACCTGTAGACTCCAGGCCATCAGAGCCTCTAATACACATTAGGTAGTGCTGGATGCCTGGCCTGGCCCTCCAAACCAGCTCTGCATTCTTCTCTCCCTTTCCAGGTGAGAAAGAAGCTCCTGAGATCTTACAGCTCCTGTGCGGCAGAGCTGGGGTCTGGAGCCGGGTTTCCCGGATCCCAGTTTTCCGAAGTGTCATGCTACGGTGTCCCATTCCCCTCTTTGCTCCAGTTGCTAGGGAGCTCAGCCTCCAGGCTGACTCTCAGGGGCCACATCAGCCTAGGCTTTGGGTCATATTTGTGTCAGCCCCATCCTCAGACTTTCATCCTCCCTGCCGGGCCTCCCGTGGAGCAGGCCGGACATAAGTTATCAACTATAAATAAAACCAAGACTTCCGTTCTGGCTCTCACTTTAGTTTCCTGGTGCATTTTTTTTTTTTAAGTCCTTCATTGGGGGAGGTGGGGGAAGACTCCCTAACGGAAGATGACATCATCATCAGCTGGCCCTGGGGGGCAAGTCCCCAGCTCCACAGGCCCGCGTGGGCCCTGAATGCCCCCTTTATGAGGGGTAACCTCATTACACAAGCCACGCCACATGGTGGAATTTCAAATGGGGTTTTGTGGTTTCTGCCCTTCTCAGCAGAGCGCACACAGGCAGCTGCGGTCGCTCGGCTTCCTCTGCCGCCGCAGCCCTGGCGCCCGGCCAGCCCAGTGACCACCCGTCCATCCGTCGTGAGTCAGTTTCATTCTTAATTCTCTGAATCAGGCCCCTTTAAAGGGGAGGCAGGGCTGATTCCTCGGGGCAGGCAGGCAAGGAAGGGGAAGTGGCGGTCGGAGGTCAGGAAGGAGCTTGGGGATCTCTGGCAGGCAGCATGCCTCCATCCGCCCTCACTCAGGATGGAGGGGGTTTCCTGCCTTGCCGGGGAGAGGAGCTTGTGATTGCCACCCCACCCCGCCCTAGAGCTGACCGTCTGCAGGGCGGGAAGCCCCGGGCCCTCAGCGACCTTGCTTCTTGCCTGGCCAGAAACCCCGCCCAAGCTCAGAGGCTATCGGAACTCTGCAGGCCACGCTCTTGGTCCTGTCTTCTTCCCATCGCAGGTCCTAGGACATTTGAGCTGCCTCTCGGGCAGCCCCTCTGGCCTCCTGGAATGCGTGGCCCCAATGTTTGTGGTCCTGTCTTCTTTCCCGAGGTCCCCACGCCAGGCCTGTCCCAGAGCTCCGGCAGTTCTACCAGCATGAGGGACAGCTCCCACCCTGGTCTGTGTGTGTTCACTGGCTTCGCCACGCCCTTCAGCCTCGTGAAGCCAGGGATATTGTGTGTCTTATTCTCAGCACAAGGCCTGGACCGTAGGAGGTGTTCAGGACGAATTCACAGAATGGACAGATGGAAGGCTGAGTGGTTGCAGGGCGTTCGTGGCCGTCCTGCAAGAGCGTGGGCTGGCTTCTCACTGAGGCTGGGGGCCAGGGGCCAGGCCGAGGTGACCTGTGGATGATGCTGGGCCTGGGGGGCTCCTGCGAGTGGCGGGCCTGGAACTCTAACCCCAGGGCAGCTCTGTGTGAGGCCTTTGTGAGGCTGAAGAAGAATTTCCCTCTTTTCCTCCTCTGTCTGACTCACACTTAGGTTTTGAAGTTCCCGTTTTTTGTCAGCGTTTCTGGTGAGGTTAGGGAGTGGTCAGGCGAGGCCAGCAGGGCCTGGGCAGAAGCAAGGACCCAGGCCATGGCTCCATTCACAAAAACGGGACCTGCCTGCTTCCTGAGTCCTGCCGGCTTGGGGTGTTTGCAGGTTTGCAGGGAATGAGATGCTCGGAGGCGGGGTTAAGAGTTTGTGCGTCCATATGGCTGGTGACCATCTAGGCATCTCCCTCCAGCCTCTTGGCTCATCTTCCCTGGAGGCTGGGGCAGGGACGGGGTGAGGTGGGGAGCAGGCCTGGGGGGTGGGGACTTGTCACGGAGGCCTTGCCCCTCCCCCAGGGGTCCAGGCAGACTGCCTCCCGCCCTGTGGGAGCCTTCCCCTCCGAGGTTCCCACCCCCCAGGACGGAGTGCGTTGAAGAGGGAGGGAAGACAGTGGTAAGAAGAGCAGGACGCCTTTCGGGGCACAAGTTCCCAAACCCAGCCACTCGCTGTTCCCTCTGGCGGGGGGCCCTGGGGTCTCGCCAGTGGCACGCATCGATGGCTCAGCAGCTGGTCCTGAAGCCCCTCCAGGCCAGAGTGCTGCGGATCCGTCAGTGACTTGATGCGATCCCGTCCCTCTGGAGCTGCCAGTCTGAGGGTGGAGACTGCTGGACAGTCAGACGGTGAGACTGCAGGGTGGGCAGTGTCTCAGCAGGAGACGGGCAGAGAAGAGGCCCAGCCCGGCCACGGGGTTAGAGCAGCCTTCCAGGAGGAGCGGGGCTGAGCCCTGAAGGGTGGGGAGACTTTAGCCGGGGCTGAGGGTGGAGGGGAGGCCCTGGAAGGGCTCCAGGCGGAGGGGTCGGTTCTTGCAGAGGCTGGAGGCAGAGATCCTTCAGGGCAGTTGAGCAGAGTGTCCTCTCGGGGCCAGGGGAAATGGGTCAGGACTAGAAGGCAGCGGCTGAAGGGGAGGGGGGTCCTGCTGAAGCAGAGGGCAGAACTGAGCAGGTCAGACGCTCCCCGGCGATGCTGAGGAGCCGTCATGGGCTTGGTTTGCTTCGGGAACTGGCTCCTCTCTGCCTCTGTGGGCAGGGTGGGTGGGGAGGGCTTACCTACCCTTCACACCAAGGCCATGCCCGAGCCATGGGACTGCCCCCAGAACGGTGCCAGCAACGCCCCCAGGCCCGGTCGGCAGAAGGAGATCTAAGACCCGGCACCTTGGCTGGTTTGAGAAAAGCTGAGACAGGATGGAGGCGGGGAGGGCCTCAGCCCTGAGCTTGAAACTGAAGAGAAAGTCCTCTGAGAGACACGGTCAGCCCTGCATCCCCCACGCGGGGCCTGGGCCCTCTCTCCGGGGCAGGGCCGTGTCCCTGGGACCCTCCTGGGACGTGTCTCAGGGTCAACCTTGTCCGCAGGCTCCAGGGGCTCTGGGACCCCGAGGAGCGGGGCGATGGGGGAGCGGGGGCGACCCAAAGCTGCCACCTGCTGGCCCCAGGTGCGGGCTGGGCCCCCATCCAGGCTTGGCCACATGGGCTCCTGACTGCACTGTGGGTCCCATCTGCCATCCGCGGCCGTTTCTTACCTGTAGAGACTAGCTCAGTTACCTTGCTTGCATCTCACAGTTAATAATGGAGCATGACGGAACAGCAGGGAAAATGAAAGAGGTGGCTGAAGGCTTAGAAGGGGCCCGCCAGGGCGTGGCCGGAGGAGGAAGTTTGCCGGAGGTTGCCATGGAGCTTCATGTTTGTGGTGCCTCTGGACCACTCGAGGGGATGAGGTTTCTCAGCGACAGGTGGGGGAACCTCACCCCATTCCACCACCCTTGCCCGACTGGCCACAGCCTCCTGTAACAAATCCACGGGGTGCTGTGCTGGGTTCTCCTGTAGAGGGTTCATTCTGATCTTGGGACCCCCCTGGCCGAGCGGGAGGAGGCTGAGTTTCCAGGGGATATTTCAGTCCGGGCGCACACTGGGCGCCATGTGGTCCAAAGTGGTCCAGTGGTCTCTTGACTGACCTAACCCCCCTGCACATTGCTTCAGGCACTAAATCCAATCACGGGAGAGAAACACTTTGAGATGCAAAAAGCCTCAGATATCATTACAATTATTCAAAACACAGCCAGTTAAGGTTTTATGAGGCTGAGTTGTCCCTCTGGAATTCCCTCTTATCCAGTGATCTCAAAGCACCGGGGTCCAGAATTAATTAGGCCCTGCAGCCAAGGACAGCAGCCGGCACCTAGGAGCTTGGGAGGGGCAGGCTGGGGCCAGACAGGAAGCAGCAGGCATTGCTCACACTCACTGCTGCCCCGGAGTTTGGGGGCCCCCCGCCTACTCTTGGGGGCACCATGCTGGCTGTCCTTGACCAAGCTAGTAGGAGGATGGGGAGCTTGGGGGCCCTGTCTCCCCAGCCACATGAATGCTGAAGATCAGTAACGGTAGGAGCAAGACCAAGTTCCACGGCCAACCAGGATGGAAGGAGGGGATGGTTTCACCTGGTCTAGGCCTTTCCAGGTCCGGATCCCAGAACACTGGCAACTGTAAGCTCCTGAAGGGCATGGACCATGGCCTAAGTCACAGAGGCTACTGGGATGGACAGAGTTTGATGTCTGGAGAGGAGGAAGTGAGCCGTGGAAGAGTGGGGGTAGAGGAAAGCCACAGAGCCGGCTGTCTGGTCAAAGCTTACTAAGCTTGGTTCGATGACTAAATAGCTGATGGACGGATGGGCGGCCAGAGGGATGTGCGGAAGGATAAATGGACTTACCAACATCTGGATCGTCTGAGGGAGGGTTGATGAGTGGGCACATGAGTGGATGGGTGGGTGACAATGTGGCAGATAGAGGGGCGGACGGGTAGATTGACAGGTGATGGATGAACATGTGAGGGCACAGAAGGGTGAATGCCTGGATGGTGGAGGGGTGGACAGATGTGGAGAATGGGGCACGAAAGAACACAGGATAAATGTGTGTGTGTGTTCCAAAGGGATGCTGAGGATAAGGCCAGGCTTCAAGGAAGGGCTCATGTTGGATGGATGATGGATGCCCATATGGACAGATGGATGGAGGGTGGAAGGATGGATGGATCGGTGGGTTGGCAGTGGAGACAGTATATGGGTCCATCTCAAATAGAGAACATGGGCCGTGTGAGATGATGCTAGCAGAGCACTTGGTGGGGCCAGCAGGACCTCCGGGAGGGGGTTTCAGCATGCCTAGCCCAAGGACCATGTCCTCCACCAACTGGGCACCAGCCTGGGGATTGGTGATCCAAGCTAGAACCCGGGGCTTGGATCCTCTTGGCGCTCCAGCTTTCTTGGCTCCTTGACTTTGGCTGGTGGCCACCTCTCCAGGTCTTGGTTTCCCTGTCTGTCTGTAACGTGAAGATGCTGGACGGGATGGGCTTCTGAGGAAGGCGGGAGGCAGTGGCCGGGTCCCCGGGGGAGGGGCCACAGCTCAGCCCCCTCCCCTCCCCCTCACAGGTTCTCCCTCATGTCTTTCCCGGGACTCGGCTCCAGGCGCCTGCCATGCTCTCTCTCCCGGGGACTTCCAGGCGTCTGGGCACAAAGCCGGTGAAGAGCCGGGCCCCGGGGAAAGGAGACTTGGCCCCTGCTCTGAGTGGGGCGGGCGAGGAGCTGCTGTGCCCGCAGACAGCGGTGCGGCAGGCCCCCGGCAGGCTCCGGGCTGAGCAACCCTGAGTCACCCTGTCACTTCCTGCCGCACATTCTCTCATTCATTTGGTTTCATCCCAAAGAGCACCTCCCTGGAATCCTCCCCGGGGAAGCTGCCAAGGGTGTGGGGGGCACTCAGCCTGCCCTGACTGGATGGACCAAGGGCTTGGCCCCTTAACCCTGGCAGGGAGAGAGGACCAGACAGTGAGACTCCTCAGGGAGGGGTGGAAGCTTGCTGAGCCCCACTCTGGCCCAGGGTCACTCTGAGTCTCACTGGCCAGGTGCCTGCCTCCCTGAGGTCCTGAGATCTGGGGGCCTCGGGACGCGTGGCCTCCCCAGCTCGCTAAATTTCAGTGGACCAAGGAGAGAGAAATGGCCCAGCTGCTTGCCTCACCTGTCTCTTGCTCTCCACTCACTCATTCATTCATTCGCTACACGTTTCTTGCGTACATTCAGTCTCCCCAGCATTGTGCCAGCCCTGGAGAAACACCGTCTAGCCCAAGGAGGGGCAAGGCAGCCAGAACACCATCCTGGTTTTAACGACCTTGCCAGCAGCCCTCCCAGCTGCTACACTCTGTATCCCAACAAGGCTACAATTGTTTTGCATTTGAAATTCCACTAATTTTTTTCGTGTCTTTGCACTCATGAGTCCTCTTTACACATCAAAGGGACCCGGAGGACATTTTAACTCTGAACCGTTTTGTACGCGAGGTGGCTGGTCATTATCCACGGCTCCAATGATAGGCTGCACACTGCTCAGATTCCCAAGATTACAAAAGGAAATTCAGCTAATTATAGTTTGATAGAAATTACAGTCCTGCCGATTCCTGATTGACTCGGTGGGTTGGCGTGAATCATTGTGTTCTTGGATAAGATTTTATTAATCTTGCTCAGGAATCTCAGGAGGTACCTCCTTCAAGGAGACATTTCTTTTGTGTTTCTCCCCTGCAAAAAAAAACCTGCCCAGATTACCCCCGGAAGATATGAATTAGGGGTGGAGGAGCAGGAACAGAGGCCTGGAATTCCTGGTCCAAGAATCCCGGGTTGCTGTGCAAGCAGCCGCCCGCTGGGTGAGCTTCTTCAGGCCTCCGGCCTCTCTGGACGGTCTCTGCTTCATCGGAAGGGAGGTCTTGGGGTGCAGTGGTTCAGAACAGGGCCTCTGGGCTCGGGCTGCCCCCTTCTACCTGTGCATCCTTGGGCAACCTCTTGGAGCCTCTGTTTCTTTATCTGTAAAACGGGGGTGATGGTGATAATAATTTCCTTGCAGCGTTGCTTTAAGAATTAAATGGGCTGGGAGACTGGGATTGACATATATACACAGTTGTTGAGTGGCTAAGTCATGTTCGACTCTTTGGGACCCCACGTACTTTAGCCAGATAGCCTCCCCTGTCCATGGGATTTCCCAGGCAAGAAGACTGGAGTAATAATTAAATGGGCTAACCTATGTAGGCTGATGTCAAGTTGTATTATTGTAAAGTGGCTGGCACCAGATGAGACGTCCAAGGATAGGAGGTGCTTGGCTATTGAAGTGAGCCCTTGTAGGGGGCAGAGCCAGAGTCAAGGCCCAACATCGCAGGTGACCTTCACTGCTCCATCCTGAGCAGAGATCTGCATGGTCAGAGCTGTGAGGGAGGGGTGTTCCATCTCACAGATGGAAAGACTGAGGCAGGGAGACTCGGGGATGAGTTCACAGTCGTATGGGAAGCAGAAGGCCCACTGCCGGAGGTCCTGGGCATCCCCATTCCCAGTGCTGCGCCTGGAGGCCTCTGGACAAGGAGTTTCCCCAGGAGGGCCTTTGAAATGGGGTTGGCTGGCAGAACACTGGGCCCATGGCAGCCGGATTCACCAAGGCCTTCTTGCTGCCCATGTGGTTAAGGAACAGGGGCCCCGATGGGCATCTTCTCAAGGGCAGCTGGGGATGAAGGGTGGGCTTAGGCCAAAAAAAGACCCCAGCCAGTGGGAGAGCCCTTTCTGGGAAAGCTGATGGGTGGTAGGAAGGGCCTCCAGGGGTACCGGCTGTCCTGGAAGGCACCCACCGCGCTGGGAAGATGCAGGGTCAGGACGGACTCTGACTTGTACGTACGGTGAGCTTGGCGCTGGCGGCGCAGACAGGTGGAGAGAGGGGGCTTGAGGCCAGGTGACGAAGGGCTGGAATTCTTCCGATCAGTGGAGGCCATTACATCTCACAGATGTTAGTCCCCGTGGACCCTCTCCTTTTAGGGGTGCACCTGACGACGCAAGCAGGTAGCCCGGAGGCCCAGGCAGGGAAGGGGGGTTGCGCAGGGGCGCAGACCCCGTTTCTGGGTGGTCCCCAGGAGCCCTGGTCGCCTCCGCTGTTGACACCTGGTGAACTCAGGACTGGGGTCACCCTGCGACTTCTGGGACAGAGGAACATGCCAGAATGAAACAGCTGACCAGCAGAACCGCTCTCCACCCACCCCCCGTGTGCTCAGCTCCAAAATGTTCTTCCTTCCCGTCCAGGGAGCATTTGCATTATTGCAGATGCCACTTCCTTTGGCCACCAGGAAGTTAGCCGCAGGGCCAGAGGCCACAGGAGCAGCTAGATGGGTTAGAAGGTGCTGGCTTGGGAACCAGGGGACCCCCAGCGCCCCTGCAGCCAGACCCCTGGGTACGGTCTGTGTCTACCAGACAACCTGGGGTTCTGGTGTTTCCTCTTACTCCAAGAACCTGGCGGAGCCAGGTCCTGCCCAGCAGACCCGAAGGGTTAGGGTTGGGACTGGACAAGGGGACGCAGGAGTACATAGCATACTCCAGTTTCTTCCATCAGGACCCTAACCTCACCTTCCCAGGTCAGAAAAGCAGCCTTCCCCTCCATCGGACTCCTGTGCCCTGGCCTTAGTCATGGGCATCGTCCCCTGCATATTTCTGTTATTTACTGTCCAGAGAATTGATACTTTCAAACTGTGGTGCTGGAGAAGACTCTTGAGAGTCCCTTGGACTTTAAGGGGATCCAACCAGTCAATCCTGAAGGAAATTAACCCTGAATGTTCACTGGAAGGATTGATGCTGAAGCTGAAGTTCCAATCCTTTGGCCATCTGATGTGAAGAGCTGACTCTGATGCTGGGAAAGCTTGAGGGCAGGAGGAGAAGGGGATGGCGGAGGATGAGATGGTTAGATGGCATCACCAATTCAATGGGCATGAGTTTGAGCAAACTCTGGGAGGTAGTGAAGTATAGGGAAGCTTGGCCTGCTGCAGTCCATGGGGTCACAAAGAGTTGGACGTGATTTAGCGACAACACAAGAACTGGCCCAAACAAACTCCTCTCGACCCCTGAATGTACAACTCATGCCAGACACACTCTGAAGTGCCTTCCGTGCCCTGGTTCTCCCCGTCCATCCAAATGGCATTCAGAGTCCAGTGGGTCCTACCACTACCCTCTCCTCGTGTCTCCAGCCTCCCTGGCCTCCTCGGAGCGCTTCCCTGACCCCCGCAGGCAGTGATCTTGTTAGAAGCTGAGTTCTCACTCCGGTCCTGCGCTCACCTCCCACTGCTCCATCTCAGAGGGAACGGCAGAGTCTTCCAGACCTGCAGCCACACATCCCTGCCCGCCCCTTCTGGTCCCCTCTCTGGTCTCCTCCTTGCCCCTTCCTTGTCTCCAGCCACATCGGCCCCCCTGACGCTCCTTTGACCTCGCGCTCGACTTCCTACCGCAGGGACTTGCTGTGTCCCCGGCTTGGGACATTTTCTGACACTGCAGCATCTGCGCAAGTGAAGGCCTGCTGGATGAGCCTCTCTGGGGCCTCTGTTTCCATTCCCCACCCCCCCGAAGCTGTGGCACTCACTGCCGGCCACGCCAGGTGGCTTCTGCGTGGACCGTGTTGTCGCTGCCTCTGCCTGCCTGCAGCCTGGCAGTGGACCCTCTGGTGTTTTGCCCACTGCTCTGTCCCCTTCACCTACAACCAGGCTTGGCGGGTTTGAGATGCTCCACAAGGATTCTCTGAACCAATGAGGGCAGGTTCCCTACGGGGCAGGTCACGCTGTTGCCTGCACTTCCTGCGTGAAGACGCTGCCTGTCTCGGAAATGGATGGCCTGCCGGCCATGTCCCTGTTCTTGTGTGGATCTGAACCTGGCTCTGTCTGGCTGCAAGACCTGGGTTTTCACCAAGATCCTTGCGGACCACCTCCCACACACAGAGAGCCCCTCCTGGCAAGGGAGGAGGCCACGAGGCAGCCCCCAGGATGCAAGCTACTCCTGGGCTGCACCCCAGAGCAGAAGCCCCTGGGCTGAGCTAGAGAAGGTGATGGGGAGGAGGGATCCGGCTCACCTGCAGATGTGGGAAGGGCATTTTGGGAGAGGGAACAGCCTGTGCGAAGGCAATGAACCGGAAGATCAGGCAGGTTGGTGGTTGCCCCGCTGGGTCTTAAGGAGGAGGCAGTGGTGGGGACCTCAGGATGCGGCCCTCGCTGAGGGGCTGCAAGGCGCATGGGCGGAGGGCCTCAGAAGTCCACCCGGAGCCCCGCGGGAGCAGGAGGTAATAATAGCAGGGTCCCACTCGAAGGACTCCTGAGACCGCTGCAGGGCACATCACGAGGGGAGACGGGCGAGGCAGCAAGCTGGGGGAGATGCTTCAGGGAAGTTTGAGGGCCCAGGAGGGCGGCTCGGTGGGGCTCTGTGGACGTGTCCCCAGGTTGGTGGCTGGGTGACTGGATGCCTGCAGGAGGAGAACCCCGGGGGACAGGACGTGAAGGGGTGGGTTTGGCACGGGGCATGTTGAGGTGTTGCTGCTCACAGATTTCTCAACGGCAAAGGGGAGCCTTGGGTAGCTGGATTAGCAGCTCAGACCTAGGGAGAGGTCTTGGCCAGAGAAAATGATCTGAGGGTCCTGGGGGTCCCCTGAAGACTTAAGATGACAATGAGACTCCTCCAGGAATCTGGAGGAGATGGGGCATTTATTTGCATCCGCTCCAGGCCCACACGCTGCGTCAGGCCCTCTGCCCACAGCACCTGTTCCTTGCGGGCAGAGCTGCTGGCGCCCGCTTGCTCTGCAGCAGGAGGCCGCTGCGGCTGGGAACGCTCCGCGGGGTCCCCTGTCTGCTGCCTCTGATGTCACGGCGTGAGCGACCAGGGCAGGTTTGCCATGTTTTTTCACCAGAGAAAAATGTATAGATTTTGGGTCCTCGCCAATGATTCAAGAGGAAAACAGCTGAAAGGATTTGTGTTTTCAAGGGAACATTCCTCTTTGGGCTTTGTCCACCCTGAATCCTCTTGGAAAAGCCATAAGGGGGGCCAGGAAGTCTCCAGACTGGACCTGGGAGTAGTGGAGACCCAGGTCCTGGGCCCAGCTCTGCTCATAGCTCTATGTGACCCTGGGGCAAAAACGTGAGCAGTAATGGCTGTTCATCTCACAGCTGCAATCTCTCCTCCAAGCCCCAGGTCCCTTCTTCCACCCATCAGAATGTCACCCTTGGGTGCTCAAAGGCACCTCAGACCTGTCTTCAACCACCCACTCATTGTCATCATCAAGTGTGCAAAGGCACCCCCAGATGTATCTCCCTACCACCAGTTAAATTGTTCAAAGGCTCCCTCAGCTCAACACAACCCAGACCAAACTGGTGACCACCCCACCAACCCCAATCTGGATCGCCAGGGTGCTCCCCATCTCAGGGAACGGTGCCAAGCCTCACACGCAGCTGTCACTCCTGAGATGTCTTTTCAAAGCCCACCCTGCCCATCATCTCTCAGATGCAGCTCTCAGATTCTCCACTTCATTTCAGTGCTCCAGCTCCTTCCATGAATCTCAATCCACCTCATTCTCTGCATCTTCACTATGCCCCCTGTATCGCCCTCAGCCATCCTGCCTCACAATAGGTCCCTCTCTCTGTCTCCATGGTGACCTCTGATGCCCCGCCCACACGAGTGAAAGCATCTTGGTCCAGGTCCTACCCCAGCCTTCTGGGGTTTCCCACAGCACCCAGAGGGGAAGAGCAGCCGAGAGACAGGCAGAGATAAGCCAGCAGTTCCTCCCCTCGGGAATCAAGTCCAACAGAACCTTCGTATATGTTTAACACACCTGGAGCGAAGATGTGCCGAGAGGAGGATCTGGGGAGAATGGAGTCCAGCCCTGGAGCCTGAGCCTGGGGAAAGCCTACAAGAGGAGGGCGATGTCAGAGCAGGGCCTCTGGACGTGGGAGTCCAGCTGTGGGGACGGGAGAGGAGCTCCATGCAGAGAAAATGTATCCTGACCTCTGCCCAGGATGATGCTCGGGGAGACGGCTAGGTCTCCATCAGCTCCGGGACCACCCAGGCCTGGCACTGAGCTTCGGGAGAATAAATAACAGTCATGGAAGATCCTTGGAGAAGAGAGTGGCTACCCACTCCAGAATTCTTGCCTGGAGAATTCCACGAGAAAGGAGGCTGGTGGGCTGCAGTCCACGGGGTAGCGAATAACTGGACATGACTGACTGACTAATACTTTCACACACACATCAATCTTTGGGGCTTCCCTGGTGGCTCAGAGGGTAAAGAATCTGCCTGCAATGTGGAAGACCCAGGTTCAATCCCTGGGTCGAGAAGATCCCCTGGAAGAGGGAATGGCAACCCACTCCAGTATTCCTGCCTGGGGAATTCCATGGACGGAGGAACCTGGCGGGCTGCAGACTATGGGGTCGCAAAGAGTCAGACGCGACTGAGTGACTTTCAACACATGAATGGTACGTTAACATTTATTGAGCACCTACTGTGTGCCAGGCCCTGGGAAACCCTTGACAGCCTTCACTCACCAATCGTCCCAGAAACCCAGCTATAGCTCGTTTGCAGATGTAGAGATGGAGGCTCAGAGAGGTTCCATGACTCATTCAAGTCCACACAGTGAGTGAGGGCTGCAGCCACTCGGCTCCAGGGCCTGGCCATGGATGGAGAGGGGCTGGGTCTTGGGCACGGTGAGACGGGGAGGCCCCCGGCGCTCCCTCGGTAGTGGCTGTCCCAACAGAAGATCTCTCCTGACCTTGCAGCCTCTCCCTCCCTTCATCATCCCTGAGACTGGGACCCCAGTCTAGGGACAGGAGTCCTGTCTCTCTCTGCCCAGGTCTTCATGCCTGCTGTCTGCCTCAAGCCTTGCAAACAGCCCCGTGTGTTATCACATCCATTTCACAGCAGGGATGTGGATAATCTGGGAAATCAGATCCCTGAACAGCAGGGACTGGAACCCTAGTCGGTCTGATGCCAAAGCCCACTGGCCACCTCCAGACTGACCCACGGGGGTCGTTGTCAGCATCAGCTAAGCTTTCCTCTGCGTCTCGCCCTGTTTCAGGCCCTTCATGACGGTAAAGGAGCATAATCCTCAGGATGACTAGTGATGTCAACACCGTCAGGTCCCCTCTTACAGACCTGGAAACCGAGTCACAAAGAAGACAAGACACTTCCCAGGGCCTCATTGCTTTGCCATTAAAAGGCCAAGCTGGAGTGTGAAGCCAGGCAGCCTGCTCTTAACCTCTGTCTACACTACATGCGTGGAGCAGGTCATGACAACCCACTCCAGTATTCTTGCCTGGAGAATCCCGGGGACAGAGGGGCCTGGCGGGCTACGGTCCATGGGGTTGCAAAGAGTCGGACACGCCTGAAGCTGCTTGGCATGCACACATGCATACTATGCACGTAGAGAGAACAGCTGGGAGAATCCCGTCTTGACGCGCCGCGTTTCCTCTAAGAAGCTGGAGGAGTCTCACCCTTATCAGCCCCTACTCTGTGCCCGATGATTTCCTACCGTCACCTGGCAAACGAGTATTCTTAATCGTGTCTTACAGTCAAGGAGATGACACTGAGCTTACTCGTCCCCCTGGGTCAGCTGGAGACGTGCCGCACAGAGGCAGAGAAGCAAGATTCACTGCGGGGGACCCCCGGGGTCCCCACCAACGATGCCTGAGCACCCTGGCCCGTGAGCCTGGCCCCTCAGTGGGGTGGGGGAGGGAGCCCCAGCGCGGCAGGCTCAGTCCTTCTCCCCCTTCCCGCCTGCGGAGAATTAAGTGGTGAATGTTTTCAAAGTCGACTGTCAAAAGAAAATGGTTGGAGGAAGGAAATGTGCAATTAGGAGCTTCAGAGGAATTTCCATCGTGTGGTTTGAGCTCGACTGTAAACACTCACGATGAAGAGGACGCCGCTTTCCCCCTGGCTGGGGCCCCTGCCAGCTCCGCTGGGTCCCAGGACCGGGTGGGCCCAGACTGGGGGCCGGTGGGCGACCAGCCTCGAACCGGGGCGGCGCTGGGGAGCGCGCGGAGCCCCTGTTCCCAAGAGAGGCTTTTTCCAGCAGAAGGTGTCGACATTACAGAAAGGAAATATTAACATTATAATTATAATTCTGTTTATTTAATTAAGTTATTAAACAGGTCCGGCCTGGAGGAGAGACAAAAAAAAAAAACCCTTAGTTTCGTTCTAATTGTTTCTCCCAGGATATAATTAGAGACTTTGAAGAGGAATCAGAGCCAGAAAAGGCGCAGGTTCTGACGGGCCTGGGGTCTGGGCAGGGCGGCCCCAGGTGGAGGGGGGTCACACCCTGGGAGCACGGGCTCCATGAGGGCAGGGATTTCCGGCCTGTGGAGTCCCCACGCCCAGCACGCATTAGGTGCTCAACCAACAGGAGTCAGGTTGAAGGGCTGAGGAGTGACCGCTTCAGCTGCGCCAAAGACCCTTCACTGAGGGTTTGTCCGGAAGCGATGTCCCAGCTCCTTGCTTGGGCTAGACTCTGCCAGAAATCACTGCCATGGCCCGCGTGCTGGTCAAGAGCAGCGTCCATCCCGGCCACGGCGGCCATCCTGAGGGCCATGCCTGGTGGGTATACTGACCTTCACCTCTTCCTGCAGCCTGTGCCCCTGTCACCAGTGGCTGGTGACCAAGGAGGACAGCGTCACCTCGGGGAGGGGGCCAGCAGACCCTGCCAGCCCCCAGACTCCAGGCCAGCTCCTGACCCCCGTGTCTCCGAAAGGGGAAGCTTTCCTAAGGCCCTGGACATGAGGTCTCTGAAGGTTCTAGCAACTGCAGCCTCTTCCCCCAGCTCCCCTGACTCCCACTCCAGCCTTCCACTCTGTGGAGCCAATTCGGGGACCTGAAGCCAGGCCCGGAGGACTCTCTGCTGCAGCCCCGGAGGGTGCCGGCCCCCAGGAGGCCCCGGATCCGGTCCTGTGCCCCTCGAGCTGACAGCTGCCCCAGGCTCCAGGCAGAACCTCCCGTCGGACGGGAAGTGTCTCGTTCCAGCTGGCACAGCCTTATCGAACAGTCAGGCTTTGTAAGTGTGGACAGCTGCGGCGAGGGGGACAGCTCTGGGCTGGGGGTGGGGGCCAGCGGAGGGGCTGGATTTGGGACGCTGAGAAGAGGGAGGCCAAAGCCAGCAGCATCTGCAGGGGGTGATTCATGGAAGGGATCACGGTGATTTGATTCTGGTGGAGCTTCCTGGAAAGCTGAGCCCCTCAAAGGGGTGTCATATGTGAGGTCTCATTGAGGAGGGACCATGAGGAGAAAGGGAACAGGTGTGGGGATGGTGGGGGCGCCTGGGCCTCCCCTCCAGACCTCCCAGGCCTGCCCCTGCCCTCTAAAGAGCCATCCTTCAATGGACGACATCAAGGCAGCCATAAAACTAACCACTGTGGAGGAAAGGGAGGGTGTGGGGACTCTTTCTATTAACAACCATCCGTCCACCCACCCATCCGTCCATCCACACATCCACCCATTCATTTACCCACCCATCCATCAATCCACCTATCTCTCTATCCATCAACCCTCATCTATCCATCCATCCACCCACCCATCCATCCATTTATTTACCCACCCATTCATCAATCCACCCATCTATCCATCCATTCACCTATCTATCCACCCATCTCTCTATCCATCATCCCTCATCTATCCATCCACCCACCCACCCATCCATCCATCCATCTACCCATCCATCCATTTATTTTGTCATCCACCCATCAATCCACCCATCTATCTGTCCATCAGTTCACCTATCCATCCATCCATCTATTCATCCATCTACCCACTCATCCACACATCCATCCATACACCTGCCCATCTATTCACCCCCTTACCCATCTCTCATCCCTCCACCCACCCATCCAACCAGCCAGTCAACATCCATAAAAATTTATACTCAGCTGTCTCCTCAATTGGCCTCCAAGGACCTAGCAAATGATCAGATTGCTCCTCTCCTGATAGCATCCCTAGTGTATGTGAGGGAAATGGTGGTGAGGTCAAGGGAAACAGACAGAAGACAAATAGATGCCTGTGTTGACTCAGGGAAGTTCTGTGGCTGAGAAGGTATACTTTAGCTGTCAGGAAATGTTTGATACTTGAGGAAGTAGCATCAAATTGAGATCCGACAAGGAGTCAGCTCTCGGAAGATCTGAAGAAGACACAGCAACAGACCTGCAAAGGTCCTGAAACAGAAACAAAGTTAGGTTTGTCAAGAATGTTTTAAAAGCCGGTATAATTGGAGCAGACTAAGAATACTGGGGCTTATGACCTGAAATGAGGGCGTGAAGCTAGGAGGGTCAGGGCGTGCAGTCTTGTAGGTAAGGACTGCGGATTTTGTTCTGAGCAGCATGTGAAACTAAGGGAGGGCGTTAAGAGGAGAATGACTGGTCTGAGTGAATCTTTCAAAGGACGCCTCTGGCTCCCAGGAAGGGGTGTAGAGAGTGATACGGGAAGAGAAACAAGAATGGTGGTGAGCAGATCACAGCAGATGAGGCCACTGTGAAGACAGCAGATGAGGGCAGTGGAGATGGAGCTCGGAAGGTGGGGCAGGTTCAAGATGTACTTTGTAGGTACAGACAGACTTGGTTTGTGAATCGTCGGGAGGGAGAAGGGAAGTGGGGTGGATCCCAGGTGTTTGGCCTGAGGACCTGGGAGGATGATGATTCATTTTCAGAGACCAGGATGACTCTAAGAAACAGGGCTGAAGAAAAGGTAGGCAGACACCTCACTTTAAACATACAGGCTCTCCTGGAGTCAGAGAGACCTGGGTTCATATCCTAGCCCCACAATTGTCTATGTGCTAGTCACTAAACTTCTTTAAGCCTCTGCGTCCTCACCTGGAAAAGAGGGATGTTATGACAGTTAATGTAAGGTGCTTAGCACAGTGCCGGCCCAAGGTGAGTGCTCAGGTAAAGTCTACTTCAAATCATGACCGGCGTGGGGCATAGTTCTTCACCCCCATCTCAGCAGCCCTGTTCCTAATTTTTGGTTTGTTTCAACAAACCCTAGGACCTGGGTTGCCAAGAGCAGGTCCTGACAACTGTCCCCCACCCCTTGTGTTCTGGATCCTACGGGGATGGGGTGTCTATGGGGAGACTGCTGGTTCCCAAGATCAAGCAAGATCACAGAGCACTTTCAGCAAGAGTGGGAGGAAGCAGGAGAACTGGTCTGCTTGGCACCAGCGGGGAACCCCACGCATAGCAATTTTCCCAAAGCAGCTCTCGTCGGCGGAGAAGGATCCCCACGGCCCCTCTCTGCTTCGTAAGGAACTTGCAGTTAGTGGTTGGGCTTCAAAAGGTGCAAAGTTGGCTGAAGATCTGCTTGAGGGGGCAGGGTCCTCTGAGATGTAGGGTTGAAAGGATGGGTGTTATCTGCAGTTACTTAAGCTCTCTAGGAGGCTTCTCTGGTAGCTCAGCTGGTAAAGAATCCACTTGCAATGCAGGAAACCCAGGTTCAATTCCTGGATTGGGAAGATCCCCTGGAGAAGGGATAGACTATCAATCAATAGGGATTGATTTCTATTGATCCTTGTTTTCTGTTCCTGGCTATGAGTCACACAGTTCTGCTTCTTTGTATATTTGGTAATTGTTGATTGTATACTGGACATTGTGAATGATGTGTTGTAGAAATGCTGGATTTGAGTATCTCCCTCTGAAAAGGGTTGATTCTTGTTCTAGCAGTCAGTTTAATTACCAGTTGATCACTTGAATATGTGTGGTCTTGGTTTATTATTTGTCATGGTCGATGAAAGTGGAAGGTATCTCCCAAACTTCCTTAACATGGTGAGAATCAAACTCCAAATTGCAAATTTTACTGAAGTTGTTTTTAAGCTTTGTTATGGAAGGTCTACAGTTGGCCTTACTCAAAGATGTGGTCCTTATTACTAAGAAGAAGCCTTTGTTGTGTTACGTCTGGATGACCTAGTGTTAATGAGGTTGTTCCACTTTGGTTGGGCAAAACCCCCAAAGTTCCCTAGCATTGCTTGACGTCTAGCATATCTGTTCCACTCTCAAAACTTTAGGGATTGAGACCACTTGTTAAACCTCAGGTGGTCTCCCCAGTACCCAGGGACCCTCACATGGACTTTCTCCCTTTTCCCCATGCAGCTTCCAGCCCTGAAGATTCTAGCTGCTTCAGCTAGATCCTAAAGTCCCATCTCTGCACCCTCAGTTCAGTGGGCCCTCTGAGTTCTGCGTGGACACTTACAGGCTGCACTGTGGTCCAGCGAGCACCCCCACGTGCAGATCCAAGGAGATCTCGGGGCTCACTGCATGTTTTTTTCTTCTCTTGGGGATCGCAGTCTTGCCCTGCCTTTGATACTGTGTTGAAGATGGTGGCCTCGTGTATTCTGTGTAGTTTTATGGTTGGTTATGACAGAGGGGCTGATCCAGTTCCAGTTAACTGTGCTGTGACCAGATACAAGGAACTCACCATCTTACCCCAAACCTTCTTCCCCTATGTTCTCTATCTGAGGACAACACACCCACTCCTCCAAAACAGAATCCTTGGAGTCATCTTGGCTGCTACCCGCTTTATCGCTCTCTCTGGGGGACCCATCTACCCATATTGACCTCTTTGACAGTCACAGGAGCTCTGGTGTCAGACGAAATATCCTTCTCCAATCCCACTGCCCAGTCTGTCCTCTCCGGCAGCACGCTGAGAGCCTCCTCATCAGCCTTCTGACCTCCAGTCTTGCTCTGCTGTGATCTGTTCCCCACCGGGCCTCCAGAGGTGCCGTTCTCAACCTGAACATCAGGCCTCGGCACTGCCTTATTAAAACCCCGCTGCTGCTGCCTCGGGGGACAACCCTTGAGATCTCTCTGTGCCCATCTCCACACCCCCTCTTATTACCAGCTCCCCATATTTCTGCACATGGGCCTATTTGCAGCTCCCAGGTGCCATCATCTCTTGTCTCAGGGCCCTCATGTGGTGGGTGAGCGGGATGCAATGCCCTGGGTATTTTGTGTGGCAACTGTTCTGATCTTATCTCATCACGTACGCAGGGTGACCTTCCCTGATCTTCCAAGCCTGGGGAAGAAAAAAAGTGAAAGAGTTAGTTGCTCAGTTGCATCTGACTCTTTGTGACCCCAAGGACTACTTGTAGCCTGCCAGGCTCATCTGTTCATGGGATTTACCAGGCAAGAATACCAGGCAAGATTTACCAGGCAAGGGTGGGTAGTAGCCATTCTCCAAGCCTGAGTTGGATGCTTTTTCTACATATAAACACCACGCCTGCGTTTCCTCCATCATAGCAGGCTCTCAGATCCTTAGGAGTCGGAGGAGTGGCAGGTTCACAGTGTCTCCCCAGAGCCTGGCGGGGGGCCATGCCCCATCACCACGTGATGAGGGACTCAGTGCCCGGGGCTGCGGAGGGCCCAGCGGGTGAAGGTGTTGGTGTGTCGTGATGCTGGAGGTGGGACCTGGGTTTTCCCACGGGGAGGCAAACCCCAGAGAGGGAAAGGGTGAATCCACAGGTTGACCGTCCCTGGTGATGATCCTGGGGGTTCTGGCCCCTGATGGTCTCAGAAGGAGAGAGACAGTGAGAGCTCCTTGCAGGACTAATGGATGCACCAGAACGAGAAGGTATTGCGGACAGGGCTGTGTGCACCCTTGTCTCCCGATGGGGTCTCCGGGGCCAACTGCCACCCCCAGAGGACCCCCAGGCATGCTGGAGGACCCAGCACTGAACAGATGTCCTGCCTGCTTCACAGAGGGGGCACTCCCCTTGGCCACCTATCTCCCCTTCCCAATCTGCACCCCCTTTTTGGTAGGGAAACTCTAAGAGACACCTCTTAGACATTTCAATATCTTAATGTCATACACCTGTGACATTTCAACCTCTGGTCTCAGACACATCCCAAGATTCCCCAAACCTAGGACATTTTCTCTGGATTATAGGAGACGTTATAAATCCACAGGGCCAGATGCTGACTCTGTCCCAGGGGCTCAGCCCAGTGGACCCCTTTCCTGGGCTCTCACAGCCTCTGGCTTCCTATTGGGCTTGGCCCTGGGCAAGCTCTGGCTGCAGGTCAGAGGGGGAGGAGAGTGAAATCTGCATGTCCATGTCCAGCATTTCCCCTGGGGTTCACCTTGGGCAGGCTGTGTCCTTGCCTTGAAGGGCTTGTCTCGCTCTTCAGCTTTCACTCCAGGGTTTCCTTCCAGGCCCTGGCAGTGGTCCTTTCCCCTCACCCCTTCAGCCTAAAGCTTCCCAGGGGGTGCAGTGGTAAAGAATCCACTGGACAATGCAGGAGACAGACACAGGAGACCTGGGTTCAATCCCTGGGTCAAGAAGATCCCCTGGAGGAGGGCGTGGCAACCCATTCCATTATTCTTTCCCAGAAAATCCAATGGGCAGAAGAGCCTGGTGGGCTACAGTCCAGGGAGTTATTGGAGAGTTGGATCTGACTGAGCACACAGCGCTTCAGCCTAAGGGTGACAGCCGCCTGGGATGCGCTACACCGCCGACCTCACGTGGGTCCCCTCTACCCTGCAGGATTCTCAGCTCAAATCATCTCTTTTCTGGGGGAACCTGGAGTGACACTTGCTTCAACTCAGGCAGCTCAGGGTCTGCTCAGTGAAGGGGATGTGGAGCATCCCTCAGCACCACCCATCCAGCTATCCTCCCCCCAGAGTTGGGCGAGAGCCACCGAGAGCCCATCTCAGAGCAGGTGGCAGAGCCAAAGGGCCAGCCTGGGTCCCTCAGGGGCACTGATGTCTGTGGGCTCTGCGGCCACAGACTGGGGGTCAAGTCCTGCCTCTTCCTGTTACATGGAAACTTGGGACGCACCGCTTCTTCTCTCTGAACCTCAGTTTCATCCCGAATTCCATACAGGAGTCATCTGGAGCCCGAAAGCACAGCCCCTGGGATCCACCCCCGCCTCCAGCAGCCCCAGCACGGCTTGTGAAGAGGGGTGTGCTCCCAGCTTCACTGCCCGCTTGCTGGTGAACTGCTGCTGAGTCAATGAAGCAGGTTCCCAAAGTAGAAACCTTGTCAGATTCCAAAGAATGTTAGCCCCAGTGACTCACGTGTGTTGCTTCCTAAACACGCTCCCAGGGGTTTGGGATCAGCCCAGCCATCTCCGGAGAAGCATCCCAACGCTCTGAGAGGGAAGCTGGGTTCCAGCCACGAAGGAGCCGGGCCCAGTCCTGGCTGCCAAGAAAGGAGCTCCCGCTAGGAAACTCTGAGTCAATCAACTTCTCCTTTTTGGTTTAGTTTCACAGTGCCTTGGCCGTGCCTACAGCTGAGAGCGGTGGCTCTGGGAGGCATTGCCGGGGGGATGGTGTCTGGGGGTTTTTGTGTCTTGTTACGGTGATGGTGCTGTTGATGACAGTGGTGGTGATCCTGGCGGTGCTGGTGGGCGGGGTACAGGCTGAGGCTGAGAGCAGAGACACACAGGGACCTCTGACGCCAGAGAACCTAGCTCTTGGCACCAGTCCTGGAACTTCGCACCTAGTGAGCTGGACAACTTACCTCGTCTCCCTGACCCTCAGTTTCCCCATCAGTAAAGGGAGACTGGTCCTGCTTGCCTTTCTGAACTGTTTGGAGATCAGAGCGACCAAGGCCTCTGGATGCTCATGGTCACGTGGAAATCTTGGAAGACATATGGCCATAAAGCTCTGAGCGTGTGCCCGCTGTGTAGATAAGCACTAGAATCTGTTGAATGTGGCTACAGTACAATTTTTTTTCCCCTGTGGAACTGGATTCCCCTCCTTCTTTGGGCAGCATTACCCTTTTTCTTCTGGAGAATCTTGTACAATTTCTCTCTCTCATTGAAGCTTGGAGGGACCAGGCAGTTTCAGTACCCCACTTCCCCTAGGTCGCAGGGATGAGCCTGTGGCCCATGCTGGGCAAATCGAGTTCTTCCTGGGGCTTGCTAAATGCAGCAGAGATGAGGAGAACTGAAAGTAAAAGATAGGGAGAATGGGAAAGAGGAGAGAACCTTAGTAGCTTTATTCAAACACCTGGATCCAGCTGTACCTGAAGGTAGCCTGATCTAGCCCTGAAATTCCAAGTTATATCGATCATGTAATAACCCCCAGGAGTCTGTGCTGGGCATCTGTACTTTGCAAACCAAAGTGTCCTTCACTATACCTCTAACCTCCTCAGACTCCTAGAATCCAGAACCTTCCCAAGAAAACAAAATTCCCTTCTTCAGGGGATCTTCCTGACCCAGGGATCACACCCGGGTTTCCTGCATGGCAGGCAGATTCTTCACTGTCCCTCAGAAACCCTGTGAGATAGTCAATGTCTGCTTTTCTCAAGCTGCTAAGATTGGGGGTAATTTTTTTAATGAAGTGAGGGACAACTAAAAGGGGCTTCCCTGGTGGCTCAGATGGTAAAGAATCTGCCTGCCATGGAGGAGACCTGGGTTTGATCCCTGGGTCAGGAAGATGCCCTGGAGAAGGGAATGGCTACCCACTCCAGTATTCTCACCTGGAGAATTTCATAGACAGAGGAGCCTGGTGGGCTGCAGTTCACAGGGTCACAAAGAGTCGGACATGACTGAGGAACTAACTTTTCAGATAACTAAAGCTCTCTGTTGTTTAAAACAATTTAATGAGGATGTACTTTTGCACATTTTTCTTCATGTTTTTTTGTGTTTGAGTTTCATTGAGCTTCTTGGACCTGTAGGTTTATAGTTTTCCTCAAATTTAGAAACTTTTTATCCATTATTTCTTCAAATATCTTTCCCTGCCTCACCTCCCTCTTCCAGGAATTCCACTGTATTTGCCAGTCTTTTTTGCTTCATGTTTAATGTTGAATAATTTCTGTTTTTCCGAGTTCAAATTTATTTCTCCCTCCTTCTGCAATGATGATCTGCTATGATCCCATTCAATGTGCGTTTGATCTGATGCATTATAATTTTCACCAGAAATTCAAATTGGGTCTTTTTATATCTTTTATGTTTCTACTTAACATGTGCAACCTTTCCTCTAGCTTTTAAGAAAATAAACTTTTAATTTGGGAATAATCTTAGATTTGCAGAATACAAGTGAAGGTATTATAGGTGTACAAAGGTACACCTCTTGGGATTTTCCTAGTGGTCCAGTGGTTAAGACTCCATGCTTTCGATGAGGAGAGCGCCTGTTTGATTCCTGGTCAGGGAACTAAGGTTCCACATGCCACCATGTGCAGCCCATAAACAGAAGTACACCTCTCACCCAGGTTTTGATTCCTGCTAATGCTCTCATGTGGCATTACCATGGTGCCGGAATATAGTTTTAATATGTGCTTTAAAGTTCTGGTTACTAATCCTATCATCGCTGTCATTTCTGGATCTGTCGGGTAGATGGATTTTTCTCCTCAATTTTGGTTGCATTTTCCTCTTGAGTTACATGCTAATTGTTGGGTTTTTTCCTTCTAACTTAATTGAGATATAATTGACATACAGCACTGTGTAGGTTTAAGGTATTCAGCATAATGATTTAACTTACATGCATATTGAAATGATTATCACAATAAATTCAGCTTCCCAGATGGAGCTCGAGGTAAAGAACCCCACTGCCGATGCAGGAGACAGAAAATGTGAGCTTGATCCCTAGATGAGGAAGATCCCCTGGAGGAGGGCATGGCAGCCCGCTGTAGTATTCTTACCTGGAGAATCCCATCGGCAGTGGGCTACAGTCTTAGGGTTGCAAAGAGTCAGGCTCGACTGAAGTGACTCAGTATGGTGGGCTACAGTCTTAGGGTTGCAAAGAGTCAGGCTCGACTGAAGTGACTCAGTATGCGTGCACGCAGCACGTAAAGAAATGATTATCACAGTAAGTTTAGCGAACATCCATCATCTTACATAGGTGCTAAGTTAAAGAAATAGAAAAATGTTTTCCCTTGTGTTGAGAACTTGGGATTTACTATCTTAAAACTTTCATACAGCGGTGTTAGTTATATTTGTCATATAAAATATCCCATATCTATAGTTATCATGTTGTACATTACATGTCTACTGCTTATTTATCTTATATCTCATAACCACCTTCATCCAGTTCCCCCTACCTCACCCCTGTCTCTGGTAACTACCAATCTGATCTGTTTTTCTATGAGGGTGTTTGTTTCTGAAATATAATCGCCCTATATGATACTATGTTAGTTGGGGCTTTCCTGGTAGCTCAGTGGTAAAGAATCCACCTGCTAAGGCAGACGATGCGGGTTCGGTCCCTGAGCTGGGAAGATCCCCAGAAGAAGGAAATGGCAACCCATTCCAGTATTCTTACCTGGAGAATCCCATGGACAGAAGAGCCTGGGGGACTTCCATGGACTGTAGTGACCAAACAATAGCAACAGCTATGCTGGTTCCTGTTACACGGCGTAGTGATTCATTTTGCTATACATTTCAGAATGATTGCCATGATCAGTCTGGTTACTGTCTGTCACCATGCAGAGATATAGCGGAGCTATTAACCGTATTCTCTGCATGGCACATTCCATACCCATGACTCATGTATTTTGCAACTGGAAGTCTGTCCCTCTTGATCTTGATCCCTTGCTTCTTTCCTCCCCCACATCCTTCCCTCTGGCAACCACCTGTTTGTTCTCTGTATCTATAGCTCTTCTTTTGTTTCATTATGTTTGTTCATCTGTCTTGTTGTTTAGTTTGCACATATAAATGAAATCATCCAGTATTTGTCTTTCTCTGTCTGGCTTATTTCACTTAGCATAATAACCTCTGGGTCCATACGTGTTGTTACAAATGATGAGATTTCATTAGGTTTTATGGCTCAGTAATAGTCCATTATATATACATATATATATATATATATCATATCTTTTATATATATACATACATAACTCATCTTTATTTATTCATCTATTGATGAGACTTAGGTTGCTTCAGTATCTTGGCTATTGTAAATACTGCTGTAATGAACAAAAGAATGCACATATCTATTCAAATCAGCGTTTTTGTTTTCTCTGGGTAAATATCCAGGAGTGCAATTGCTGGATCATATGATAATTCTGTCTGGTCAGGTCCCAGGGGTCTCTGGCTGCAGGGCCATGGGAATCCCGGAGCTGAGGCTGGCCTGTGGGATAGGGCCCAGGTGGTCCTGGAGCTGGTGACAGCCTGCTGTCCTAACCCGGCAGGTTCTGGTACCCCAGGGTCTATTGTCTGCCAGCTGGTGGGTGAGGCCAAGGCCCAGGGGACCCCAGGTCTGGTGCCTGACTGCTGGTGGGTGGAGCACTGTCCCTGGGTCTCTGGCAGTGGGACCCCTGGCATCCTGGCCCTGCTGCCGGCTCACTGGTATGCTGGGGGACAGGGCCAGGCCCCTGGGGGTGGCTGTGGGCTCAGGGTTTCTTCCGGCAGCTGGGATGCTGGTGGGTGGGGCCGTGCCCTATCTGACTAGCTGTTTGGCCTGAGGGGTTCCAGTCCTGGTGCCAACAGACTGGTAGGTGGGAAGCTCCCGGTGCTAATTGGCTAGAGGGAAGATTCCGGCATGGCGCTTGCCAGCATCAGCGCCCACGTGGTGGATAGAGCTCCCCAGATGGCTTCCTGCAGCGCCTGTGTCCCCGGGTGCGGCAGTTGCCTCCTGCCTTCCTGGGAGGCCACGTAAAGTGCAATGAACACAGAACTTTGCTACTGCAGACCTTTGAGATGGAGGCACGGGGGTGGTTCGTTACCACGAGAAAGGTTCTGGGAAACATGGCTTTCACGGGCTGGGTTACCACTGGGGTTAATGCTTGTTCCTTCTACCCACTCCCAGGAATCTGGCCCTGGCTAAGCCCACCAACAGAACATTTGGATCTGGACACACCTGTCAGTTACACTAACTAGTCTGGGGCCAAGAGGGAAGACAAACACCAGTGCCTCAGACCTTTAAAAATCATCAGCTTCGTGTGTGTGTTAAGTTGCTTCAGCCATGTCTGACTCTTTGCGACCCCACGGACTGCAGCCTGCAGGCTCCTCTGTCCTTGGGATTCTCTAGGCAAGAATACTGGAGTGGGTTGCCATGCCCTCCTCCAGGGAATCTTTCTGACCCAGGGATCGAACCAGCATCCCTTAAATCTCCTGCATTGGCAGGCATGTTCTACTAGTGCTGCCTGGGAAGTCCCATAATCAGCTTTATGGAGGTATAATTCACACACAATGAAATACGCCAGTTCAGGTCAGTGAATGAGTGGATACATGCACACACCTGGGCAATCTTCACCTTTACCAGAGTACAGAATGCTTCTAGAAAGTTCTCTTGTGCCTCTTTGCAATCAGTTGGCCCTTCCCGTCTACAAGTGACAACTTGTCGACCGTCTTGTGCTACAGTTTTTATCTGCCAGGTCTGGATCCCACCCCAGGAGAACCAGGTGTGGCAGGCGCTCTTCTGGGTCCATCTTTCTTTTGCTCAGCAGGGCAGTAGTGAGGTTTTATGAGCTGGTGTGTATCTGAACTTCATTCCTTTCGCTGCGAACATGCCCTGGATTGTTCATCATTCACGTGGTCGTGAGTGGGGTCTGGCCACTTCCTGCTGCTGCGACCCTGATGTAGGTTGTCTTTTCCCCTGGGTGAATCTCTGGGAGTGGGGTGACTGTGTTGTATAGTAACAGGGTATTTAATTTGCAAGAAACTGCCGAATTTCCAGACATTTGCAGTTTCCACCAGAAAGGTTTTTGCTTCTGTTGGCCAGTTCCTCCTTGGATGTCTGAGTGAGCATCTTCATATGAAAGAAAAAGAAAGAAACTGCCAAATTCTTCCAAAGTGGACGGACAACTGGACTTGCCCCCCCACCTCCACTCCATCAGTGTGTGAGGATCCCAGATGTCCTGTATCCTGCCTGACGCTTGGTAACGCCCATCTTTAACACAAACCATCTTAGGGGAGGTGGTGTCACCTCCCTGTGGTTTCAATTTGCATTCCCGTGATTACTAACGGTGGTGAGCAGCATTGCACGTATTTATTGTCCAGTTAGCTGTCTCCTTTGGGGAGTGTAAGTTCGTATCCTGTGCCCACATTTTTATTGGGCTGTTTATTTTATGATTGAGTTTAAGAGTCCTGTGTGTCTTCTGAATAAAAATCCTTTTGTCAAGATATGCCATGGGAGTCTTCTCTCTTTGTCTGTCACCTGTCTTTCAGATTTCTTTACCAAATTTTTTTTGAAGTCCAGAATATTTTAACTTTGATGAAATCAATTCATCAAGTTTCTATTTTCATAGTTAGTGCCTTACTGCCCTTGTGATTACTTTATTGGCCCGTGAGTCATCAAGTGGTTCGTTTTAGTTGACTGCTTTCTTCTTGGCTATGGGTCACATTTTCCTGTTTTTGTTTTTTTTTTCTTTTTTGGTATCTGCTAATTTTTTAATACACGCTAGACTGTATGAGGGGTATATCCTGCAGACCGTCTCTCCTCTTTCATCCCTCTGAGGAATGTTGGTATTTATCCTGGTGAGTAGCTCCCTGAACTTGTACCTCTTTGACATCACACAGTGTTAGAGGGTATTAGGGAACCCAAGTGTTCCCGCACCCCACTAACTCGGGGAGGTTCCCTTCCCATAACGTCTCGGCTGAATCCTATAAAGGCTTAAGTCTGTTCTGGGGGACTCTAAAGTGGGTCTTGCCTCAAGATGGCATCCTTACTCCTAAGGCAAGTCTTTCTGGTGCCCAGCTGGGTTTCCGTGGAAAGGTGATGCTCTGTACCCTGGCTGGATCACGTATTTCAGCAATGCTCAACCTTTGGAATCACATCCCACCCCCAATGTGGGGACCTCCCTTGGATGCCTGGCCCGCAGCTTCCAGAAGCATCAGTGTCCTGGACTCTGATCTCTGCTCAATGGGCCCAGCATGCTCCAAGGACCCCCACCTACCTGCTGCTCACCCAGCAGACCTTGTGGCTCCTTTCTGAGCCTCCTTCTCTGAGGACTGTGGTCACACAGGGCTGCCTATCCAGCACTGGTCAAGAGCCACCTCAACTGTACTGTTCAAATGTAACGGCCAACCCTGGGGGGAGGGTCAGCCTGGCACCAAGAACGCCAACAGAGCTGGAAGCAGAATTTACCTCAAGGTTTTTTTTTTTCCCCTAATATTTATTTATTTGGCTGTCCCAGGTCTTAGTCGCAGCATGTGGGATCTGCAGCATGTGAACTCTTAATTTCAGCATATGAGAGTCCCCGACTAGGGACTGAACCCATGACCCCTGTGCTGGAAGTACAGTCTTAGCCCCTGGACCACCAGGGAAGTTTCTGCCTTTCTTCAATAGAGTCACTAGACGTTATCCAGAACCCCCGAGCCAAGGCAGACATCCCTGGACAGGAAAGTCCCCGGCAGGCAACAAGCAAGAGCGTGGGTCCCCCATGTTGGGGAAGAGCCAGGCCGGGCGCTGAAACCAGGTGGGAAGGTCACGACAGGTGAGAGGCCACGGGGGTGAGCTTCACCGTACGGATCAGACCTCAGGAGGCGGAATTGTGCCTCCTGACTTCATACGGTGTAAAAAGTGAAAATGTTACTTGCTCAGTCACGTCCGACTCTTGGCGACTCTGTGTAGACCTCCAGGCTCCTCTGTCCGTGGGATTGTCCAGGCAGGAGGACTGGAGTGGGTTGCCGTTTCCCGTGGCGCACACGCAGACCCAGTTTCAGAGAACGGAGGCTGGTTCCCGGTCCCCGGGGGCCAACGTGCTGGAGAGCCACAGGGCCAGGCTGGGGCTGGGGGGTGGGGGGTGGAGTGGGGGGCTGAGCCCGGAGGAGGCCGGGGCCGTGGGCCCTGCTGTGGGGCTGGGCGGCGATCCGCAGGCCCCTTTGAAGACGCCGCCCTCATTCTGGGCTAAGCTTAACAGGGAAAATTCCACCTAACAACCAGCCCCACCTGACACATTGCGTTTGGGTTTAATAAGAACTGTTTCTCTCTTGGAGGTGGGATGAAACGTGGCCAGCCAAAGAATTTTAATCACTCACATAAACGGCACACAGTCTGCATTTTTTGCTCAGCCACCTTTATGTATTTATTTGATGTTCACCTTGGATGAGGCATGGGGGTCTGGGTGTGGACACATTTCCCCAGCCCATGGGTCTCTGCAGGCTGGCCGTGGACGAGGGCCGGAGGCACCCACTGATGACCCAGAGCCGAGTGGGCCCCCGAGGCCTTGTGTGGACCAGCCTTGCACCCGAGAGTGGAGGCTGGCCCACTCCATCTTCAGACCTCATGGCAGCCCTGGGCTTTGGGGCCACGATCATCCTCCTTACAGGTGGGGAAACTGAGGCTTTGGGAGGCTGAGCACCCTGCAGAGTTCACACAACTTCTGTGCTGGGCCCACCCCAAGGCCCGGGCCACCTCCGAACTCTGGGGTGGTTTCCCGGGCACCCGCACATCTGTCCCATGGGAAAAGGCAGAGGGCCAGCCAGCTGTGATCAGGGGCCAGCCCTGGGGTGGCCACATCAGCCCTCAGACCCTGGCAAGCGGGCCCCGCCCCACACCTTGTACTGGGGACTCCGGGCCTTCTGGACACGGCCTATGTCCCTTCTGGCGGGTCACCAGGGCTGAACCACACGAGTCCCAGCCCCTCCTTCTCCCCTCCAGGGATTTGCTACTCTCCCTGTATCTCCTCACACCTGCAGTGTAGACACTTGAATGGTGACCTCCAAAAAGCCACGTCCAGGGATGTCCCTGGTGGTCCAGGGGTTAAGACTTTGCCTTCCAGTGCAGAGGGTGAGGGATGGGGAGTTAAGATCCCACCTGGCTCCTGGACTGAAATCCAAAACACAAAACAGAAATAACACAATATTATAACAAATTCAATAAAGACTTTAAAAATGGTCCACCATCAGAAATAAGTCAGAGAAGGAGAAATATCCTACGACGTCTCTTATATGCAGAATCTAAAAAGAAATGATACAAATGAACTTACAAAACAGAAAGCATTAGTCGCTCAGTTGCGTCCGACTCTTTGAGACCCCGTGGACTGC
This sequence comes from Muntiacus reevesi, assembly GCF_963930625.1. Lineage (NCBI taxonomy): Eukaryota > Metazoa > Chordata > Mammalia > Artiodactyla > Cervidae > Muntiacus > Muntiacus reevesi. Next base: position 44,311,299 of record NC_089253.1, read on the forward strand.
AGCCCGTCAGGGTCCTCTGTCCTTGGGATTCTCCAGGCAAGAATACTGGAGTGGGTAGTCATTCTCTTCTCCATAGCAGGAGGGTTCTTTACTGTCTGAGCTAACAGGGAAGCCCTACAAAACAAGAACAGAATCAAAGACTTGGAAAACAAACTTACGGTTGCTGTGGGGAAGGGATAGTGAGGGAGTGGGGGAGGTCATGGACATACTGCTAAATTTAACATGGATTACCAACAAGGACCTGCTGTATAGCACATGGAACTCTACTCAATACTGTGTGCTGGCCTGGATGGGAGTGGAGCTTGGGGGAGAATGGATACGTGTATATGTGTGGCTGAGTCCCTTTGCTGTTCACTTGAGAGGACCATCAGTTCAGTTCAGTGTAGTTGCTCAGTCGTGTCTGACTCTTTGCGACCTCATGGACTGCAGCACACCAGGCTTCCCTGTCCATCACCAACTTCCGGAGCTTGCTCAAACTCATGTCCATCGAGTCAGTGATGCCATCCAACCATTTCATCCTCTGTCGTCCCCTTCTCCTGCCACTCTTTCCCAGCATCAGGGTCTTTTCCAGTGAATCAGTTCTTCGCATCAGGTGGCCAAAGGATTGGAGTTTCAGCTTCAGCATCAGTCCTTCCAATGAATATTTAGGACTGATTTCCTTTAGGAGGGACTGGTTGGATCTCCTTGCAGTCCAAGGGACTCTCAAGAATCTTCTCCAGCACCACAGTTCAAAACATCAATTCTTTGGCACTCAGCTTTCTTTACTGTTCAACTCTCACATCCATACATGACTACTGGAAAAATCATAGCTTTTGACTATATGGATCTTTTGTGGTAAAGTGATGTCTCTGCTTTTTAATATGCTGTCTAGGTTGGTCATAGCTTTTCTTCCAAGGAGGAAGCGTCTTTTAATTTCATGACTGCAGTCACCATCTGCAGTGACTACCATAGCATTGTTAATCAGCTATGCCCCAATATAAAATAAAAGGTTTTAAAAAATGATTGAGACACAATTGCTAATAAAAATAAGGAATTGGAATACAAAAAAATAAATTAAAAAATAAAGTTGTGTCTACATCTCTATCCGCATACCTGTGAGTGTGACCTTACTGGGGAAAGGGCTTTTGGGGATGTGATCAAGTGAAGGGTCTTGAGATAAGGTCACCCTGCATTAGCCTAAGTCCAAACAAAGGTCCTTCTAAGAGGGAGGCAGAGAGAGACTGTATAGACAGAGAGGAGGAGGCCACGTGGCGACAAAGGCAGGCCGGAGGTACGCAGCCACAGCCCAGGGACGCCTGGAGCCTAGAAGCTGGAAGAGGCAGGAAGGATTCTCCCCCAGAGCCCTAGGAGGAAGCAAGGTCCCACCCACACCTTGATTCTGGACTTTCAGCCTCCAGATTGTGAGAGAAGACATTCCTATTGTTAAAATCACCCAGTCTCTGGTCATTTGTTATGGGAAGTGACGTGGGAGTGTTAGTTACTCTGTCGTGTCTGACTCTTCGCCACCTCTGTAGTCCATCAGGCCCCTCTGTCCATGGGGTTCTCCAGGCAAGAATGCTGGAGTGGGTTGCCATCTCCTTCTTCAGGGGACCTTCCCGACCCAGGGATCGAATGCAGGTCTCCTGCATTGTAGGCAGATTCCTGTGTGGAGTCAACTGGGTGCAGTGACAACATGTGGGGTCTTCCGGTAGGGTCACCCAGAGCCCTGGGTCCCGGGGATGGGGGGGCAGCTTGACAAGCCAGCGGCTCCAGCTGGCTGGCCTGGGGTTTCTCTGGTGGGACGAGCAGGCCTGGGTCAGAGCAATTCTGCCATGCTAATTCACGGTGATGCAGTCTGTCGCCCTGCAAAAATGTACATCCCCTTAAGGACCCTTAAGGTCCTGCCCACCGAGGGGGCGACCCTGTGCCAGGCCCGACAATACTCTCTTACTGAAGGTACATTTTGCTCCATGAACCTTTAGCATCTCATTGTACCAGCCAGGTAATGTGGTGCAGTGGGGCCCTGGTTACACGTGCGTCTCCCTCGAGACGGCTTGGACCCAGAGAGAGGCCTTATACCAAGCTGCCCCTACTCCCCTTATCTGGGGGAGAGGCGAGGCTGGGGCAGGAGAGCGCAGGGCTGCCTGGCTCCCACTCTGCAGACAGTAGGGACCCCTCATGCCCCTGCCAGCCCACATTGGGATAAGACATCGTCTCCAGCACCCCACCACCCACACACCCTCTGCTGCCTGGGCCTGCTTGATCGCCCCAAACCCTGCCAGTCACCCATCCCAGGAAGTGCTCCCCAAGCAGACCCTGAGAGGGGGTCCTGCGGCAGGGGTTTACTAGGAAGTGACCCTGGGCATCAGGGCAGAGGGGGCAGGGAGCCTGGAAGGGGCGATTTTATGCAGAGTCCTGAGAGGGGCCCTGAGACGTGGGGGTCACACCTACCAAGGGCAAGGAGCTGGTGTGCCTGGACCCTTCCCGACCTGTCTGTCACGCTTGCCCTGGCTGACAATTCCCAGGGGCGTCCCCTGAGTGGGTACTGGTACCCGCAGCTGGAGTGTGGTCCTCTGACCAGAGAACACAGGAGCTGCCACGGGATACAGGGGTCAGAGGAGTACAGATTCCACGCGGCCACTCTGCCCTCCCTGCAGCTCTCCAGGCCCACCAGTCTGCTGACCCCAGGGGTTAAGGACCCCAGACCTCAGGTCACGCGGCGCCCACCTCACTTATGGCAGCACCCAAGCTGGAGGAGGCTATGGGGAGGAAACGGAGGCTTAGTAAAATCCAAGGGGCTGCCCGGAGCCCCCAGCCAGCATGGGGAGCAGCAGGGCTCAAATCCAGCTCTCTAGGGCTCCTTCCCACCGAGGCAGGTGGTGCCTGCCCCCCTTGGGAAGTGCCTATAGGACCTGGGAAATCATGGGCTGCCTCTCCATTTTGCAGTCAACTTCTGCTCCGTGGCTCAGGAGTCAGGGCTCAGCGCCCTGCCCGCAAAGCCCAGCACTCAGACCCCAGGTCCACAGCCCTCCCGCCCACCCACCCAGAGAGCCTGGCAGGGGAAAGTGGGTCAGGGCAGCCACAGAGAGGGCTGGGGAAGCCTGAGGGCTCGTCTCCAGGAACCCAGAACCCAGGCCCCTATCTGGCAGTGGCCTCGAGCCAGCCTCGCTGCTAAACATAGGTCTGTATGATCACCTTCCAGCCCCAGAAGGTAAAATAACAGCCATTTCAGTTTTCCCAAGACCTCCCTGGGGGCGCAAGACAAACTCGCTAAAATCCACAGGCTCTCTGTGAGATCCTGGCACCCTCCAGGTCTGGGGGAGGTGGAGAGGCAGTGTGGCCAGGTCCACACTGAGAGAATTAGGATTCTCATTTATTCATCCAATCACTCATTCATCCATCCATCCATCCATCAGGCACTCATGCAACAAATACTCACTGAGCACAGACAGGTCCTGGCTCTTCACGCAGATCTGAATTAGCTTAGACACTAAGGTGGGGAGTGGTGTCCAGAGGTGAGAATCAGACTTCTGTCCTGTACTGGGGGCTGATCTGGCCTTGGGGTCCTGGAAACTCCTCCTGATGAAGGAGTAAGGTGAGAAGTATGGTGGGAAAGGAGAAGGAAGTTCTAGAAGGAGTGACTGTGATGAGCCAAATTGTATCCCCCTTCTAAATTCATATGTTAGAGTCCTGACTGCCACTCCTTACTCAGAATGGGAACTTATTGGGAGACAGGGTCTTTGCAGATGTTGATTAGTCACTAAGTTGTGTCTGACTCTTTGTGACCCCATGGACTGCAGCACACCAGGCTTCCCTCACCTTCACTATCTCCTGGAACTTGCTCAGATTCATTTCCATCTAGTCAGTGATGCTGTCTAACCATCTCATTTTCTGCCACACCCTTCTCCTCCTGCCCTCAAACTTTCCCAGCACTGCGGTCTTTTCCATTGAGTTGGTTCTTCGCATCAGGTGGAATGGAACTTCAGCTTCAGTATCAGTCTTTCCAGTGGATATTCAGGATTGATTACCTTTAGGATTGACTGGTTTAATCTCTTTGCAGTCCAAGGGACTCTCAAGAGTCTTCTCCAACACCACAATTCGAAAGCATCAGTTCTTCAGCTCTCAGCCTTCTCTGTGGTCCAACTCTCACATTCGAACATGACTCCTGGAAAACCGTAGCTTTGACTAGATGGACCAGATGTAATCTGATTAAAATGAGGTTCCTGGGGTTGGCTCTGATCCAACAGGTGTGTGCGTTCAGTCGTTCAGTTGTGTCTGACTCTTTTCTACCCCGTGAGATTATCCAGGCAAGAATACTGGCGTGGGCTGCCATTTCCTCCTCTAGGGAATCTTCCTGACCGAGGGATCAAACCCGCATCCCCTGCATCGGCAGGCAGATTCTTTACCACTGAGCCACTTGGGAGGCAGCTAGACACTGAGACATCCAGAGGGAAGACCCTGTGAAGATATCCAAGGATGGAGGTCTGAGAAAGAAGAGGCCCTGCTGACCCCTGGATCTTGGACTTCCAGCCTCCAGAACTGAGACAACATATCTCTGTGGTTTTAGCCACATCGTCTGTGAGACTTGTGATGGAAGCCCTGCCACACTAGCACCCTAATGCTCCATGTGTTCTAATGAGAAGGGCCTGGAGAGAGGAGAGGGCACAGCCCTTTGAGGAAATTGAAGTCCCCCGGCCCCAGTGAGACCAGTGGGCTTCCTGGGTGGTGCAGAGATAAAGAACCTGCCTGCCAATGCAGGAGATGCAAGAGACGCAGGTTCAGTCCCTGGGTGGGGCAGATCCCCTGGAGGAGGAAATGACAGCCCCCTCCAGTATTCTTGCCTGGAGAATCCCCTGAACAGAGGAGCCTGGGGCTACAGTCCATGGGGCCGCACAGAGTCAGACATGCCTGAGCGATGGAGCACAGGAGCACAGCAACAAGAGTGAAGTGTGGATTTCATCCCAAAGGCCATGGGGGTCCTCTCCTAGTTTGCCGAAATTGCTTCATTAAGAATGGGTATCAAATTTGAAGCAACATTTTCTCTGTATTTATTTTAAAGTTCATGAAATTAAACTCTATTTAGTTAATATTTTGAGTTATATTGATTGATTTTCAAATGTTTAGCCAAGCTTACACTCTACTTAGTCCTAATATGTTATTATTTTTATGTATCATGAGATTTGACTAGCTAATATTTTTAAAGGATTTTTGTGTCTATATTTATGAAGAATGTTGGGCCACATTTTCTTTTAAGATCTTTTTCAGGTTTTTGTTTTTTTATATATCTTATGTGCTTTTTAAATTTTTTAATATTAGGATTCTACTGGCCTTAAAATAAGTTGGCAATGTTTCCTTTATTTAAAAAAAATTGTACATTAGTTTCTCTCTTCCTTGAATGTTTGATAAAATTAACCAGTGAAACCATCTAACTCTGGATATTCTTTTTTGGAAGATTTTTAAAAATATCATCAATAAAATTTTGTTTACAGATGTACAGCTCTTCAGATTTTCCATTTCTTCTTGTATCAATTGTTTTGTTTGAGTTTTCCTCAAATTTGTCCATTTCATTGAAATTTTTGAATTTGTTGTATAGAAATGTCCCTTTTCTATAGATATCCTTTATCTGTAGGATTTGTGATAATAATATTCTGCCACTCTCTGATATTGGTACTGATGACCTCAGTAAGTGGTAAGACTGATGGTAAGAAGACATCAGTCCTTGTCTTCTTCTTTTGCTTCAACAGTCTAGCTAGGAGTTTATCAATTTTGCTGATCTTCTCAAGGAAGCAGGCTTTGACTTTGTCTTTTTCTCTGTTGTCTGTTCTTTATTTCATTGGTTTCTGTTCTTTTTATTTCCTTCTTTTTTCTTCATTTGGCTTTACTTTGCTCTTGTTTTTCTAGCTTCCCGAGGTGAATCAGTGGGTAATTTATTTTAGATTGTTTTTGTTTTCCAGCGTACGTATTTAAAGTTCTGAACTCCCCTTGAATCAGGGCTTTTACTGCATCCCACAGATTTTGATATGGTAGATTTCCATTGTCATTCAATTTGAATTACTTTCTAATTTCCCTTGTGATTTCATCTTGAATTCATGAATCGTTTGTAGCTTCATGAATCATTTATAGATATTTGGGATTTCCCTAGATGCCTTGCTATTAATTCCTAATTAGATTCAGTTGTGGTCAGAGATGACACTCTGCATACTTTCCATCCTTTAAGAGTTACTGAGACTTGTTTTGTGGCCAAGCATATGGTCTATCTTGGTGGATGTGCATTTGAAAGGAGTGTGTTCCCTGTAGTTGCTGGGTGTAGCGTTTCATAAACACCAATTAGATCAAAGTGACTAATAGTGTTGTTTGTACTGTTCATGTCTTTGGTGGGTTTTTTTTTTGGTATATTTGTTTTATTAATTGCTGAGAGAGGTGTTAAAATCTCCCTTTATGGTTGTGAACTTGTCTAATTCTTCCATTTACCCTGTCAATTTCATTTCATGTGTTTTGAGGCTCTATTACTAGGTAGATAAAAATGTACAGTTATTTTATCTTCCTGAGTTATCATCTCTGCTATTGTAGTAAAATGTCTCTATCTCTGATAACACTCTTTTTCTTAAAGTCTACCGTTTAGTATAAATTTTAATTAATATGAATATGTCACTGGCCACCTTATGATTATTATTTTTAGTTGATTTACTTTCAACTTATTTGTGTCACTATATTTAAAACCAGGGAATTCCCTGGCAGTCCAGTGGTTTGGGTTCCACGTTTTCACTGTGGACAGCATGGGTTCAGTCCTTGGTGGGAGACCCAAGATCCCGCAGGCCCCACTGCAAGGCCAAAAGGCAACCAAACAAAACCCAAAAAGGCCTCTTTAAAAAATCTGCTTAAAAAATGAATCTCTTGTTGGTAGCACATAAATGAGTCTTAATTTTTTTAAATCCATTTGATCAATTTCCTATTTTTATGTAATTAGAGTGTTTAGAATTAACACTATCAGTCCTTTCTAATTTTTTTTTCCTCTGTTCTGACTTCTCTGCAAGCTTCTGGACTATTTGAATATTTTTAGTATTCAATTTCAAGTTATCTATGGGCTTTCTGGCTATGTTTCTTTGTGTGTGTGTGTATGTATGTATGTAGGTATGGTTACTTTTGGAATTGCAGTTTGCATATCTAAACTTTCTCAGCCTAATTAGAATTAGTTTTGTTCTACTTCATGTGAAATATAGGAAAGCTTCAACCATGTAGGTCCCTTTCTACAGGTCTCCCCATTTAAAAATTTTTATAGTTGTCGTACAAAAGAAACCCCACCGGTGTTTTGATTTTTGCTTCAGACATTCCTCTGTATTTTAAGGAACTTAAAAATATCTTCAAGAGTTACAAATTTTTGTATTTTACAGATCCCTCCCCCAGCACTTTAGAGGGGTATTTTGGCCCTCATGGTTTATAATAAGAAACTTGAGGTCATTGAAATTGTTCACCCCTGTACAAAATGTGTCATTTTTCTCTAGCTCCATTCAGTTTTTCTGCCTCTTTGCTTTTCTCACTCTGTTTATGATGCATCTACATATGGTTTCTTTGGATTTACCTTGTGTGGGGTTCTCTGAGCTCTTGAGTCCACAAATGTTGATCTTTTACTAAATATGGGAAATTTTAGGATCTTATGTCTTCAAAGATTTCTCTACTCCACCTCTTTCCCCTTTTCTTCTGGACTATAGTCAGAACGTGTTCAATCTTTTGATGTTGCCTTCAGATTCCTCATGACCTGTCCATTTTCTCTCTCAATCCTTTTTCTCTGTTTCCTTCAGATTGGGTAATGTTGACTGGTCTGCAGGTTTGCTGACTTTGCCTCTGTCACCTTCATTCCACTGAGTCTGTCCACTGAGTTTCTAAAGTTTCACATATTTTATTCATTAGGGCTAACATTTCAATATCCTCTCTCAATACCCTTTCTGCCGAGATTTCCTATCTTCTCATTCATTTCAGATGTGTTTTTCTTTACTTCATTGAGTAGAGTCGTAGTAGCTGCTTTGAACTCTTTGTCCGACCATCCCAGTGCTTGGATCATCTTGGTGTTTCCATCTGGGTGATTGTCTCATCCTTTGAGCATGGGCTTAAATTTCCTGTTCCCTTGCATGTGAGATAATTTTGAATCCTAACATGGGTGTGACTGCATCATGAATGCTATGTTGTACAGACTCTGGGTTTTGTTAAAATCCTCCGAGGAAGGCCATTGTGTTTGTTTTAGCTGCAGTGAGCCCAGTGGACTTCAGACCATGAGATTCATCTTGCCTCCTGTGGGAGGAGGGGGTCATGTCTCTCTTCAGCGCTCAGCTGGGTGCTCACCTTGGCTGTTTTGGGTGCATCCTTCACATGTAGCTCAGGGTGAGACTGGGACTCATGGGGGTTCCTACACATAGTTGGATGAGCCTACTCTTGGCTCTCCCCCTCAGGATTTCTCCCTCACACTCCAGCCAGCCTGGGCTCTTTTCCTCCAGCCAGGAAGGCAGCAGGGTTTCTGTCACCATTTTAGCTCCCCACACAGCACTGACTTGGGACTCGGGTTCATCCTTGGGGCGCAGTTACAGACGGTATAGAAGCAAGAAAGCTCCCCCTTAATGCAGGTCTCTGCTCTAAGTTTTGAGCACCTTCACATTGTGTATTTTGTCTGGAGTGAGTAATCATAATCCACAAGAGCTGAGCTACAAGGGAATTACACCACTGCCGCAGAGCAGGATCCTTGAGATTTTACCTACGTGCGCATCCACATTATCATTGTCTGGTCTACATGAAAAGTATTTCTAGCTCCTCCAGAAGTCTCATACCACAGCAGTGCCCACTCTCACAAGGTAACCGTTATTCTGACTTATTTAACCATGGGTGCTGGTGGTTGTTCTTCAGTTGCTAAGTCGTGTCTGACTCTTTGGAACCTCATGAACTGCAGCACACCAGGCTTCCCTGTCCTTCACTATCTCCCTGAGTTTGCTCAAACTCAGGTCCATTGAGTCAGAGAGGTCATCCAACTGTCTCATCCTCTGTCGTCCCCTTCTCCTCCTGCCCTCCATCTTTCCCAGCATCAGGGTCTTTTCCAATGAATTGGCTCTTCGCATCAGGTGGTCAAAGGATTGGAGCTTCAGCTTCAGCATCAGTCCATGAATATTCAGGGTTGATTTCCTTTAGGATCAACTGGTTTGATTTCCTGGCTGTCCAAGAGACTCTCAAGAGTCTTCTCCAGCACTACAGTTTGAAAGCATCAGTTCTTTGGCACTCAACCTTTTTTTGTGGCCCAGCTCTCACATACATACATGACTACTGGAAAAACCATAGCTTTGAGTCTATGTACCTTTATCAATAAAGTGATGCCTCTGCTTTTTAATATGGTATCTAGGTTTGTCATAGTTTTTTATCATATAAGATGTAACATAAGGGGAAGCTGAAACTCTACTATTTTTCCAACTCCTGTGAATCTAAAACAATCTCCAAACAAACACTTAAAAAGAAAGACTTTATTTCCATATCATGCTTTTCTAATGTTAAAATATAAAGGTTCACTACTGGAAAAGTCATAAGAGTAAAGGAATGAAACGATTATTGAGAGGAAATGTTTTGTCGCCATTAGCTATAGAATTCTCTGTTCTGTAATCAAAGTTTAAGTTTGTAGAATTCATACATTGTGAGTTTCAGAATATTTAAACATTAATATTTTTGAGAATTTTAATATATGGCCAATAATATGAGCATTTTTTTTTTTTTACCAGACTGAGTCTTTTAGGAGACAGAGAGGCTGCAAGCGTGTCTCCCAGAATTGTAGAGGCCTGGCTCAAATCCTGGTTCTGCCACAAACCAGCTATGTGACCTTGGGCAGGTTACTCGCCCTCTCTGAGCGGCGGTTTCCTCATCTGTGAAATGGGGAGCGCGTTAACAGTACTCTCTTACAGGGCTGTTGTGACGATCAGATAAGATGAGGTGGCACATAAACCACCTTGCCCACTGCCTGCCAGAGGCTGATCAATAGATGGCAGCTGATCAATCAATGGCAGCTGCTGAAGTATTATTGGTGGGAGGGACAGCAGTCACAAAGACTCTGGAATCTGATCTGGATTCAAATTTCAGTGTGAATGAGGCAATTGTGATCAAACACTCCGTCTAAGGCAAAGCAAATAGTCAGCTCACAGTTTGTTATCATGATTGGTATCTGATGCTTTAAATGCTAATGACCTTTATAACATTCCCCTTGGGAGGTTTGCCGTATCATAGAGAAGAGACCTATTTCTCAAAGATGCAAGCGGGAGTCTCCAGGCCGCACAGTGGGAACGAGGGGAGCTGGGATTGGGATCCCGGTCAGAGCCCTGCCAGGTCCACACTGCCTTCTGGATGGGGGATCCAACTCCGCCGGGGTTGAGGTCACTGTCCCAGCCACCCACAGCCTCACCTGCATATCAGAGGAGGTTGCAGTAGAGGTTACCTCCCCACTGGCCTGCACCCACCTGGCTTCCATCTCTCGGCCAGCCCGATGCAGGTGTGACAGGGTCCCCCAGCCCATCTGCCTGCCCTCAGGTCTGCCCTGAGTCTGCTCCAGGCCACTGTACGGGTGTGCAGGTTGTGTGCTGCACAACTGTCAGGGAAAAATGGTTCTTACAATCTCAAGACCCGTGCTGCCCTGGAGTCCTCGGGCCTCGTCCTCTGTGCTCGGACCTCCAGCTTGCCCCGCCATTTGTCCAGCACAGGGCGGTGCTGGAGCACTGCCCAGATGCCTGGGTGCTGGCTGGACTCTGGGGGGCTCCTCTGCCCTCCTTCCCCCTGCCCAGGGCATCCAGGGCTGTCTAGGTGGCGTTGGGGTGATCAGTTCATCTCCAGGTGCCCAGAACCTTGTGGTGGGCTTCCCCCGGCTGGGGGTCTCCCAGAGTGCCTGGGGAGCTGGTCCCAGGAAGTGCTCTGAGTGGTGAAGGCCCGTCTGGGGTCTCTGAGTGGGCGAAGCATCCGGGCCTGTGTTTGGCTCCTCCTGCAGGGACCTGGGGAGGATTTCTGCCCTCCCTGCACCTCAGCATGCTCATCTGCAAAGTGGGGATGGGACTGTACCTGCCTCTCGGGGTCTGGATCCAAGGGGAGCTGCCCAGGTGAGTGCCGCTGGGTCAGTGCCGGCCACGCTTACCCCCACGGTGGCCGGGTCAGGACAGGGCCACCAGCAGTGTCCAGGGGCCAGGCGGGCCTTTGAGAGGTGCCGAAGGCCTTGGGCCCACATACCAACCACCACCCACACAGGCCGACGTCCCTTCCAATGTCGCAGCGGGGCTAAGGTCACTTGTAATCACAGAGAAGGGCTGGTGCATGGGGGGTGGGGGCAGGACAGAGTCCCCAATGACTGAGGCTCGGGGGCCTCCTCGGAGAGCACCCCAGGCCCCGTGACTGCTCCAGGCCAGGCCCAGCCTCCATCACTGGTGTGGGGGGAGAGCAGAGGGCTTCGTGGACTCAACAGCAGTCGACCAGGGGCCCGAGGATGAGGCCTGGGGCTGAGATGGGAGAGGTAGGGGCTGGTGGGCAGGGCTGTGCATCCCCTGGGCCAGGCCCATGGGGTCAGGAGACGAGTTTCAGGGTAGCATGGTGGGGGTGGGGTGAGGGTCTTTCTGTCCTCTCCCCCGCCCTTTCTCAGCCTACAGCCAAGGATGGGTGTTCAGCCAGCACCTGTGAGTCCCAAACCCAGGCCCGGAGGCTTCGCCCACTCAAGGACCCCAGACTGGCCTTCATCACTCAGAGCACCTCCTGGGACAAGCCCCCAGGCACCCTGGGGGAGCCCCATAAGGGTAAGCCCCCCACAAGTGTTGTCACACCCCTGTGTGCCAGATAATAACCATGGAGTGACCCACCGCCAAAATGGCAGATGTCACCCCACTCCCAAACCCCCTGTTACTGACCACTGAGGTTCAAGGTCAAGCCTAGGGTCACCCAGGTTGCAGATGGTAGAGACAGGACCAAAGCTCTGTCGTCTGACCCTCCCTGCCACCCTCTGCATTCACCATCTCGGTTCAGGAATAAACCAAATTGGCTAAACGCAGACTTGCCTGCAATTCCCCTCCTCGGTACGGACCCAAGAGAAGGGAAACGGCAGTCCACGCAGAAACGTGTACACGCGTGTACAGAGCGGCATCGTTCACAACGGGCAGAAAATAAGGACAACCTAAATGCCCCGCACTGGCACGTAAAACATGGTCTATCCATACACCCGAGTATTGTTCAACCCGAAAAAGGAATCGGGTATGGACACGTGCTGCAGTGTCGATGAACCGCAAGGACACTGTCTTCAGAGAAATTCAGAGCCAGGCACAAAAGCCCACATACTAGACGAGTCCACTGATACGGACCATGGAGGGAAATCTGTAGAGATGGAAAGTGTGTTAGTGGTGGCCAAGGAGCGGAAGTGGTGGATAGTTGCAGGGAGGGGATTTGAGGGCGGCTCAAGGGGCATGAAAATGTACCAACAGTGATTATGATGATGGATACACAACTCTGAATGTATTAAAAACCACCGAATCGCACACTTTCAAAGGGGTAAGTTGCACGGTATGTGAGTTATGTCTCAATAGAGTTATTAAAAATAAAGGAACCTGGATTCATGTGGAAAGTGCCCGAGCCCAGTGTCCTACCCCTTGTGGGCAAAAAAAAAGAAATGAGTCAATAAAAAAGAGTAAATAATAAATGAATCAGGACTGCACAGAGAAGAGCTGCAGCAGCACTCAGTAAACGTGGGCCTTTTATTTTCTCATTCTGAGCCTCTCAAAGCACCCCTGACAGGTGCGGCTCTGGGCCCTCAGGCCACGCCAGTCACTTTTGGGGCCAGGTCCTAGGCTCGGTAACCAGTGTCCAGAGCCACCCACATTACAGGGTGTGGTCGCCTGCACCCCACTCATGTGGCCGTTCAGACACTTCAGGCTCCATCTGCCAGAGCAGCATATCCAGAGGTGGACTCTGCACAGTGATGAACCGTGTGCCCACAGCAGCCTGAAGCTCTGGGCAATCTTGTATCGGTCAGTAGACCACTGCGTAACAAAAGGACCTGAAGACACACTGCCTTGAAATTAACTTCTCAGAGAAAGGTCAGATAGGGAGCCCAGGGCTACCAAGCATCCTTCCATATTATCAATCGGCCGTCCTCTGTAAGTAGCTTCCACCTCAGGTCCCACATGGGGAAGGAGGAGGGGAGACACACCTCTTCACCTTGCCTGGGTCAGAGCTTGGCCAGGGCTCGTTGCAAGGGAGTCTGGGAAATGTAGAGTTTAGCCCGGAGGCCATGTGCCCAGCTCGGCATTTGGCAGCAGAACGGGAGGAAAGACAGGACTGTCAGGCCGCAGGAACGTAGGCAATGAGCACTGGGAACCTCAGTTTCCTCATCTGTAAAGTGAAGATAGTAGCAGTGAGGATTTCTTAGAAGAGAAAATGCCTGGGGTTCAGTGCACACCCTCAAGAACTGGGAACCACCTGACGTTCTCTCTGCCCCCAGACCCCCATGCTGGGGGCTGGAGGGACGGAGGGAGGAGGTCTGCAGAGGAGGAGAGCCCCGGGGGTGGGGAGCGGACCAGGTTTGGACTGAGTCACTGCTGCTCCCGTAGCAATGGTCCCGGGGGGAGCGGAACCCCCTGGGAGGCCAGGACACTCGGCCTCCGCCGCCCTCGGCTGGGAGTGGACCAGGCCCGGGAGAACCAGAGGCGCCTGCTGCTCATGATCCGGCTAAGCTCCCGCGGGCACTGCCCCGTCCACGCTGTCGACTCAGCACAGCCAGTGGTCACAGCTCTTCCCTCGGCTCTGGCCTCAGACCCGCTGGTCAGCCGGACGCTCGATACGTTCTGTTTTGAAAGAAAACAAACTCTTTTGAAACTGCCTCTGGGAGGGCAGACTGTGAGGCTCTTCCCTTCCCTTGGGGGCTGGTGGATGTCGGGGTTTCGGGGAAACCTGACCAGAGAGGCTGCGTGTGCGGGGCATCGCCCGCACCAGACCTCCAGGGTGGCAGAGGCCTCGGAGTGCAGGCTGAGGGTAATAAGGAGCCAAGGAAGGATGGGGAGGGAGGGTCACCGGGTCAGAGGAACGTTTCAGGAAGTTGGGCAGCATGTTAGAGAGATGCTGCAATGGGTGTCGCAGATGAATGAGGGGCCTGGTGGGGGTGACAAATGTAGCATTTCAAATAGGAATTCATGATTAAGTGGGGGTACTTAGGCCCAAAGGGGTCCAGGTCATCCCCGGGGGCCCTGAGAGTGGGTTCAGCCTGGTGATTTGAAGTCAGGAATCAGGCCTCCCAACAGCAGGCTCCGGGGACCCCAGCAGACAGAGGGCTGGGGGCAGGGCCCTCACCACATGGGTGGTGGCCCCGGGGAGGGCAGAGCGCAGAGTCAGAAGCAGGCAGTCAGGAGCCGCCGGGGCTGCCGTTCTCACCTTCAGGGGCGCTGAGCCCCGGGCGGCGATCCTTGCTCACAGAAGCACCCTCCCTGCCACACCGGCGAGGACACACTTTCCCGGGAGCTCTGACGCCGTCTCGTCCTGCAGCCCGAAGGACACAGGCGCCAGGAAGCTGAGCCTGCGTGGTCCCCTCTCTGAGCTTGGTCAGGCTCCAGGGGGACCAGGAACTGGGCGTGAAGGGAGCTGTGCCCCCCAGCTTGGAGAAGCTACCCCCAGCCTGCTTCCTCTGGAGCGTCCAGGGCAGCTGGGCACAGTGACCCCTGACAGCCTCAGAGGGGCAGGCCAAGGCCGCAAGGCAGGGTGCCACCCACGGTGACCGCCTCCTGAGCTGTCCCGGGACTAGGGGCTCTGCTCCGGCAACTCCTCTTGTGTCATCTAGTGTCCTCCTTAGGGAACCCCAAGGGGGGGACCGCTGGGGCGCCGTGCTGCAGATGGGGGTCACAGGGGAGGGGTGCTGGCTGGCAGGGATACAGTGGGAGAGGCTCAGAACTGGGGTTCAGCCCCCCGAGACCGTCTGCTCAGAGCCCCGTGCCAACCAGGCTGTAAGGGCACTGCGTGTGCTGTGTGTGTGTCTGTGTATATGTCTCTATGTGTCTCTGTGTCTATCTGCGCGTGTGTGTGTCTGTGTCTCTGTGTCTATCTGTGTGTGTATATCTGTGTGTGTCTGTGTCTATCTGTGTGTGTCTCTGTGTCTGTGAGTGTCTGTGTGTGGGTCTGGGTGTTTTAATGCAGTGAGAAGTGAGGGGCAGGGCAGGGCTGGAGCCGCCCCTCTGACGCGGTCCTGGTCCCGGGATCTGGGCGACTGTCCGTATAAGCGGCGGGGTGACGTCTCATCCTGCAGCCACAGGCCCAGGTCAGCCCCTTGTTCTCGCAGAGACCACGGTTTTCACTTTCGAAGGCGGGTGTGCGCCTGCGTCTTTGGGGCCTAAGCGGGCAGCGCAGGAGGGCTGACGACCCAGCCCCATCGAGGGTGGTGGGAGGGCTCAGTGGGCGGGAGGACGGGGGCTGCTCGCCTGGGTCTCCGCCCTCCTTGCTGGTGGCCCCAGGCCAGACACAGCTCAGGGCTCCCCGACTGAAAGCGGGGGACGGGTCTGTGACCTCCGGGCTCAGGGAAGAATGCAGGATTGTCTGTCTCACGGCGGTCGGCGGGGGGTGTGAGGTGGAGGAGGCAGGGCCGTGGCGGGCATCTGTGAGTGGTGAGCGATCTCTGCTCCCGGGCCCACCTCACGCAGGTGACTCCCGCTCTGTCTCAGAACCCCGGGCATGAGTCACTGCCCAGGGCAGGCTCTTTAGACTTCCCTGGCTGGGATCACCCTCACAGTCCCACCCCCGCACCCCCTTTTAAGGAATGGCAATGCCACACTGATTCACGATGTGATCTTCACTCAGGCTCCAGAAGCTGAGACCTCTGCAAGTTACAGAAATCAGAGAAAAATAAAGCAGATCACACACAGAGAAGCCCAATTCAGCTGACAGTAACAAGAGAAGCCAAAGACAATAGGAATAGCACTTGGAGAGGCTGGGTGAAAATTATGATCGCATGAGCATTATCATTTAAGATAATAGGGGTGAAACAAAGTTGTTTGGACAAAAAATAGAATTTGCCACCTATAGACTGTCACTGAAAAAATATTAATCTGAAAAAGTTAGAAAGAATTTGATGAGTATATAAGTAAATCTAAACAAGCATTGCTGTGTAAAATACTGTTATATAATACAATATTGCTATATTGTATTATAATATAATATGAGTTATTACATAACCTATTATTATACTTTGCAAAGTATTGCAGCTTCAGCTTCTAATTATTGAAAGATATGGAAATAATACTGGATACAAAATTAAAAAGAGGAAGACTGCTTTAAGCATTCTAAGGTCCTTATATTCTTCAGCAATCGGTAGAAATATTTAATTTTACACTTAAGTCAAACATGCATGTTAAAAACTAAATTAACCACCAACACAT
Organism: Muntiacus reevesi; assembly: GCF_963930625.1. NCBI lineage: Eukaryota > Metazoa > Chordata > Mammalia > Artiodactyla > Cervidae > Muntiacus > Muntiacus reevesi. The sequence continues at coordinate 44,327,681 of NC_089253.1, forward strand.
TAAAAATCTATTATATAACTTCCAAGTGAGTAAGGGGTAAGAAAAAGAATAAATAAAAGTCAATTACTCTTAAAATAAGGAGAAAAGATAAAAAGAATCATGGGAAATACAGCAAAAACATAAAGCCCAAAATAAGAATTGTTGAAATTATTAATACCAGACTACTAGTTACAATAAACATAAATGAATCTAAAATATAAGCTAAATGATAGCTTATGAGAACTAATAAGAAACAAGCAAAATCTAGCTATTATGCTTTTACAAAAGATATCTATAAGAATTTAGCAATATTGAATTTAAAAGACCAAAAAAATACGTAAAATATGTATCAAACAAAAGGTAACCACAAAGAAGCTAATGTAGCTATATAAATGTCACACTGGCTTTTATGTTAAAAGGGCTTCTAATACAAAAAAATACAATTTACCAGAAAGACAAGAGAATTCTACACTTATTTTCATTCAAAAGTATGGTCTTCAGTTCCGTTGCTCAGTCATGTCTGACTCTTTGCAACCCCATGGGCTGCAGCATGCCAGGCTTCCCTGTCCATCACCATCTCCCAGAGCTTGCTCAAACTCAAGTCCATCAAGTCGGCGATGCCATCCAACCATCTCATCCTCTGCCATCCCCTTCTCCTCCCACCTTCAATCTTGCCCAGCATCAGGCTCTTTTCCCATGAGACAGTTCTTTGCATCAGGTGGCCAAAGTATCGCAGCTTCAGCCTTAGCATCAGTCCTTCCAATGAACACCCAGGACTGATCTCCTTTAGGATGGACTGGTTGGATCTCCTTGCAGTCCAAGGGACTCTCAAGAATCCTCTTCAACACCACAGTTCAAAAGCATCAATTCTTTAGTGCTCAGCTTTCTTTATGGTTCAACTCTCAACATCCATACGTGACTACTGGAAAAACCATAGCTTTGACTAGATGTACCTTTATCGGCAAAGTAATGTCCCTGCTTTTTAATATGATGTCTAGGTTTGTCATAGCTTTTCTTCCTAGGAGCAGGTGTCTTTTAATTTCATGGCTACAGTCACCATCTGCAGTGATTTTGGAGCCCAAGAAAATAAAATCTCTCACTATTTCCATTGTTTCTCCATCTATTTGCCATGAAGTGATGGGATCAGATGCCACGATGTTAGTTTTCTGAATGTTGAGTTTTATGCCAGCTTTTTCACTCTCTTCTTTCACTTTTATCAACAGACGCTACAGTTCCTATTTGCTTTCTGCCATAAGGGTGGCGTCATCTGAGTATCTGAGGTTATTGATATTTCTCCTGACAATCTTAATTCCAGCTTGTGCTTCATCCAGCTCAGCATTTCACATGATGTATTCTGCATATAAGTTAAAAAAGCAGGGTGACAATATACAGCCATGATGTACTCCTTTCCTAATTTGGAACCAGTCCGTTGTTCCAGTATGGTCTTAAACACATCTAAGGAAGAAATGACATTAATTATAAAAAGAAACAAAGTCATGATTATACAGTGGTTCCTTAATGTTCCAAAAAAAAACTCAAGAAGAAATAGAAAACTTCACGAGTCCTTTAACTTTTAAAGAATTGAATTGGCAGGTTAAAAAAAAACTTAATTCTTTTAAATTTCCATATTCTTGTGTTTTCTAATGTTTTATCATTGGTTTGATCAAAGTACATGTGCATACTTTGAAACAAAGAAATACATATTTTATTGGGGATGTAGAATCAATTTTTTTCCCCACTGGCAGAATGCACCAAGAGAAGATTGAGTCTTCTTGGATTAAAATCCTAAGATCTCTAGTAAAATTTGCTCATAGCAGCTCTTGGAGGTCAGGGCTGTTCTTCCCTTTTTACAGACAGGGTGATCAAATCTTGGAGAGATGCTCCCAAGACACTTGTCCCATCCAGCCAACACCTGCCTCCCACCTTAGCTCCTTGCCAGGTAAACTGATGCCCATTGCATGTTCAGCACCAGGAAGCTCAGTTCTGAGTTGGGAATTTCTCTGCAGAAATGATCCAACAGATATGACAGACCACGAGCGTGACGGTCACTGCAGGATCAGTGTGAGAAACGGGGGCAGCATAAGCCATGTGTCCCGAGTCCTCTTTTGCGGCCCTTGACTCTCACGGATGCATTTTTTCCTCCTGTGGGATCTTAAGTCCTTTCCACCTACAGGTGTTGGCTCCTCCCCAGAGGGTCACTGAGACAATGGCCATATGATCGTGTTGTGGGCGCATCAGCTGTGGGGAAAACCGAGTCTCAGGGGCTGTCTGTCACCGTGGTCCCCGCCCAGCGGGAAGGTGCCCTGTTGCAGAGAGGACGGCAGGCAGGAGAAATAAACCCAGTCCTTGAATCAGTGATGAGCTACCGGGCAGAGTGACTCAGGTCAAGCGCTGTTGAATGTTGGTGTGATAGGATTTTTACAAAAAGTAAAACAGTACAGAAAGAAGCCCCTCCCTTCTTGGGGCCAGAAGGGCATGCACACCACACTGGGTCAAGTCTTGGCCACCGAGCCTCAAATTCTCCATCCACTGTGACCTGGTAGCTGCTCTTCAAGGAAATGGAGGCAGTCTCAGGGTCTGGGTGACTGGTGGTTAATCGGGTGGGCGGGTGGGCCTGGGGTCATTGTTCTCACTTGTTTTTTATAACTTTTCTGCTTTCCTGCACTTCTCAGGTTTTCTTTCATGAGATGCATCACTTTAGTAAGAGGGGAACATGCCGTGTTTGTGGCGTTCTCTGCTCCTACAGGATCTCCATCACACGCTCTCAGGGCCGAGCAGGGGACTCCCCTGGGTACGAACGCCTGGGCAGCCAACCCTCCACCCACAGACCACCCCTCAACCCTCAGGGGCACTCCCACCTCACATGCTATGTGCCTCCCTTTCAACTGGTTTAGCAGAAGCAGTCAAGGCAGGGGCTAGAGGAGCAAGGACTTGGGGCCAGGAACAAGCAGAGTCCCAAGTGAAGGCATGAGGTCCAGTGGCCAGGGCGGGGCCCAAAGATGCCAGCTCGGGGCTGGCTAGGGGCAGGGGAGCAGCGTGGGGTCACCTGTAGTCTTCACCCAGCTTTCCCTAGGGTTAGCATCTTAGAGACCCACGACCCACTCATCCAAGGTAAGGAATTCAGTTCTGCACGACACTATGACCTAAATCTCAAGTTCTTATCGCACCTTAAGTTTTTCTACTAATGTCCTGCTCCAGGATACCCTCCAGGACCCCACGTTGACTCTGAAGTCGTGTTTCCTTAGCTTCTGTTTATGTTGGTGACAGTCACCCATGTTGATACGGGCAACTCCTGTTCGTTCCTTTCCACTCCTCCTCATATGTCGTTGTGTGGAAATAGCCCGGTCCTCCTGTGGCTGGATGCCTACGCTGTTTCCATTCCTCCTGTTAGAGTGTTGCAGAGCGCACTGCTTACAAAAGGGCCCATCGACTGGCGAATGGATAAGAAAGACGTGGGACATACACAACGGAATACTACTCAGCCATAAAAAAGGATGAACTAATGCCATTTGCAGTGCATGAATGGACCTAGAGATAATCATCCTAACTGAGTAAATCAAAGGCAAGTATCATATGATGTCACTTATGGGTGGAATCCAAAGAATGACATGAGTGAGCTTATTTGCAGAGCAGAAACAGACCCACAGACATAGAAAACAAACTTATGGTTAGCAAAGCAGAAAGGGGAAGAGGGATAAATTAGGAGCTTGGGATTAAGAGATACACATTACTATATACAAAATAAATAAGGACCTACTGTATCGCACAGGGAGCTGTATTTGATATGCTGTAATAATTTATAAGGGAAAAGAATCTGAAAAAGAATATATATACATGTATGTATAACTGAATCACTATACTGTACACCTCAAATTAACACATTGTAAATCAGCTAGACTTCAGTTTAAAAAGCTGCAGTAGACATTCTTGGGCTGATCTTCACGCCAGTGAAGGAAGAGGTGAGGGACTCCGAGGGGAGCTGAGGGGCCAGGGGGTGACACAGCCCTGGCTCCACCAGACAAGGCCACGGTGCTACCCGAAGCGACCCCGCCCATCATCTGGGGGGTCCTGAGTTCCCATTTCTCTCCATCGGGGCTTCCCTGGCGGCTCAGATAGTGAAGAATCTGCCCACAGTGCAGTTTTGATCCCTGGGTTGGGAAGATCCGCTGGAGAAGGAAATAGCATCCCACTCCAGTATTCACGCCTGGAGAAACCCATGGACAGAGGAGCCTGGCGGGGTACAGTCCATGGAGTCACAAAGAGTCAGACACGACTAAGCGACTCACACCTTTGCTTTCTTTTTGCCGCCCTTGCTGCTGCCAGGCTGACTTTCCATAAACCTGGAGGAAGGATGGGAGCTGGGAATGACATCACACCGTCTGACTTTGCATGTCCCTGGCGTGGTTGACACGGCCTGCCAAGCTTCTCCTCCACGCGTCCTATCTTACCAGTGGGATTTCCTAGTTTGTCAGACGTCGTGTGTGTGGGATACTGGCACCGTGTCTGTTTACATGGAGATGTGACTCTGAGAACCTCCTTGAGGAAAAGACTCCCAGCTTAAATTTAGGAGTAGGGAGGAGACCACCGTAGGTCATGCAGGTGGGCTCTGCTTCCAGTGACCGTGTCCTGCTAGGAGACAGGCGGGGGGCCTTTGAGCCAGACACAGAGGAGACAGCATGAAGATGGAGGCAGGGATGGAGGGCTGCGCCCACAAGCCCAGGGATGCCTGGGCCCCCAGAGGCTGGGGGAGGTGAGGAGGAACCTTCCCCCCGGCGTCTCCAGGGGGAGCATGGCCCTGGGACATTTTTAATTTTAGCCAAATATAGCTGATTTTTGACATCTGGCCTCCAGAACCATGAGAGAATAAATTTCTGTGGTTTTGAGCCACCCAGTTTGTTTACAGAGCCCGGGAAACTAATCCGGAGCTTAATTCTGTGAGATAAGAGAGATGGTCTTGGTCACCATCATGTCAGTAGGGTGCTGATGGGGTGCTCAGCTCGGCCGGCCCTGGAGGCCCCCAGGCAGTATCTGGTGTCCACCGAGGGATCCCCTAGCAGCCTGTTACACGTGGCCAGTGTACGGTGACGAGGCGGCCTGAGGCCGCCTCGTCACCGTACACTGGCCACGTGTAACAGGCTGCTAGGGGATCCCTCGGTGGCGTGTTGCCCGTCCTGCTCCACGGCCAAGGCTGGCTGGGCCACAGAGGGACGTGTGAGCTGAGCAACCACCGGCACTGACCGGTGGCCTGCCAGACCGGCTCTTTAAGAATCTGAACTTAAAGGACACCGGGACGACTGTGACTTGTCATGAAGCTTCCATGAAAAGCTGGTGGAGTGTCAGGACTGGACATCTGCCCTGGGCCATGCCTGAGACGAGGCTGAACAGAGAAGCAGTCGTCAGAGAAATGGCAGACTGGGGTGATGTGGAGACAGGAGCAGAGGCTGGGGACCCTGGGCTAGCAGCACTGGGGCCCAGTAGGGGAGTGAAAGTGAAAGTCACTCAGTCGTGTCTGACTCTTTGCGACCCCATGGACTATACAGTCCATGGAATTCTCCAGGCCAGAATACTGGAGTGGGTAGCTTTTTCCTTCTCCAGGGGATCTTCCCAACCCAGGGATTGAACCCAGGTCTCCCGCATTGAAGGCGGATTCTTTATCATCTGAGCCTCCAGAGAAGCCCAAGAATACTGGAGTGGGTAGCCTTTCCCTTCTCCAAGGGATCTTCCCAACCCAGGGATCGAACCAGGGTCTCCTGCATTGAAGGCGGATTCTTTACCAACTGAGCTATCGGGGAAGACTGATAGCCTAGCAGGTAAGTCAGGACATTTCAGTCACCGGCAGCATCTACACCCAGTTGGGACCCCAGCCCTGGCCAGGAGCCCGAGAGGACTTGACAGCAGCTTGTGTATGAACCAGCCACTTTTCAGCACTCAGCATCTCCCCTAGAAGCTCTGGGGGGTCGGAGAGGCCCACCTAGGGAAATCAAACCCAGGGATCTCAGGGCATGTGGTGTGGAGGGGCTTGAATGGAATCCCGGAGGGCTGACTGGGTCTGTCCATGGCGGGCGGGGAAGGGAGGAAGCTGGGGAGCACCAGGAAGCAGGGAAGAGGGCTCAGTGCCTTCCCGCTGAAGCCCCGCGAGCTTGCCGACCTTGGTATTTGCTAAGTGGGGAGGATCAACGCTAGACAGCCCCCTCCCTGGGGACTCAAACGAGGCACAGAGCCAAGCGGTGTGGATGCTGGATGGCGCAGACATGCAGGTGGAGGAGAATACACCTGTATAGCACACAGGACGGGAGGGGGCATCAGGGAGGGCGTGGGTGAGTAAGTACGGGTCAGCCACTGGCTCACCAGATAACCCAGGGGTCTGCATGCTTCAGTCCGCAGCCAAATCCAGCCCTGTTACCAGCTTTTGTAAATAAAGTTTTATTGGAACATGACTATGCCCATTCACATGCTCAATGCCACTGGCTACTTTGCTTTTTAATGGTAGAGTTGGACGGGGAAACAATGGAAACAGTGACAGATTTTATTTTCTTGGGCTCCAAAATCACTGCAGATGATGACTGCAGCCATGAAATTAAAAGATACTTGCTCCTTGGAAGATAAACTATGACAAACCTAGACAGCTTGTTTAAAAAGCAGAGACATTACTTTGCTGAGCTTCCTTCATAGCTCAGTTGGTAAAGAATCTGCCTGCAATGCAGGAGACCTTGGTTTGATTCCTGGGTTGGGAAGATCTCCTGTAGAAGGAATAGGCTACCCACTCGTATTCTTGGGCTTCCCTTGTGGCTCAGCTGGTAAAGAATCTGCCTGCAATGTGGTAGATCTTGGTTCAATCTCTGGGTTGGGAAGATCCTCTGGGGAAGAGAAAGGCTACCCACTCCAGTATTCTGGCCTGGAGAATTCCATGGACTGTATAGTTCATGGGGTATAAGGACTGTATAACTCCTGAGGTTGCAAAAAGCCAGACATGATTGAGTAAGTTTCGCTTCACTTTGATAACAGAGATCCATCTAGTCAAAGCCGTGGTTTTTCCAGTAGTCATGTATGGTCGTGACAATTGGAGCATAAAGAAAGCTGATCACTGAAGTATTGATGCTTTTGAACTGTGGTGTTGGAGAAGACTCTTGAGAGTCCCGTGGACTGCAAGGAGATCAAACCAGTCCATCCTAAAGGAAATCAGTCCTGAATATTCATTGGAGGGACTGATGCTGAAGATAAAACTCCAATACTTTGGCCACTTGATGCGAAGAACCAGCTTATTGGAAAAGAGCCTGATGCTGGGAAAGATTGAAGGCGGGAGGAGAAGGGGATGACAGAGGATGAGATGGTTGGATGGCATCACCGACTCAATGGACATGAGTTTGAGTAAGCTCCAGGAGTTAGTGATGGACAGGGAAGCCTAGACGGCGTGCTGCAGTCCAAGCGGTCAGACTGAGTGACTGAACTGAACTGAACTGGTTAGTTTCCACAGAGACCATGTTAAGGCAGAAAGCTGAAAGTGTTTACTATCTGGTCCATGACAGAAAACATTTGCTGATCCTTGAGGAAAAGCAAAATAATTTCTTCTCACATATGTTCACAAACAGCTATGTACTGAATCCTAGGCTTATTTTAGGGGCTGGGCATCCAGCAATAAAAACACAGATGAAACTTTCTGCCTTTGAGTGGGAGGGCCAACATCTTGGTCAAGGGAGTTAGACAACAAGCAAAATAATGAAGAAAATTATGTGACCTGAAGGTTTTAAGTGTTATAAACAAGAAAGGGGATATAGAGGGTTGGTGGGGGCAGTTCAAATGAAGCGGTCAAGGTGACAACTAACAAAGATCCACAACTTGAGGGTTGTGAGTTAAGTTTTATTTGGGGCAAAATGCGGACTGCAGCCCGGGACACAGCATCTCAGATAGCTCTGAGAGACTGTTCCAAAGGGGCAGCGGGGAAGGCCAATATACAAGGTTTTGGTGAAGGGGGAGTTCAATACCATGAAGCACTCATTTTACAAAAGGTTTTTTATTAGTCATGAGGATCTGATGTCACCATGAAAGGATTTAGTTCTTCTTTAGATATGAGGAGATGCAAGGATTGAGATAATAAAATCTGTTCCTAAAAATATCCAACTGTCTAAAGACCTGTCCCACCAGATTTCCTGGAGCACAGAGTGACTCATTCCACCCTGAACTCACTCAGGGGTTGGTGAAGGTCAACAGCTGCAGAAGCAGTCTTGAGAGTCCCTTGGACAGCAAGGCGATCAAACCAGTCAATCCCAAATGCAATCAGTCCTGAATATTCACTGGGAGGACTGATGCTGAAACTCCAATCCTTTGGCCACTTGATGCAAAGAACTGACTCCTGGGTTCAGTCTCCGTAGAGGCAGATGGCAAATGCTTTTGTGGTTCAGTTGGCAATGCTCTTAGGGAAAGTGAAGTCGCTCAGTCGTGTCCGACTCTTCGCGACCCCATGGACTGTAGCCCACCAGACTCCTCTTCCATGGAGATTTCTAGGCAAGAGTACTGGAGTGGGTGGCCATTTCCTTCTCCAGGGGATCTTTCTGGCCCAGGGACTGAACCCGAGTCTCCCGCATTGTAGGCAAACGCTTTACCGTCTGAGCCACCAGGGAATCCCGTGCTCTTAGTAAATGCCAATCTGTAATTGACAAAAGGCAGCATCCTTCGAAAAAGGAGAGGAAAGAGCACCCCAGGCTGGGGGAGGAGCCAGTGCAAAGGCCCTGAGGCAGGAGCATGGTTGCAGGTTTGAGAAGAAGCCAGGAGCAGGCAGGGTGCTGGCGCAGGTGGAAGGGGGAGAGTGGGGGAGACCAGGACAGTCGGGTGGTAGCAGCCGCCCACGAGGACATCCTGGGGACCAGGGCGTGTTCCCTGGCGGGAATGAGCAGCAGGTGGGTTCTGACATATGACATAATCTGACATAGATGGACTAGGACCCCGACTCTGTGCCAAGAAGAGACTGGAGTGGGGGAACGGAAGCAGGGGCCAGCAGGGACCCCTGCAGGGGATGGGATCCAGGAGTGGTGGGCCAAGGTGGTGGTAGCATCCGGTGGTGAACAAGTCAGGAGGCAGGGGCTGGCCTAAAGCTGATGTCAGAAGTTGGGGGTGAGAGAAGAGAGGAGTAAAGGGTGACCCCAGACACGTGACCCTTAGGTTGCTTCCCATCTCACCTGGCCTTTCCTTCCTGGCTTCCCACTCAGGAAGCCCCTCGGGGACAGGGGCCACTTCCATCCTGTCCGTCGCTGTAGCTACCTCTCCACTGTCCACGGAGGGCATTCAGCCGACATCTGTGGGATAAACGCATGAGTGATGAGCCGAGGGCGCAATCTTCTGATCTCTGGGCGGGGAGAGTACGAGCAGAATTACGTCCGCTCAAATTCACATGTTTTGGTCCTGACCCCTGCCACACCCTAGAATGGGGGGTCTTTAAAGTGGTGGTTAGGAAAAATGAGGTCACTATGGTGGGTCCTTATCCCACCGGACTGGTGCCTTTATAGGAAGAGGCGGTCAGGAAACAGACGAAGCATGTGGGGGACACAGGGAGGAGACGGCTATCTATAAGCCCAGGAGAGAGGCCTCGGGAGACAGTAGCCCTGCCCACACCCGGATCTCGGATTCCAGTCTCCAGGACTGGAGGCCGTAAATGTCTGTTGTTTGAGCTGCCTCGTCTGTGGGACTTTGCTATAGGGGCCCGGAGACTCACATGGGAGTGATGTGGAGCTCGGCGTGACCTCCATGTGGGGAGGAAACAGACCCTGAAGGCCAGAACTCAGCCAGCGCACCTGGGAGTTGCTGACCAGGCTGGGTCAGGACCCTGATCTCCTGGGGGCCCACACCCATCCTGGGGACGCGGGGCCAGGCAGCAGACAGTGGGCGTGCTCTCTCTGGGGGTGGTGGCAGGACAGTGTCCCTGGAAGGGTGGAACCTCAGCTGTCACCCGTTTGCTTGGCTATGACACTCGCCCCAGCACCTGCGTTGAAGGGAGGAAGCCAATTCTGACTCCACGTTGGAAACTTTCTTTGACTTGCTTTTCGTAAAGCAAGTTGATTTTGCTCTTATTATTATAATCATACTCAGTGGCTTGCCTGGAGGACCTGACCCCCCTGCTGGACTGCGAAGTGCCTTTGTTCGGCTCATGGAGATAGTTTGTCCCTCTCTGCCCACCTGTCACATCCACAACTGGGCATTGTTTTTGCTTTGGCTCCATCTCTTCATTCTTTCTGGAGTTATTTCTCCAATCTTGTCCGCAGCATATTGGGCACCTACCGAGCTGGGGAGTTCATCTTTCAGTGTCATATCTTTTTGCCTTTTCATACTGTTCATGGGGTTCTCAAGGCAAGAATACTGAAATGGTTTGCCATTGCCTTTTCCAGTGAACTCTTGAGAGTTTCTTGGACTGCAAGGAGATCAAACCAGTCAATCATCAAGGAAATCGGTCCTGAATATTCATTGGAGGGACTGATTCTGAAGCTGAAACTCCAATACTTAGGCCACCTGATGCGAAGAACTGACTCATTGGACAAGATCCTGATACTGGGAAAGATTGAAGGCGGGAGGAGAAGCGGATGACAGAGGATGAGATGGTTGGACGGCATCACTGACTCAGTGGACGTGCGTTTGAGCAAGCTCCGGGAGTAGATGATGGACAGGGAGGCCTGGTGTGCTGCAGCCCATGGGGTCGCAGAGTCGGACAGGACTGAGCGACTGAACTGAACCTGTGAATGGAAGAGATTAACACACCTGTTTTTCCAAAGGCTGGCCATCCCCTTGGAGATGTTTTGCAAGACTGAAGCCCCCTCCACTTTACTTCCCCAAGGCCTCTCTCTCTCTGTTCTGCCTTTTGACTTTAGTTCCTCATTGCTCCTTTGTCTCTGGTCTATAAAAGAACCTGACATCCAGACCCCAATTAGACGGTTATTTGGAGGCGTTGGCCTTCCATCTTCTTCCATCTTCTCAGGCTGCCAACTCCCCGATTAAACTCCCTTGCCTCAGCACCTCCTCTCTCGGGTGCGAACAGTGAGCTTGGACTTAATAACACCTTTAGAGTGTGGGGGAAACCAGGCCGGGTTCACTGTGGGTTCCTCCCGAGCAGCCCCTGGGGCCCGGGAAAGGGCATCTCAGGCCGTTAGGCTCCGCCCCTCTGGCGCCCGCTGCGGGATGCTTCCACGTGGCCGGGCCCGCTGCTGGTCCACCAGCAGCTTCCTCTGGGTGCGTCCGTTTCCTGCAGATCTCCTACAGCTCCGCAGAGGCCACACTCCCTTCCCTCACTGCTGCTGCGGGGGGCCAGCACCCTGGGGTCCAGGCAGGTTGGCACCGTGATCCCAGAGTGCCTGGCCATCACCCCCGCAGGCCACCCGGGATGGCACCAGCAGAGGCTGAGGCTGTGGGACCCGCTCCTCTGGGCCTGGTTTGGATCCCGGTCAGATGGGTCTGAGCAGTGGGAAGCACATTCCCAGCGCAGTGCGTTGACCTGGGGCCCAGCTGCCTGGCGCAGGGTGAGGTCATGTCCTGCAGCCGCGATGCGGAAAGGGCGGGTTTCTCCCCTCCCGCGGGGACTCCCGTGGCCCAGGACTTTTCCCAGAGACCCCAGGGGAGGGGATGGCTGGGGATGACCTCCAGGCTGGGGATGAACGAGCTGGTGCCCGTCCAGCACTGCTGCGTGAGCTGGGGCCACCTGGGTCCCTTGCTGGACCTCCCTCCCACTGAGCCGAGGGAATGGCCAGCATCTCGGGGGTCCTTGGGTGGCCACCCCTCGTGCTGCCTGTGCTGGCAGAGGTCGTGAACTGGGAAAGACGGGGAGGGGTCTCCACCCAGGGACTGGCAGAGAGGGAGTGGACCCCAGCAGGGTCGGGTGCCCGCTAAGGTGTGGGGCCTGCAGCTCAGCGCGTGCAAAGCAGCAGAGGTGGCCTCCTGCTTCCGTCCTGACCTCGGGCGCGGGCAGGGGCTGCTCTGGGGGCCCTGAGCCTCCAGCCCCAGTGACTGACCTCGTCTCTCAGCAGAGAAAGCGGAAGTGCCAGTTGCTCAGTCGTGTCCGGCTCTTTGTGACCCCATGGACTGCGGCCCACCAGGCTCCTCTCTGTCCAGGGGTTTCCCAGGCAAGAATACTGGGGTGGGTATCCATTTCCTTCTCCAGGGCATCTTTGTGATCCAGGGATCGAACCCACGTCGTATTGCGTCTTCTGCATTGCAGGCAGATTCTTTACCATCTGAGCCACCAGGGAAGCCCTAAATGTGAAATGACACCAAAATTAAAAGCTGCAAAAATAAGAGAGAGAAAGCACTGACCTGATTGGGGTGGCCGTGCTCCCAGCCGGGTGACACTGGGTGGCCCACTTCACCTCTAGGGCACCCCCGCTTCTGTTACCTGTACCCGCCACCTGCTGGGAAGTCCCTGGGACCAGAAACTCAGAATCTGAATGCACGTGATCTGCTGGCACTCTCAGAGCTTCTTGGCTGTCTCCCCAAAATGTCCCCGACCAATGGGAGTCCTCTGGATGGGGATGCGGTACCTCCAGAAGGTGCCTACTTTCCACCATCCCGGGCGATCAGATGTAGGGGACCCATTGGACCTTCAGCCTTCGTCTGGAGAGCAACAGGCAAGAGGGTGGGGGACAGGGGCTGATGACCAAGTGGGGAGGGGGCAAGGATGAATCGGGCACAGCGGGCAGGGTGCAGTGCTGGGGATGGGAGAGTGGCGGGGCTGGAAGGACAAGGCACGGGAGGGTCTCGGAGACAATTTAGACTTTGGCGCGGTTGGAATCCTGGCTTCCCTGTGGCTGGGGTGCTCCACACCCGCCCATACTGCCTACACCCGGGTATACACAGAGCTGGACACAAACAGCTCTGTTTGAAGTGACATGCAATGTCCCATTTGGGATCTGAGTTGCAGATGATTTTTTCTGTTTGACTTAAAATCTACAGGGGACCGAATTCCCCCTATGCTGGCTGAAAGGAGGGGATCCCAGACCCTTGCTCAGAGCTACTTTTTCTTCTGTTCACCTGGGTTCCTGAAAACCTCATCTGGGTTCCTCCATTGCCTCAGGTGTGTGAAGGGGATGCAGTGAAACAGCAGCAGAAAATAGGCGGGAGGGTTTGTGTCAACCACAGAACTCAAATACCGAAGCCAGGGCACGCTGGGTCCTGCGGTGCAGTGCTCTCGCCCCACAGTGGGTGGTGAGGGCAGCGTCACAGAGCCTGTAGGATTAGGGTGACCAACCAGCCCAGTTTGTGGGGCCCAGGTGGTTCCTGGATGTGAGACTTTTGGAGCTGATGGTGTTGCTAGAGGTGATGCTGGAGATGATACTGGAGGTGCTGTTGGAGATGATGCTGGAGGTGATACTGAAGATGACCCTGGAAGTGATGCTGAATGTGATGTTGGAGGTGACACTCTGGAGGTAATGTTGGAGGTGATGGAAGTGATGTTGGAGGTGATACTGGAGATGATGCTGGAGGTGATGCTGAAGGTGATGTTGGAGGTGACACTCTGGAGGTAATGTTGGAGGTGACAGAGGTGATACTGGAGGTGAGGCTGATGCTCTTGCTGAAGGCACCTCTGGTGATGCTGGTCCTGATCTGCAGGTGATGCTGGAGGTGGTGAAGGAGGGGAGCGAGGAGAATCTGTGACTGTATACAACAGGTGCCTTCTAGCTCTATGTAAATTTCTCTTTCTTCCCTCTGAAAGCGCAAGGCCGAGAAATAAACCCTTGATGAAGGCACCCTGGAGGGGCCTCCCCAAGTCTCGGGGAGGCCCTGCAGTGTGGAGAGCTGGGCCAGAGACCTGGTTTCTCTCTGGGCCCACCACAGAGCATCTCCAGATCTTAGCTTCTCCATCCCTTGCGTGGAGGATAATGCTGGGCCTAACACATCATTTGTTGAAAGCAGTCAATGAGATGACACAGTAGGAAAAGTCCCGAGAAGCATGTCCGGCACACAGGCCCTAATGCACATTAGCTCTTCCCGTTCTCCAAAGATCCAGACTGAGAGCCCAGTTCTAACTGGGAGCCAGCCCAGCTCACGTACCCATGCCAGGGAGGCCTGCGCGGGCTGCCAGGTCATCTACCTCCTGTCACAAGCACTGGGAACCAGGTAGGGACCCCCGCCCCTTTGGTGAGGACCCAAACTCCGCAGGGTAGGGACCCACCAGGGTCCCCTGTGCAAGATGGGAGTGGGTCTCCTGCCTCCTGGCTCCCTGCTCTCTGCAGGCCTGGTGGGTCCAGGAGCCTCTGCTGGGTGGGCGGCCAGCAGGCTCTGCCCCATTTAGCACAGACGCCGTCTGTGTCTCCTGGCCGCCCAGTGGCCGGGGGCGTCTGGACAGCTCCCACATACAGGCGGCGGCTTGTTCGCCGGGGCGGCCCCGTCTGCAGTGCCTCTCTGTCCCAGCTCTGTCTGTCTGGCCTTGGAGAGCCAGAGAAATTTCCACTTCTTGGAGCTGTTTGTTGATCTTTCCAGAGCCCACGAAGGGGCCCTGGGTGGCTCTGCCTGGAGCTTGGGGCTGTGTGGGGACCGACCTTGGTCAGCCAGGGAGCCAGCCCACACAGGGGCCTGCAGACGAGGCCACAGGCAGGCCGGCCCAGAGGTGACGGGAGTGAGGTCTGCGGAGGTCGGACAGCCACCGGGATGCCGTCTCAGCCTCGTGACCTCCTTGGCTCTCGAAGCACACTTCTCTGAAGCAGAGAGAACCAGGCCGCTGCCTCCAGCAAGAACGGGGGGCCCCTCGGGAGGGGCCAGGAGGCCTTGGAATGTCTAGCTCACCCCAGCGGCCGGTCAGGCCAGCCCAGAGGTTCTGGCCACTGGCATACCCTGACCTGATGGCACTGAGCTCCAGACCCCAAGGAGAACCACCCAGTGAGGAGTGACCAGCGCCAGGTCCGCAGACACTGGGCCGCCATCACTAGCACCGAGATGGACCCCAATCCCGCAGACCCCCATGGGTGGTCTCAGAAGCAGTGGGAGGATAGCTAGACATGGGGTGCTTTGTTCATGCCAGGCTTCTGAGGGTCATCCTAAAAAGAGCCCAGAGCTGAAGGTAGGGGTGAGTCGTGCTTAAGAAATAATTGACCAGAGGCTGGGCTGGCGGCCATGGCAGCCTGGGGCACAGAGGTCCGCTGCCCAGGGTAATAGGATGCCTACAGCTGCTCACTGCTGCCCGTCAGGGGCTCAGGTCATCTGCAGAAGGGGGCCCTTTACAAGCGAGCATCCCAGGAGGCCCATCTGCCTGATGGCAGGTACCTCAGAGTCGAGCCACAACCTGAGCTGTGGAAAAAAAAAGAAGAAGCAAAGGATAGAAGGATGGCGAGAAGGAAGACAGCCAGGCGATGATAAAGATGAAGGATCAGGAAACCGCAGAATTGTCAGCTTGCCAAATCGCGAGAGGAGTGAAGGCGACCAGCACAGACGTGCGTGTGGTCCACCTCAAAGTCTGTAGGTGTTGTGTCCAGCAAGCAGATTCGGTCTCAGACCCCTAGCTGCCCTGGGACCTTGGCACAGTCAAGTGGAGTTCGGCCATATAGCACTCTGGATAGAGCTGGGCATGCTGCAGCAACGTTCGTGCATGCGCCATCGCTCAGTTGTGTCTAACTCTTGGAGACCCCGTGGACTGCAGCCCGCCAGGCTCCTCTGTCCTTGGGATTCTCCAGGCAAGAACACTGGAGTGGGTAGCCATTCCCTTCTCCAGGGGATCTTCCCGAGCCAGGGATCGAACCCTGGTCTCCTGCGTCTCCCGCACTGGCGGGCGGGTTCTTTACCACTGGGCCACCCGCAGAGCCCATGAAGAAGCCGCTCAAGAAAACAAAGGCCGATGTTTGCCTCACACAGCATGTCCATCACGGACCCACCGGGACCTCCACTGACCAGAGAGCCTTGCTCGCTAACATGCAAAGAAAGGCCAGAGGCCCATCCTAACTGCCCCTGACACCAAGTCCAGCGCCCCCTCCCCTGCCCCCGGGTCTCAGGCAGCGCACAGCCCTACATAGCATCAGGTCAGACAAGGGCCCCTCCGTCCAGGAAGGAGGCGTGGGGCTGGGCCCCAAGCGCTGTCGGCCCTGCAGTCCTGCAGCCCCCCTTGAGGAGGGCGGTGGGAGCCGATTAGAGGGAGGAACCAGCATGAGGACCCCAACTTTCCAACACCCAGGAAAAGTGGACCCCTCACCTAGATGCCTGCTCTCCGAGGGGTCCGAGTGACCGGAGCATGGTGGTTTCCGCTTTGGAAAGGATTTGGTTGGGGAAACGCCCTGGGGACCCCTGACCTGGGGCCCCTCCTATGGCCCACCTGAGGCTGCACCCGGTGGGCGTGAAAAGCCGGTGGATGGAGGCCAGCGGGGCTCAGACCACCAGGCGGTGGCCCCTGTGGGACCGAGGCAGTCAGCCTCATCTCTGAGACAGCCGCCAGGGCATGAACTTCCCGCCTATCCCTCCAGAGAAGACCCCGCTGTGGAGGGTGGGGTGCGTTACCCCAGGCAGGGCTCCGGGTGTCAGCACTCCGTGAGCAGCCGCGGTTCGCGGGGCACGTGGGTGAGCTGGGCTCCATGGGAGGGGTTCTCACCTTGCTCCAGCCATCCTGTGGAAACATCCTCCCCGTCCCCGTCTCCCACCACTGGCCCCCGCCAGAAGGCAGGCGAGAGGGAGATTCCAGCAGCAGGAGACCCAGGACCGCCCGTGATTCTCCCAAAGGTGCCCCCACCCGAGCGGGGTTTCCAGGGCTCCAGGTCTGCGCCCTGCCTCCCGCCTGGGGGCCCAGGGGCCGCTGCCCAGCTCGTGGCTCCGCGTGGCCCCCAAGCAGAGCTCACGGGCCCTGTGTCCTGAGGGGCCCTTCTGGGCCCTCCCCTGACCCGCGTGGCTCCACCCCTCCCCAGGGTTGGCAAAGGCACGCGGACACCCTGACGTCGGAGCTAAAACGGGCTCCGTTTTCACCAGGAAAGGTTTGAGTGCTTCCTTTTTTCCTGCCCTTTATTCATGTACTTCCTGGCATGCAATCAGAGGGCATTGTGTGCTGGAGTGGACCACAGCCTTCCAGTGAAAGCAAAACCCGGGAGCCCCCCCGCACACCACACACAGCAGGACGAGGTGCCCAGGCTCGGGACCGGCTGGGCAGTGATGGCCACGAGGGGGTGCCGGGCCCCGAAAGCTATCAGGAATTTCAACACGGCGACGGCGTGAGCCCCGCGTGGGCCGCGTGACGCCAGGCCTGGAAGGCAGCCCTGCCCAGCGGGGAGGGCTGGGACCGTGGGCTGGCCCTTTGCCTCCGGGCCTCCGTTCCCACGGCTGTAAACGGGGGGTGTGGCGGGCGGAGGGAGGGCAGCGCTGCCCACGGTGTTCCTGGCCCCAGAGTTCGCCTCTGTCCAGTCTTGTCCGGGGCTGCAGCTGGCTGGGTGGGGGGCTGGCACCCAGGGATGCCCAGGTGCTGGCTTGCCACCCTCACTGAGCTGGAATAACCCCCTAAAAGAGTGGTCCCTTTGCTGCAACCATGTGGGAGTGGGAACGTGCGTGAGGGCCACCAGGCTGATCCAGGGAGTGGGGAGGGTACAGCCGGGGGTGGGCGTGTGGCCAAAGACCACCCCACCTCCCTCCAAGGCTTTGGGGGGTGGGTGTGGGGGGACAGATGAAAGGACAGACAGGGCTTTGGAACATGACATGGCTCGCGCTTGTGAATGGAGAATCTTGTTGGTTCATTCATTCGTTTGTTCATCCATCCATCCATCCATCCATCCATCCATCCATCCATCAGAGGTTCGTCGAGCACCTGATGTGTGCCAGGCCTGGGCAGAGGCCAGAACCTCAGGCAGAGGTGCCCAGAGACCCCTGACCCCAAGCTGCAGCCACGTTACCCCCGCCCCATGCTGACCCAGCTTCTGTGCCCAGAGGTGAGACCCCACTGCAGGCACGTCCTCTAAGCCTGGCATCTGGCATCTGCGTGGGGGGTCTGCCTCCTTACCCCCACTCCATGCCCCCTCCTCCAGCGCCCCCCACTCCACAGCCCACTCCCTGCCTCCGGCTCTGTCCTCTTATCCCCGCTCCTCAAGTCTCGCTGATGCCTCTGTGGTCTTCCTCCCAGACCCCTCGCCTTTGGTCTGCTGCAGGCCGCCGTCCCCTCCGCAGGACAGGCTGGGGCTGCTCTGAGACTCTGGCCTTTCTGCTCCCTCCAGGGGGCCTCCATCGCCAGGACAGAGCCCGGCCTCTCGACAGGGACCTCCCACCACCCGTGGTCCCTTCCTTCCTCTGCTTCGTCTCTAGGAGTCACTTGGGGTCTCTGAGCATACCGGGCGCTCTTGTGCCCCCTGGCCTCTGCAAGTGCTGTTCCTTCATCCTGGAAAGCTCTCCCCCTTCCTCCTGTTTGCAAGTTTCCCTCTATCCCGTGGCTAAGCAGGTCAGCGGCCGTGGCCTCCCTGCTCATCTCTGCCCCCGGCTCCTCCTCTCACCTTTCTGGTGGTCTCTCTGGTTCTAAAGGCTGGGCAGATACGGAGGGTGAGGGACCAGGACCCCAGCACTCAGCGCAGTGCTTGGTTGCTGTGTGCGGAACGAATGAAAGAACGGGCTTCAGCATTCGTTCGCTTGCACTTCCACTGTGACCGTGACTGAGCCACCTTTTCCCACCAGGCCTCATGTTCCTCATCAGTGCCCCGTGTGCAGCGTCAGGCCCTGCGGCCCAGGGCCGTGGCATGATGCCAGTCTGCTCAGCTCTGATCCCCAGGGTCTGAAAGAAGGACGGTGCCACTTTCCTGGAAGAATGGCTGTGTAACGTGATTTCCTCTTCCGGCGACATGCTTTGCTTCACTCCTTATTTTCCTGGCAAACTCTCCCTTGCAGGACATTGACAGGCAGACTCCAGAACTCATGGGAAATTGCAAAGGGCCAAGAAGAGTCAGGCTCTTACACAAGCCGAGGGCTGACGGCAAATTTCAAGGCCAGGAACAGGGTAATAGTATCTCAGTGCGGCACTGACCCGGACCACCCCATCCACCAATGGATCAGGCAACCCCACAGGGGCTCACGTGCCAGGCCAAAGGGGCCACGGCAGGCCTTTTCTTTAAGTAACTTTGGGTTTATGGGTCTTCCTAAGAGAAACTGTATCTTGACCTTCACCCTGCAACACACAAGTCAATTCTTGATGGTTCCCAGATCTGATGCGACACTTGTAGAGGAAACAGAAAAGAAGATCTTTCTGACGATGGAGCAGGAGATGATTTCTTTTTTAAAAAGCTTTTAATTTCATTTTATAGTATAGCCGATTAATAATGCTGTGATAGTTTCAGGTGGATGGAAAGGGATTCAGCCACACACATGTGTCTGCAGGCTCAGTGGCTTTGGTCACTTCCGACTCTTTGCCATTCTATGAACCATAGCCCGCCAGGCTCCTCTGTCCATGGGACTCTCCAGGCAAGAATACTGGAGTGGGTTGCCGTGCCCTCCGCCAGGGGGTCTTTCTGACCCAGGGGTCGAACCCACACCTCTTGTGTCTCCAGCACTGGCAGGCAGGTTCTTTACCACTACCACCACCTGGGACGCCCACCAGCCCTACACATAGATGTATCTATTCTCTCCCAAGCTGCAGTGCTTTCTTAAATAAGACACACTAAGGCCAACCATAAGAGGAAATGTTTATAAATTAAATTACATGAAGATGATTAAGAATTACTACTGCTCATCAAATGTTATTCAGTTGAGTTCAGTCGCTCAATCGTGTCGGACACGTTGCGACCCCATGGACTGCAGCATGCCAGGCCTCCCTGTCCATGGCCACACCCCGGAGCTTGCTCAAACTCATGTCCATCGAGTTGGTGATGTCATCGAACCATCTTGTCCTCTGTCGTCCCCTTTTCCTCCTGACTTCAATCTTTACTAGCATCAGGGTCTTTTCCAATGAATTGGCTCTTCACATCATGTGGCCAAAATATTGGCGCTTCAGCTTCAGCTTCAGTCCTTCCAATGAATATTCAGGACTGATTTCCTTAAGGATTGACTGGTTTGATCTCCTTGCAGTCCACGGGACTCTCAAGAGTCTTCTCCAACACCACAGTTTGAAAGCATCAGTTCTTCGGCCCTCAGTCTTCCCTGTGGTCCAACTCTCACATCCATACATGACTGCTGGAAAAACCATAGCTTTGACTCTACAGACCTTTGTCAGCAAACTAATGTCTCTGCTTTTTAATATGTTGTCTAGGTTTGTCATAGTTTTCTTCCAAGGAGAAAGCGTGTTTTAATTTCACGGCTGCAGTCACCTTCTGCAGTGATCTTGGAATTAAAAAAAAAAAAAATCTGTCACTCTTTCCTTATTTCCCCATCTATTTGCCCTGAAGTGATGGGACCGGATGCCATGATGTTAGTTTTTTGAATGTTGAATTTTAAGCCAGCTTTTCCACTCTCCTCTTTCACCTTCATCAATAAGATTTTAGTTCCTCTTCATTTTTTGCCATAAGTGTGATCTGCGTATCTGACGTTATTGATATTTCTCCCAGCAATCTTGATTCCAGTCTTTGCTTCACCCAGTCTGGCATTTTGCGTGATGTACTCTGCATATAAGTTAAATAAGCAGGGTGACCGTATACAGCTTTGATGCACTCCTTTCCCAATTTTGAACCAGTCCGTGTTCCATGCCCAGTGCTAACCGTTGCTCCTTGACCTGCATGCAGGTATCTCAGGAGATAGGTAAAGTGGTCTGGTATTCCCATCTCTTTAAGGATTTTCCACAGTTTGTTGTGATCCACACAGTCAAAGGCTTTAGCACAGCCAATGAAGCAGAAATAGATGTTTTCTGGAGTTCTTTTGCTTTTTCTATGATCCAGTGAATATCGGCAATTTGATCTCTGGTTCCTCTGCCTTTTCTAAATCTGCTTGTCCATCTTGAGGTTCTCAGTTCAAGTATTGTTGAAGCCTAGCTTGGAGGATTTTGAGTATTACTTTGCCAGCATGTGAAATGAGTGCAATTTTGCGGTAGTTTGAACATTCTCTGGCATTGCCCTTCTTCGGGATTGGAATGAAAACTGGTCTTTTCCAGTCAGTTTCAGTCATCAACTTCCAGCCGCCAATTTACGGTGCAGTTTATGAATGAGTGTCATCCTGTTGGTGGACATCTTCACTCACCTTGCAGAGTTAATCAACACCTAAGTAAAATAACAGAGATGTAAGGTTGGAGTTGTACTCATTTGTCAAGAATGGGAGTTACCTCTTTGCTGAATGGGGGTAATTGGTTTTGAACCCTGGAATTCCTATGCTTTGAATTTAAATCCAATTTCCTATGCTGTTCACACTAGAACAGCTACAGAATGCTACGTGCTAAGTCACTTCAGTCATGTCCCACTCTTTGTGACCCCATGGACTGTAGCCTGTCAGACTCCTCTGTCCATGGGATTCTCCAGGCAAGAATGCTGGAGTGGGTAGCCATGCCTTTCTCCAGGGGATCGAACCCACATCTCTTACATCACCTGCATTGGCAGGCAGGTTCTTTATTACTAGCACTACTGGGAAGCCCAAAATGCCACACTCTTCAGTTTAATCTGCATTGACATTTTCTCCAGCTCATTCTTAAATGTACACAGTTAACAAAGCCATCCGTCCATGTATGCCAATTTCCACGGTATAAATACTCCCATGATGGCCGGTAGCAAACTGCCAAAGTGAAATCACTGAGCAGAATTTGGCGGTTGCATACAGCGCACTACTGTGTATGTCCATCTGTGGACTTGAAGGCCACATGAGGTCACAGCGTAGGTGCTAGTAGAATAATTAGGAAGTGATGAGTTTTGAGCACTTATGACAGTGACTTTTTAATCGATTTCATGTAACCCT
Organism: Muntiacus reevesi; assembly: GCF_963930625.1. NCBI lineage: Eukaryota > Metazoa > Chordata > Mammalia > Artiodactyla > Cervidae > Muntiacus > Muntiacus reevesi. The sequence continues at coordinate 44,349,443 of NC_089253.1, forward strand.
GAAGCTTGCATAATTTAATTTTCCATCCTGGTCATGGTTAACAGCCAGCTCCTCAAATTCCCAAGAACTTAGTACTCAGCTCTTGGGAGCTGGTGCGAGGTGGGGATTAACCCCCTCCTCTCCCTGCTCCCGCCACCCTCCAGGCCTCCATTACTTCAATCCTATTCTATCTCCTCAAGACAACCTGCTGGGACTAGGAGGGGAGATGCTGCACCTTCCTCCTATCATCTCCTGGCTCCACGCCCAAGCTCCTCCCAGGAGCCCAGGTGACACGCCTCCACCCAGAACTGTCCCAAACCCTGGGCCCTGGGGGTCTCTCGTCAGAGGGCATCAGGCCCTGCCCTTCTATGTCTGGGGGTGGCTGGAAAGAGAAGTCCTGTTGACCCCTTCAGCCTTAACATCCCACATAGCATGTGGGAATGAGACAGCGGCAGCATGTGGCTGGAGGGGGCAGGTCCAGGGCTCAGGTCGGTGGCTGACGGCAGAGCCTGAGACGTAAGGATGGGCATGAGGGCCAAGGGGCAGCGGGGCAGACAGCGAGAGGATGGAGGGGGCCGGGAGGGGTGGGGAAGGACGGGATCGGGGGCAGATGTGCAAGGGGAGGGGGATGAGAAGGACAGGACAGGGAGTGCTGGGGGCCTGTTCTTGGCAGAGCATCAGTTACATGGCCTGAGACTGGACAGAGAGAAGGTGGCCCTCATCAAGGTAGTCCCAGGGCTCATCCTAGAGCTAAATCCCTGAGGGGTGGAGGGTGGAGTGGAGTGTTAACAGGATGCTGGAGACAAGAGGGAGGAGCCAGAAATCAGAGAGTGGGGCTGGGGCAGCATGTGGGCAGAGATTCCTCCTAGCAACCAAATAGCTCCGCCCACCTCGAAGACCCAGCTCCTGCCTGGAGAGCTGGACCCTCGAAGAATCTAAGCAGCAAAGGATGCTGGGAATATCCCGCACAGCCCGTCACTGAAGGAGGCCCAGAGAGGGCACACAGCTGAATCTGGTCTCCCAGCCCATCCGGGCCAAGCTGGCAAACAGACAGGGAGCAGGATCCCCAGCACCCCGACCCTCCTTCCCGGGTGCCCAAGTCGGGCCAGGACAGGGCCCTCTCGGGAGCTCTGGGAGGAGGCCAGGAGATGCCTGGGGGCCCCGTCGCCTAGCGACCGGCTTCCCGCAGCCCTGGCGGCCCCTTGCTCTGGGCGCTGCCCACTCCTGACACTGGCTCCGAGCACTTTTCACTGCCGTTCTGCATGAATAGGCGCCAGGCCTCCTGCCAATTGTCCCGTCTTAAAAAGCAGCCCCGGCGAAAGGCCTTTTCAAGTGGGAGCGTGCAGTGCCACCCAGGCTGGATGGGCATTGTTGGGGGGCTGGGGTCCCGGCTTGGTGGCTGGGGTCAGGGGCCACACAAAGGATCCTGATGGAGGCTTCATGCGCTCGGCCCCAGCAGCCCTGTTTATTAATCTGCAAAACTGGCGCCACCATCTTTAGAGGGGAGACTGAGTGAAAAGGAGGTCTTTTGAGAAGTGGCCTTTGAAGTTGCAGTCCTGGGATCCTTGTTAGATTGAGTTGAAAGGGCAGCGAAACCCCACAGGTAGTCAGGTGAAGCCAGAAGCCCCCAGAGCTGGGGTGGAGGTCTGAATGTGGGGGTGCACTCCTGGACAGTGGGGTGACTGGCCAGGTGTCTCCAGCTCTGGCAGGTGGAAAGATCTGAGTCTTGTAGGGGGAAGGCCTTCAGACTTTCCCAGCCTCAGAGTCTTTTCCAATGAGTCGGCTCTTCCCATCAGGTGGCCAAAGTATTGGAGCTTCAGCTTCACCTTCACTCCTTCCAGTGAATATTCAAGGTGGATTTCCTTTAGGATTGACTGGTTTGATTTCCTCACCGTCCAAGGGACTCACAAGGGTCTTTTCCAGCACCAAAAATTTGAAAGCATCAACTCTTTGACACTCAGGTTCTGTGAATGTGAAAGTGAAAGTGTCAGTCACTCAGTCACGTCCAACTCTTTGTGACCCCATGGACTGCAGGCCGCCAGGTTCCTCTGTCCGTGGAATTCTCCAGGCAAGAATACTGGAGTGGGTAGCCATTCTCTTCTCCGGGGGATATTCCCGACCTGGGATCAAACCCAGGTCTCCTGCAGGGCAGGCAGATTCTTCACCATCTGAGCCACCTGGGAAGCCCTCAGTGTCTGTGGAAGGAGGCAACTGGACTTGTGAGTGGCAGCTCTCTGCCCTCCCACCATCTCCGAGTGTCCGGGGCCAGTCCCACCCCTGTGACGTGGGTGCATTCACAGGTAGGACAGTCCCCCTTGCCCTCGAGCAGTCTGCCAGTTGGCAGAGTCAAGATAGCATAAATGTTGGAGAAAGCTAAAATTCCAGGGCTCCATGAAGGGGTGGGTAAGCTTATGGTGGACACCCAGTCTGATTTGAGGCTGGGGATGGCCCAAAGAGGGAGGGGTGGCAAACTGCAAAAGCGGAAGTTAGAGGAGTATCCCAGGGTCAGGAAACTCTGTGCAAAGGCCCTGGGGTGCCTGGCTCCGTGGAGGATCTAAAAGGAGGCATGAGGCTGGAGGGGCTTGGGGCCTGCACGGTGGATGGAGGGTAGTCTTTCCGGGGATGATGGGGAGCCAGGGATGGAAGCCCCAGACCGGCTGCCTCAGCCCCCATGCTCAGGCCCTGCCCCGACACCCTTTCCTCCTGCCCAGGCCCCTCCCCCTGCCTGAACCCCGAGGCCTGAGCCTTGGGGACAGGCGGAGAGACTCTGAGGCCATCCGCACCGCAGGGCCCGCCCACAGCCTCTGCCCTTCCTCGGGCCTGGGAAACGAGGCCACTTCTGCTCCCAGCCCCCAGAGGGCCTCGGGGGGCCGCCGGGCTCAGGGAGGAAAGTTGTGGGAAACAGCTGGGTCCCCCGGGGCACTGATGGGATCCTCGCGGCTTTTTGCACCAGATAAAGACTTTGTGTCCCCACTGAGCGGCCCCTGCAAGCAGGGTCAGAGCCCCTCTGCCAGGGGTGGTGACAAAGGGGTGCAGGGTGGGCCGGTCGCTCTGCAGGCCGGGAGTCCTGAGGACATGAGCCCTGAGTTTAGCAGGTTCGAGACCCCCGACCACAAAGCGGGGTGTTTCCCGTAAAAGTTCAGCCATCCCACCCCAGCGGGATGGGCAGGCACAGGGGCTGGGGAGGAGGCTGGCGGGCAGCTGGCAGCCCCTGAACAGGCCGACAGGCAGAGTTGGCGAGGGATTTGGGGAGAGGGCTGGGGTCCTCCTCTGCCAGCCTCGGCTGCCTGCGACGCTGGTCCTCACCCCCTCCTCGCTGCAGAGAACAAGTCTCCAGGTGGACAAGGCCCCTGCCCTGACAGACAGGACCTTTCAGAGCAGGTCCCAGAGATGGACAGCAGGGTGGAGGCACCAGAAACTCCCTGCCAGCATCTCCTAAGCCCCTCTGTGATACAGTCCAGGGACCCCCTCCTTTCTCCAGCCCTGCAACAGAGCTTCCCACCCTGGTTCCGAGGCCCAGAGGCACCGCCTGGTTGAGCACGCACCTCTCCTGCTCTACAAAAGCCCAACACAATGAGCCCAGAAAACTCACTTTCAAGGTCAAAGTCATCCAGGGGGCAAAGCGTGCCGCTCGAGGACATCTTGCCAGAGCCCTGTGGGGGCCCCAGCCCCCCGGAAGCCTGAAGAGGAAGGAGCCCAGGGGTGAGGACCAGTGGGCGTCCCCTGCTCCTACTCCCTGCGGCCTGAGTGCTCCCTGGACCCCCGGGGGCCAGTTACAGAAGAGACACTAAGGGCATCTCCTCCTCACCTGCGCCCAGGAGCTGGGTGAGAACAGGGGCCCCACATACACCTGGAGGCCACGCGGAGAGAGGAGGCATCTCCACTTGGCCTGAGCCTGAGAACTGAGAGGTCACCTGGGGTGGGACGCAGCAGGGGAGGGGCTGTGATGGTAGCCGGCCTGAGACCCCGGGAGGTGGGGTCCCCCAGGGCAGTGAGCCGGGCGGCAGTGGATGTGGGCTCTCCCTAAGAAGAGGGGAGGAGAGGGCCTAGCACTTGAACTTCAGGTCCCGCCACTGAAATAGTCTGACTAGAGTGAAGAAATGACACAGAACCCAGATTGTATCTGTACAAAGTGCAACTCTCTGCCCACTCCTGAGATGATCCGGACCACCCCACCCACCCCCTGCCTTTTCCATTCACATCACAATTATTTATTGAGCGCCTTTTGTATACCAGGCTCTAGAAGTGCCGTGGTGACCAAAGACAGACACGCTTCCTTCCCAGAAGGAACTAAATTGAAAATGCAAATACGTAGAAAACATGCACAGTGCTGAGTGCTGCAAAGAGACTGGCTCGTGGCGCTCTGAATGCTAGTCGTGGGTGGAGCTGTCTTGGTGGGGAGGTGAGGGAAGACCCACCCCAAGAATGTGGGCTTGGAGCTCCAGGCTTGAGCGGGAGGCAGAGGGGATGGCAGAGACAGTCCATGCAAGTCCTCCTGGTGGGGGAGCACGGTTCATCCAGGAAACAGCCCGGAGGGTCAGCATTCGCAGGGAGGGTGAGCTTTGGAGGGGAGGGTCAGCGTTCGCGGGGAGGGTCAGTGTCAGCGGGGAGGGTCAGCGTTCGCGGGGAGGGTCAGCTTCCGCAGGGAGGGTCAGCGTTTACAGGGAGGGACGGTGGGACCACTTGGGGAAGCAGACCCTAAGGATGCCCTATTTCTAAGTTGAGGGTGGGGGGATTCCTTGCAGGGCGACCGGAGGGTCACATTTCACAGCCCACAGACGTCCCTCAGAGCACAGCTTGACCCGTCCACCGGGGTCACGGGGGCTGCACGTCCACGCTCCCTCATCGTTCTGATGTGGCTGCCTCGGAACACCACTCGCATCCTTGCCCTTTCCCCTGGGGTCCGTCCTCAGCATCCCTCCTCAGAATGCCAGCCGGTCCAGCCGGCTTCTCCAGAATCCGCGTTCCCAGGCATGGCTCAGGGGTAATAGAAATCACACACAGGTAAAGAAGAGATGAAGGATGGCTGGGGGTGCGGGGCAGAGATGAGGGGGCAAGTCCAGCTGAGGACGGTCAAGGCCTAGGGGCCCACAGAACTGAGGACTGTGGGGCTGGGACAGCCCGGGGAGCCCCCAGGACCCCCTGGAGGGCACCTGTGTCAGAGTGCATGGGGAGCCAGGGGGTTCCAGTCCCCGGGGGGCGGCTTCTGAGGGGCCAGGGGTTGGGGTGACATGAGGAGCAGGGGGGGGAGCCCAGCACTGCCTGCCTCTCATTCGCCCACAGCGGGCACGGCCAGCCCCACGCTCAGAAGTTTAAATTATGGGGTGAACACGCTTCCCTCCTCCCTCCCACTGCCTGCGTTCCTGAGGCCAGCCTGGGTTGGGTTAGCAGGCAGCCAAGGCCCCGGAGGGCACCCACCCCACAAGCTGGCCTGAGTCGGAAACTGCTGACGGATCCTTGGCTTCAGCAGCAATTAAGCAAGTTCCGACTGGCAACTGCTTGGCAGTGGGACGTGGAAACGTCTCACCACCACGGGTGGCCGTGGGGCCCTGAGAGCACGCCCGTGGGTCTGCGTGCACGCGTGCATGAGCGTGTGCACGCGGGTGTGTGTGATGCTTACCCGGCAGGTCCTGCCGCTGCAGGCAGCGGGCTGAGCTCACACACCCGGCACTTGTGTTCGCTGGTCACGGGGGTCTGTGCCTCGGGAACGTCTGTGAGGGATGCGCCTCTCTGCGTGGGTGTACATTCAGCCTCTGACCATCTGTGCATTTGTGCCAGACGTGGGGGGCCAACAAGTCTGTTTGCTGGTGTGTAGATGAGCACACACGTGCACGCTTCCGTGGGATTGCGCGTATGTGTCTGAAGCACGTTGACAAGAGTCCCAGCACACAACATGGGACTCAACACCCAGGGGAGATGTAAGAGATGCTACGAGATGGATGGATGGGGATGGTCAGAAATCTCAACAGACAGAATCAATAAGAGGTGCATGTACAGGAGGAGGTTTATCATAAGGAACTGGCTCACGAGATGATGAAGGCTGACAAGTCCCAAGAGCTCCAGCTGGGAGACTGGAGGCCCAGCAGGGTTTGTGGCTTAGTTCCAGTCTGAGTCCAGAAACGTGAGGGCCAGGAGAGCTCATGATGTGGTTCTAGTCCAGAGGACATCTCGCTAGAGATCCAGGAAGAGAGATGGTTCATTCTGAGGCTGGAGAAGGCTGATGTCCCAGCTCAAGGGCACTCAGGCAGGAAGGAGGAGTTCTGTCTTACTCAGAGGAAACAGCCTTTTGTTCTATTCATATACTTGGGTCTATATCAACTGATCAGGCAAGGCCCATCTAGTTTGGGACTTCCCTCGTAGCTCAGCTGGTAAAGAATCCACCTGCAAAGCAAGAGATTCTGGTTCGATTCCTGGGTGAGGAAGACCCACTGGAGAAGGGGTAGGCTGGTTACTCCAGTACTCTTGGGCTTCCCTGGTGGCCCAGACAGTGAAGAATCTGCCTGAAATGTGGGAGATCTGGGTTTGATCCCTGAGCTGGGAAGATCCCCTGGAGAAGTAAATGGCTGCCTGCCCTTCTGGGACACTCCAGTATTCTGGCCTAGAGAATTGAATGGACTGTATAGTTCATGGGGTCGCAAAGAGTCAGACATGACTGAACGACTTGCACTTTCAGTCTACTTTACTCAGACGATGGATTCAATTGTTACTCTCATCTAGAGACACTCCCACAGAATTATGTTTAATTAAATGTTTGGGGCCCCTGGAACCCAGTCAACTTCATACACAAAATTAACAGTCACAGTTGGATAGAGAATGAATAGGGGGTGGATGGGGATGCACGGGTGGATGAGTGGATGGGTAGGTGGGTGGGTAAATGAGTAGGGGGGATGCGAGGATTGGTAGGTGATGGCAGATGGGTGGGTGGAAGGGGGGCACTGAAAACTCAAAACCCAAGAACATTCTGAGTCCCCATGAAAAACTGGCTTGAAACTCCACATTCAAAAAACTAAGATCATGGCACCCTGTCCCATCACTTCATGGCAAATACATGGGGGAAAAATGGAAAGAGTGACAGATTTTATTTTCTTGGGCTCTAAAATCACTGCAGACAGTGACCACCACCATAAAATTAAAAGAACTTTGATTCTTGGAAGAAAAGCTGTGACAAACCTAGACAGCGTGTTAAAAAGCAACTTTGCCGACAAAGGTCCATATAGCCAAATGTATGGTTTTTCCAGTAATCATGTATGGATGTGAGAATTGGACTGTAAGGAAGATTGAGCATAGAAGAATTGATGCTTTTGAACTGTGATGTTGGAGAAGACTTTTGGGAGTCCCTTGGACTGCAAGGAGATCCAACCACTCCATCCTAAAGGAGATCAGTCCTGGGTCTTCATTGGAAGGACTGATGCTGAAGCTGAAGCTCCGATACTTTGACCACCTGATGTGAAGAGCTGACTCATTGGAGAAGACCCTGATGCTGGGAAAGATTGAGGGTGTGGGAGAAGAGGGCGACAGAGGATGAGATGGTTGGATGGTATCACCAACTCAATAGACCTGAGTTTGAGCACACTCCGGGAGATAGTGAAGGACAGGGAAGCCTCGCATGCTGCAGTCCCTGGGGTTGCAGAGCCAGACACGACTTAGCGACTGAACAATATGACATCCAGCCCTTCCATGGCCCTGCCCGTCAGGACCCTTGAGCTCCACTGAACTCTCTCCAGCTTCTCCACCAGCCCCAAATCCCCTTCCCCCTCGGGCCTTTGTCTTTCTCTATGAATCTGCCTATTCTAGGGACTGCATTTATAAATGGAGAAGACATATCAATGGGATACAATATGTGTCCTTTTATGCCTGGCTTATGTCACTTAGCATGACGTTTTCAAGGTTCATCCTTGTAGCATACATCAGAATTTCAATCCTTTTTACGGGTGTGTGTGTTAGTTGCTCAGTCATGTCCAACTCTTTGCAACCCCATAAGCTGTAGCCTGCCAGGCTTCTCTGTCCATGGAATTCTCCAGGCAAGAATACTGGAGTGGGTTGCCATTCCCTTGTCCAGGGGATCTTCTCGACCCAGGGATGAAACCCTTGTCTCTTGCATTGCAGGCAGATTCTTTACCGTTTGAGCTACAAGGAAGTCCTTTATTATGGCTGAGTATTATTCCACTGTAGGTAGAGATAACTGTTCTTTATCCATTCATCTGTTGGTGGACACTTCAACGGTTTCTGCCTTCTGTCTGTTGTGAATAACGCTGCTGTAGGCATTGATGCACAGATATCTATTATCGAGTCCCAGCATTCTTCAGGGGTATTTACCTGGAAGGGGAACTGCTGGGTCGTGTTGCTGAGTAGCTCTGCTTAACTTGTTGAGGAAACACTAAATTGTTTTGCACAGTGACTGCATCATTTTATATTCCCACCAGTAGTGCTCAAGGGCTCCAGTTTTTCGACATCCACACCACAGTTTTTATTCCCCTCACACTTCTGTTTAATGATAGCCATCCTAGTGGGTCTGAGGTGGAATCGCATTGCGGTTTTGATTTGTATTTCCCTAATGACTGATGATGATGAATATCTGTTCTTGTGCTATTGGCCACTTTTAGATCTTCCTTGGAGAAATGTCTATTCAAGTCCTTTGCTCATTTTGCAATTGGGTTTTTGCTGTTGTTGAGTTAAAGGTGTTCTTTAAACATTTGGATATTAAGCCTTCGTCAGAGGACTGATGTGCAAACACTCCTCTCATCATGTAGGTTATCTTTTTACTTTCTTGACTGCAATAATGTCCTTTGATGCACAAAATTTCTTGAAGACTCATTTATTTTTTTCTCTTCTGTTCCCTGTGCTATTGGTGTCATAGCCATAGATCTATTGTGAAATGCAGTGTCATAAATATTTTCCTTGAGTTTTATGGTTTTAGCTGTTTAGGGTTCAATCCATTTTGAGTTAATTTTTTATTTTATATTGAAGTATAGGCAATTAGCAATGTTGTGATGGTTTCAGATGGACAGCAAAGGAACTCAGCCATACATAGACATGTATCCATTCTCCCCCAAACTCCCCTTCCACACAGGCTGCCATGTAACATTGAGCAGAGTTTCCTGTGTTTTACAATAGGTCCTTGCTGATGATCCATTTTAAATATAGCGTGTACATGTCCATCCCAAATGACCTAACTATCCCTTCCTTCTACATGTTGAGTTAGTTTTTGTCTATACTGTAAGGTAAAGGTCTAATTTCATTCTTTTTTATGTGGATGCCCAGTTTTCCCAGCACTACTTGTTGAAAAGACTGTCCTTTCTTCACTGAGTGTTCTTGGCATACTTGTTGAAAAATCAGTTGACCATATATGTGAGTGTTCATCTCCGGGCCCTCTATTTTAATTCATTGGTCTATATGTTTGTCCTTCTGCTAGTACCACACTGCCTCATTTTAATTTCTATAGCTTTGTAGTAAGTTTTGAAGTTGCTCCTACCCTATGGGAGTCCTTTAACTTTTATTCTTCTTTTTCAAGATTATTTTTATTCTTTGAAGCTCCTAGCAAGTTCTACGGCTTTGAGGATTGTCATTTCCATTTCTGTGAAGAAGTTTCTTGGACTTTCCATAGGAATTGTTGTACCTATAGATCACTTAGGGCAATAGAGACATTTTATCAATGTTAAGTCTTTCTATCCATGAACATGGGATGTCTTTTCATTTATTTAGATCTTCCTTCATCTCTTTCAGCAATGTTTTGTGGTTTTCAGCCTACAAATCTTTCACTTCCTTTGTTAGATTTATTCTTCCTAAGTGTTTCATTTTTTTTTTTCTTAAGAAGCTACTGGGAATGGAATTGCTTAATTTCCTATTCAGAGTGTTGGTTGCCGGTGTGTAGAGCACAACTGATTTTCGTGTGCTGATATTTTACCCTGCAACTTTGCTGAATTTGTTTATTTGTTCTAGGAGCTTTCTTGTGGATTCCTTAGGATTTTTTTAGGACATAGGATCACGTCCTTTGTGAACAGATAATTTTACATCTTCCTTGCCAAGTTGGATACCTTCTGTTTATGTATTTATTTCTCTTGCCTGACAGTCCTGGCTAGAATCTCTTGTACCATATTAAATAAAAACGGTAAAAGCAGATATCCTTGTCTTGTTTCTGATTTTACTGTGACACTTTCATCCTTAACCACTGAGTGTGACATTAGCTTTGTCATACTTTTCCCCACTAATATCCTTTATTATATTGAGGTAGTTTTCTCCCTACTCCTAATTTTTCCAGAGTTTTTATCATGACAGGGTATTGGATTTTGTTAAATATCTCTCTCACATAACTGAGAAGATCACGAGTAATTTTTTCTTCCTTCTAGTATTGTAATGTCTAACACTGACTGGTTTTCCTATATTGAACCATCCTTGTCTTCCTGGGGTAAGTCCCACTTGAACAGGATATATAATCTTTTTAATATACTGTTGGATTCCAGTTGATAATATTTTGTTAAGAAATTTTGCATCTCTATTCATAAGAGATATTAGTTTGTGGTTTCCTTTCCTTGTGAGGTCCTTATCTGACTTTGGTTTCACAGTAATGCTGACCGTGTACAATAACTTAGGAAGTGTTTCATCGTCTTCAGGCTTTTGAAAGAATTTGAGAAGGACTGGTGTTAATACTTCTCTAAATATTTGATAGACTCTACCTGTGAAGCCATCTGGTCCTGGGGTTTTCTTTGTTGGGAAGTTTTTGATTACTAATGTAATCTCCTTACTCATTATAGATCCATTTCAATTTTCTATTTCTTTTTGAGTCAGTTTAGGTATTTTTTGTATTTCGAGGAATTTATCCACTTATTCCGGGTAATCTAGTTCATTGGTATTCATAGTATTAGTTTATAACCCTGTTTTATCTCTGGAAGATTGGTAGAAATATCCCCATTTTCCTTTCTGATTTTACCTATTTGTGTCCTGGTAAATCCACCTTTATTCTGGAGAGAAATAACTTAGATTTTACCCACCGACACCATTGAAAACACAGTTCTTCCATGAACCAGGCCAAGTGAAGTTCATTCCCATCAGTTCATTCCCACCTGGGGCCAGCCATGATTAATTTCCATTTCTATTCTCCCAGCAGGCCCAGTCATCTCTGCCAGTACTTGCTGAGTGACCTTGGGGAGAACTTGCTCCCTCCTGGCCCCCATCTGACCCGGGAGAGGGGGCAGGATGTTTGGATGGTCCTGGCCTTCCACGCATGTGTGCACTGTATCCAAAACGGAGGTGCGGCTTCATTCCTGGAAGGCCCACCCTACGGGAAAGGGGTGCCACCCCAGATCTGTTCAAGCCCCTCAGGGTCCCCATTGAGCAAACCCTCCCCTAATGTCCGCCTAGAAAGCCCTACAGTCAAGGAGGGGCATGTGGGCTCCTTCAAGTGGGAATCTGTCTTCCAGGAACAGTCTGCTCTCCCTGGAACCGACTTGTAGGAACTTTGGGGCCAGGGGAATGGCAGGAGAGGTGTGAGGGTGGGGAGGCAAAAGGAAATGCTTGCGCTTTCTAGGAATTCTTACATAGTAGTTCAAACCAAAGTGTGAGCACTGAACTTGGGCTTCTAGTGGGGTGAAAAGCCACGTATTTCCAGGCACAGCCTGTAAGTCAGGAGACTCCAGAGTCTGAGGATGACGCCCATGTGCCCCGAGGATGCATCGGTGTCTCTCCTTGCCCAGCCCCCAGCCCCACCATAGCCCCCTAAGTGAGGCTTCACACGGACCCCCATGGAGTGCCCCGGACAGTGCCTGCTCCATACACTAATGTAGTGTGTTATGAAGGCAGCCTTTCAAATCCATAGGGGAGACGGAGCCAGTTAATAAGGGGGCCTGAGGTCTGTTAAAGCTGAGTCCCAGTTTCATTCCTGATTCCAGAATAAGTTCCTGGAGCCTCTGTTCACACAGCCCCCTGCCTGGAATGCTGACCCCAGACCACTGCACGGCTTGGTGACTTCAGCCAGACCCTCCTCAAATGTCTACTGGAGCAAGCCTTCCACCTCCACACCTGCGGCCCCTCATCGGGCCCACTGGCTGTCCCCGGCCCAGTTGCCCCCCCCCCCCCAGAATATCTGTCTGAGCTGATATTATACACCCTTTGTTGGTTGATACTCTCTGACTCCCGAGTTCATTCGCCGCTGAATCCCCAGCTCCTGGCACAGTGAACAACTGAACGAGTCAAGGAGTGAACACACAGACTCATGAATAACTGTAAAGTACAGAACCATATGAGAACTAGAAGAAATACCCTGCACAGCCCCAGGACTCACCTGACTATGGATATGAATGAGACCACAGCTGTGTGCAGCCCCCAAAGCCCACCAACTGGTCACAACCTCTCCACCCCAGGCAAAGCCTCTCTCGAGTATGAATGGATACCCTGGGTGTCTCACACGTGGGCATGAAAGGGTGCTCTCTGGTCCTAGTGCTGCAGCTGGTTGTCTGGGTGATGGCCATGCTTTCAAGGCCAAGGCTGCAGCCTTCTGTCCAGGGTGGAGGCCCAGGGTCCACAGCACACACGCAGAATCTGCTGAGCTGTCCTACCTTCTGCAGAGAAACGGTAGGGCCGTCTCTCTCCACAGGCTCTGGCGCAGACTCCAGGTGACATCAGGCATCCACCCACAGCAGGCCCCTCCCCACAATGAAGCAGGTACCCCATCTGGAAGCTGGGAGTACATCACTGCTCCACTCCCTGAAAAACTCCAAATTCCAGGTGAGGTGTGACTGAGCCCTTGTCACAGAAAAGTGAAATCTACAGTGAACTGATCTCTGGTTGAGAAAGACCTTTCTGAACCTTATTTTTTAAAAAACAGTAACAATAAAGAAGTTCAAGACATTTGATTGGACACAGCCTCCTTTATATTAAGGAAAGAAACCAAAAACAGAGTCCAGAGATGCTGAGTAATGTTGCAACACACAAAAGACTAACGTAGTCTTCATATACAAAAGGCACTCACAAATCAATGAGACGAACAAGGCACTAGATGGCTGGATAAAAGACAAATAGGAATTTCATGCATGAAATATGCATGGTGATAATCCTATAAAAAAGGTGCTCATTTTCACTACTGAGCAAAGAAGTAGCCATTGAAACATCCTGATGCCATTTGCAGCCATCAGAGACAAAATAACGTTCCTCTGCAGCGTTGGTGGCCGTAATTCTCTTACAGCACTGCTGGGAATGTAATTGCTAGCAGCTTTCTGGAGGACAATTTGGCAACATGTAGCCAGCCTGGCAATCTCACTTCTAGGAATTCGCCCTGAGAAAACCCTCCCATGTGTGTGCATAGACTTTGGTACCAGGGTGAACATCACGGCACTACCTGTAACACCTAAAACCTGGAAACAGCAAAGAACAGATCACTTATTAAACACTCTGCTCCATAAAATAGTATTCAGCCATTAAAAATCATGTTTCCAGAGACTGCTTAACAGCATGGGGAAATAATCAGGATCTGTTAAGTGAAAAATCAGGAGACAGAACTGCAACCACAATCTGATAGTAATTATGCAAAACAAGTAAGTCTGCGTCTGCATAACAAATAGACTGGAGTGAACATACCAGCTTGTAAACAGAGCTGGCCTAGGGACACCCCTTTGGGGCTATTGTCTATTTTCTCCTTTAGAATGCCCTAAATTTTCCAAGTTTCCGGCAATGATCATAAGTAAATAAAAGTGGGTTTTTTTTTTTTTAAATTGATGTATAGGTAATCTGAAACTTTGGCCACCTGATATGAGGAACTGACTCATTGGAAAAGACCCTGATGCTGGAAAAGATTGAAGGCAGGAGGAGAAAGGGACGCCTGAGGATGAAATGGTTGGACACGACTGAGCTACTGAACTGAACTAATAGTTGGTTTACAATGTATTAGTTTCAAGTAAGTGATTCAATTATACACACACATGCACAGACACACACATATATATGTATATACACACACACACACATATATGTACTCTTGTAGATTCTTTTCCATTATAGGTTATTACAAGACATCGAACATAGTTCTCTCTGCTACACAGTAGGTTCTTGCTATCTCTTTTATATATAGCAGTATGTATCTGAACTGAACTGAGCTGAATATGTTATCTGTTAACCCCAAATTCCTAATTATTCCCACTTCCTTCTTTTCCCCTTTGGTAACCAGCAAATTTGTTTTCTATGTCTGTGAGTCTGTTTCTGTTTTATAAATAAGTTCATTTGTATCATTTTTTAGAACTCCACATGAAAGTGATATCATGTGATACTTGTTTTTGCCTGGCTTACTTCAGTTCTGTTCAGTTCAGTTGCTCAGCTGTGCAGGACATTTTGCAACCCAAGGACTGCAGCACGCCAGGCCTCCCTGTCCATCACCAACTCCCGGAGTTTGCTTAAACTCATGTCCATCGAGTCGGTGATGCCATCCAACCATCTCATCCTCTGCCGTCCCCTTCTCCTCCTGCCTTCAATCTTGTCCAGCCTCAGGGTCTTTTCCAATGAGTTGATTCTTCGTATCAGGAGGCCAAAGTATTGGAGTTTCAGTTTTAGCATCAGTCCTTCCAATGAATATTCAGGATTGATTTCCTTGAGGATTGACTCCTTGCAATTGACTCCTTGACTCGAATCCTCAGGATTCGATCTCCCTGCAGTCCAAGGAACTCTCAAGAGTCTTCTCCAACACCACAGTTAAACAGCATCAATTCTTCAGCACTCAGCTTGCTTTATAGTCCAACTCTCAACATCCATACATGACTACTGAAAAAACCATAGCTTTGACTAGACAGACCTTTGTTGGCAAAGTAATGTCTCTGCTTTTTAATATGCTGTCTAGGTTGGTCATAGATTTTCTTCCAAGGAGCAAGCATCTTTTAATTTCATGTCTGCAGTCAACATCTGCAGTGATTTTGGAGCCCAAGAAAATGAAATTCGTCACTGTTTCCATTGTTTCCCCATCTATTTGCCATGAAGTGATGGGACCAGATGCCATGATCTTCGTTTTTTGAATGCTTAGTTTTAAGCCAACTATTTTACTTTCCTCTTTCACTTTCATCAAGAGGCTCTTAAGTTCCTCTTCGCTTTCTGCCATAAAGGTGGTATCACCTGCATTTCTGAGGTTATTGATATTTCTCTCAGCAATCTTGATCCCAGCTTGTGCTTCATCCAGCCTGGCATTTCGCATGATGTACTCTGCATATAAGTTAAATAAGCAGGGGTGACAATATACAACCTTGACGTACTCCTTTCCCAATTTGGAACCAGTCTGTTATTCTATGTCTGGTTCTAACTGTTGTTTCTTGACCTGCATACAGATTTCTCAAGAGGTAGGTAAGGTGGTCTGGTATTCCCATCTCATGAAGAATTTTCCACAGTTTGTTGTGATCTACACAGTCAAAGACTTTGGCGTAATCAATAGAGTAGAAATAGATTCTTTTCTGGAACTCTCTTGCTTTTTTGATGATCCAACAGATGTTGGCAATTTGATTTCTGGTTCCTCTACCTTTTCTAAATCTAGCTGGAACATCTAGAAGTTCACAGTTCATGTACTATTGAAGCCTGACTTGGAGAATTTTTAGCATTACTTTACTACCTTGTGAGATGAGTGCAATTGTGCGGTAGTTTGAGCATTCTCTGGTATTGCCCTTCTTTAGGACTAGAATGAAAACTGACCTTTTCCAATCCTGTGACCACTGCTGAGTTTTCCAAATTTGCTGGCATATTGAGTGCAGCACTTTCACAGCATCATCTTTTAAGATTTGAAATAGCTCAGCTGGAATTCTGTCACCTCCACTAGTTCATAGTGATGCTTCGTAAGGCCCACTTGACTTCGCATTCCAGGATGTCTGGCTCTAGGTGAGTGATCACACCATCAAGTTTATCTGGGTCATGAAGAGCTTTTTTGTAGTTCTTCTGTGTATTCTTGCCACTTCTTCTCTTTTTTTTAAAGTTAATTTAATTAGAGGTTAATTACTCTACAATATTGTAGTGGTTTTGCTATACACTGACATGAGTCAGCCATGGGTGCACATGTGTCCCCCATCCTGAACTCCCTCCCACCTCCCTCCCCGCCCCATCCCTCAGGGTTGTCCCAGTGCACCAGCTTTGAGTGCCCCATTTCATGCATCGAACCTGGACTGGTCTATCTCATGTATGGTAATACACACGTTTCAAATCTATTCTCTCAAATCGTCCCACCCTGGCTTTCTCCCACAGGGTCCAAAAGACTGTTCTTTATACCTGTGTCTCTTTTGCTGTCTTGCATATAAGGTCATCATTGCCATCTTTCTAAATTTCATATTTGTATGTTAATTTACTGTATTGTTGTTTTTCTTCCTGACTTACTTCACTCTGTGTAATAAACTCCAGTTTCATCCACCTCATTAGAACTGATTAAAATTCATTCTTTTTAATAGCTGAGTAATATTCTATTGTGTATATGTACCACAACTTTCTTATCCATTCGTCTGCCAGTGGGCATCTAGGCTGCTTCCATGTCCTGGCTATTGTAAACAGTGCTGCGATGAACACTGGGGTGCACGTGTCTCTTTCAATTCCGGTTTCCTAGGTGTGTAAACTCAGCAGTGGGATTGCTGGGTCATATGGCAGTTCTATTTCCAGCTTTTTAAGGAATCTCTACACTGTTCTCCACAGTGGCTGTACTAGTTTGCATTCCCACCAACAGTGTAAGAGGCTTCCTTTTTCTCCACACCCTCTCAGCTTTTAATTTTTGTAGACTTTGTGACAGCAGCCATTCTGACCAGTGTGAGACGGTACCTCACTGTGGTTCTGATTTGCATTTCTCTGATAATAAGTGACTTTGAGCATCTTTTCATGTGTTTGTTAGCCATCTGTATGTCTCTTTTGGAGAAGTGTCTGTTTAGTTCTCTGGCCCATTTTTTGATTGGGTCATTTATTTTTCTGGTATTGAGATGCATGAGCTGCTTGTATGTTTTTGAGATTAATTCTTTGTCAGTTGCTTCATTTGCTACTATTTTTCTCCCATTCTGAAGGCTGTCTTTCACCTTGCTTATAGTTTCCTTTGTTGTGCAAAAGCTTTTAAGTTTAATTAGGTCCCATTTGTTTATTTTTGCCTTTATTTACATTACTCTGGAAGGTTGGTCATAGACAATCCTGCTGTGATATATGTCAGAGAATGCTTTGCCTATGTTTTCCTCTATGAGTTTTGTAGTTTCTGGTCTTACATTTATATCTTTAATACATTTTGTGTTTATTTTTGTGTATGGTGTTAGAAAGTGTTCTAGTTTCATTCTTTTAGAGGTGGTTGACCAGTTTTCCTAGTGCCACTGTTGAAGAGTCTTCTCTTCATTGTATATTCTTGCCTCCTTTGTCAAAGATTATTTTCTTGAAGAGATCTCTAGTCTTTCCCATTCTATTGTTTTCCTCTATGTAATTTCTTTGCATTGATCACAGAGGAAGGAAGGTTTTCTTTTCTTTCCTTGCTATACTTTGGAACTCTGCATTCAAATGCGTATATCTTTCCTTTTCTCCTTTGACTTTTGCTTCTCTTCTTTTCTCAGCTATTTATAAGGCCTCCTCAGACAATCATTTTGCTTTTTTACATTTATTTTTGGGGGGAATGGTCTTGATCACTGCCTCCTGTACAATGTTATGAACCTCTGTCCATAGTTCTTCAGGCACTCTGTCTATCAGATCTAATGCCTTGAATCTGTTTCTCGCTTCCATTGTATAATCCTAAGGCAATTGATTTAGGTCATACCTGAATGGTCTAGTGGTTTTCCCTACCTTTGTCAATTTAAGTCTGAATTTGCCAATAAGAAGTTCATGATCTGAGCCACAGTCAGCTCCCAGTCTTGTTTCTGCTGACTGCATAGAGATTCTCCATCTTTGGCTGCAAAGAATATAATCAATCTGATTTCAGTGTTGACCATCTGGTGGTGTTCATGTGTAGAGTCTTCGCTTGTGTTGATGGAAGAGGGTGTTTGCTACAGCCAGTGCATTCTCTTGGGAAAGCTATGCTAGCCTTTACCACGCTTCATTCTGTACTCCAAGGTCAAATTTGTCTGTTACTCCAGGTATCTCTTGACTTCCTACCTTTTCATTCCAGTCCCCAATGATGAAAAGGACATCTTTTTAGGGTGCTAATTCTAGAAGGCCTTGAAGGTCTTCATAGAACTGTTCAACTTCAGCTTCTTCAGCATTACTGGTCAGGGCATAGACTTGGATTACTATGACATTGAATGGTTTGCCTTGGAAATGAACAGAGATCATTCTGTCATTTTTGAGATTGCACCCAAGTACTGCATTTCAGACTCTTTTGTTGACTATGAGGGCTTCTCCATTTATTCTAAGGGATCTTGCCCACAGTAGTAGATATAATGGTCATCTGAATTAAATTCACCCATTCTAGTCCATTTTAGTTCACTGATTCCTAAAATGTCGATGCTCACTCTTGCCATCTCCTGTTTGACCACTTCTAATTTACCTTGATTCATGGACCTAACATTCCAGGTTCCTATGCAATATTACTCTTCATAGCATCAGACTTTACTTCCATCATCAGTCACATCCACACTGGGCATTGTTTTTGCTTTGGCTCCTTCTCCTCTTTCTTTCTGAAGTTATTCAGAAATAACTCTTCAGTAGCATATTGGGCACCTACCAGCTTGGGGAGTTCATCTTTCATTGTCATATCTTTTTGCCTTTTCATACTGTTCATGGGGTCCTCAAGGCAAGAATACTGAAGTGATTTGCCATTCCCTTCTCCAGTGGACCATGTTTTGTCACAACTCTCCACCATGACCCATTCTTCTTGGGTGGCCCTGTATGGCGTGGCTCATAGTTTCATTGAGTTAGACAAGGCTATGGTCCATGTGATCAGTTTGGTTAGTTTTCTGTGATTGTGGTTTCTGTGACTTACTTCACTTAGGATGATAATCTTTAGGTCTGTCCATGTTGCTACAAATGGTATTATTTCATCCTTTTTTAAGACTGAATAATAGTCCATTGTACCTGTATAGCACATCTTTATCCATTCATCTGTCAGTGGACGCTTACATTGCTTCCTTCCACATCTTAGTTATTGTAAACGGTGCTGTAATGAACACTGGGGTGTGTGTATCTTTTCCAATTAGTTTTCTCCAGATAATGCCCCCAAAGTGTGTTTTGACTAACTTGTCAAAAGCTGTTCGACCACACTGGGCAGTGATGTCAGATGGTGTTTGGTGAAACAAACATTATGTTAATGCGATAGACTGATCAATAGCTAAATTGATAGGTTAAGTCTGTGTGGGTTATCAAATCATTTCAATCTCCTTCACGATTCATGTATGTATGTTCCAGATTTTCTACATTAAAATGTGTTACTTTTATAATCATTTAAAGAGGTTACTTTTTATTTTAAATTTATTTATTTTAATTGGAGGCTAATTACTTTACAGTATTGTAGTGGTTTTTGCCATCCATTCACATGAATCAGCCACAGGTGTACATGTGTTCCCTATCCTGAACCCCGCTCACCTCCCTCCCCATCCCATCCCTCAGGGTCATCCCAGTGCAGGTTTGATGCATGAGACAGGATGCTCAGGGCTGGTGCACTGGGATGAAAGAGGTTACTTTTAAAATAATTTTTAAAAAAAATTTGGCTCTTCTCTACAGCATATGGAGTCCTAGTTCCCCAACCAGCGATCAGATCTGCACCCCAGTGGACTGTATCCCTCCAGCTTCCTCTGTCCTTGGGACGTTTCAAGCAGAATACTGGAGTGGGTTGCCATTTCCTCCTCTAGGAGATTCTCCCAGCCCAGGAATCAAACCTGTGTCTCCTGTGTCTCCTGCATTGCAGGCCGGTTCTTTTCCCACTGAACCATCAAGGAAGCCCCAGGGTCCCCTGCAGTGGTAGCATAAGTTCCTAACCACTGGACCTCCAGGGAAGGCCCAGAGAAGCTATTTTTAATAAAGGAGGTACTGGCTGATTTCATAAAGAAGACTATGGTGTCACATTAAGAGTCCACCCGGCAGGAATTTTTACCTTTTTGAAAAATGCAGAAACCCTTCTGTAGGAGTCAACACGCACAATTTGTAAAACTTTTAACCCTGAAATCCCACCTCAGGGAATTTGCCCTACAGAGCAGTTGCCATAAATGTAAAGGGTTTGTGTCCAAAGTTGTTCCACATGGGTGTTTATAATGGGAAAATTGGAAACTGCATTCATCTCCGCCAACAAGAGCATCATTAATAGGATGATGATACAACCAGGCAATGGATGCTCTGAGCAATTAAAACAATGATGCCAATCTTCACTTATTTATTGACACACACAGTGGATGCCTCTGCTGTACAGTTTGTGGGAAAACAAGTTACAGGAAAGAAAAAACGTGGCTAGAACAACCCCATCTTTAAACAGTCTCTCTGTCTGCAAGGGCAATTGGGGATATTTTTAAGACTTATTTCTGGGGGGAGGGGTGGCACTTTAACGTGTTTTTGCTTCTTCTATTGCTTTTTACAATGAGCTCTGGTCATTTTCTTACAATAAATAAGGCTACTTTAAGAAAAAGTTAATTTGAAAACAAGTGAAAGCTATGATTCAATTAAATTTAGATGCAACAAATAATTCAGAGATGCTTTTAGGAGGATCAAGTGAGAAATGGAGAAAGGGACCACTTGCCCTCCAGGCAGTGATGTGGGCTCAGCCACGCCCAGTAGGGACCAGAGGCCCCCAGCACAGTGACAACCTGGAGGCCAGCAAGGGGATGTGACCGGTCCAAGGCCAGGGCTCGGTCAGCGCCTGAGCTGGGCTCTGGACCCTGCTTGACTGGGAGTCCAGCGCACCCTCGGCCTCACAGGGCCGGCTCTGACAAAGCCAAGCCACCCAGCCAAACACCTGCACGGCCTTACCTGGGCTCTAAGGCTGGCCCCCGAGGTCATGTCAGGAATTCGCACCCGGACAAAGGAACACTGCCTTTTTTAAAAACGTGTTCTGTAATTCAGACTTCCGCTGCCCACACTCCATGTTCCCCCAAATCCACCTAACCAGGGAAAAGGGGGGTCAACCCTGAGGACCCGGAGGAAGCCTATGAGCCACTGAGCCTGGCACAGCGTTGGTGCTCAGGAAACACTGCGGATGGAGCCCTGAGCAAGCCTTCCTGGACCGGCCCACTCAGCCCTGGTGGCCTCACCTGCTTCCTTGGGTCTTATGCAATTATGGCTCCGGCCTGCCTCCCATCTCTCTCTCTCGATCTCGCTGTCTCTGCCTCTGTCTCTCTCTCTTGCACACACACACACACAATCATCCACTTATTCACATGGTGGGAAGAAGCACAAATCCCCAAGTGCCCCTGTCTGTTTTCCTTAGCAGTGTGAATTTCAGCAAATCATTCAAGACCCACTCGAATTCAAGGTGGATTGTTTCGAATGCAACAGAGAGTGCAACCGGCGAGTCTGCTCACACTGCACCCCGAGCCTGGGCCCACATGGGATGCGAGGTTGGTGTCCTGAACAGATTGACTAGGTGGTCGCTGACCTGGAAGGCAGCAGCCCCACCTCCGTGAGTGCACGTCCAGCTCGGGGTCCAGGCTCCACCGTGATGCACTCCGGTCATCCTAGGCCTTCCCTGACACCCGGGGTGCCCAGTCCTAGGAGGCCCGAGGAGCTGCAGGGAGGAGGAAATCTGAGGCCTCCACGTCCTGCTCCAGGACCAGCTGACCTTGAAGATTCCAGAACTTTCCGCAGTGGCCGGCCAGCCATGGGGCAGGAAGCGGAAGGTGCAGAAATAGAAACGCACGGCCAGGCAGCAGCTCCTCTGGCCGTGTAAGGAGGGGAAGTGGGGGCTGGGGGAGACAGGGGAGCTGAGTGGCCAAGGAGAAGACGTGGGGAAAGCCAAGGAAAGCGGGGCCTGACGCCTCGGAGCCAGCTGCCCTGGCCCCCCTCCCACACCCTGTGACCCCGCTTCACCCACAGGAATCCATAACCCGTGATGACCGCTCCCTCCTGGGGCCGCATGAGGCAAGGACCAAGGCTTTGCACAGAGATGACCACTCACCTCCATGGCCACCCGAGAGGCAGATGCAGAGGGAAACCAAGGCCCAGGAAGGTACCAGAACAGAACCCAGGTCTGCCCACGCCCAAGTCTATAGCCCCTCGGCCCCTCAAAGATCCTGCCCTGACCACGGCTGCCCAGGGCCCCAGCTGGGCTGGGTTGGGGCATCTGACCTCTGACCACACCCTTACCCTCTGACTCCCGACTGGCCTGGGGAGACCCCAGAGCCCTTGTGAGGTCAGTAAGTGCTCGGGTAGCGGTGATGCTGGGCCAGGTCCCAGGTTTAGCTCAAAAGACCAAGGCTGGGCCAGACTCGGGGTCTCCAGTCTAGCCCCCTCCTGCCCCCGGGGGCCTGCAGCCTCTTGGTGGTTTAACATCCCCCTGAGTCTTTCTGGTTACCCCCACTCACTCAGGGCAGCCTCCCCCCGTCACCCCCATCCCCGCTGCTCCCCTCTGAACTTGCTGTTATCACAGGAAACAGGAAGACAGAGGGTCCTGCCTCCCACCCCCCACCCAAGAGACCTGGCCGAGGAGGGCCTAGAGTCGTGGGCCGGGGTCGTCTTCTGGGGACCTCGGCCCCTGCCTTCCTTTTTGCCCCTCGCCCAGGCCCAGGATGGAGGGGCTGCAGCCCCCACATGTGGCCCCGGAAAGCCCCATCCGTCCTCCTTTTCAGAGTGAGGTGGCTTTACGGACGGGGCTGCAGGATCGGGGAGCTGGTGTACAGAGGATGTTGGGGGGGTTGTACCCACCTCCCTCCTGCTGCACGGCCCACAGTAGGTCACGCCGTGGCTGGATTGTGCTGGTCACGTGGGGACAGCAGTGGGTCTGGAAGAAGCCCCGTCTGGCTGGCCCTGCCCAAGACTCCATGTAGAAGCTCCTGCAGAATAAGAGGGGCCTGGATTTCAGAACTCCAACTGTGGACGGTGACTGCAACCAGGAAATTAAAAGATGCTTGCTCGTTGGAAGGAAAGCTCTGACAACCCTAGACAGCATATTGAAAAGCAGAGACATCACTTTGAGGACAAAGGTCCGTCTAGTCAAAGCTATGGTTTTTCTAGTAGTCATGTATGGATCTGAGAGTTGGACTATAAAGAAAGCTGAGTGCTGAAGCATTGATGCTTTTGAACTGTGTTGTTGGAGAAGACTCTTGAGAGTCCCTTGTACTGCAAGGCAATCAAACCAGTCAATCCTTCAGGAAATCAACCCTGAATATTCATTGGAAGGACTCATGCTGAAGCTCTAATACTTTGGCCATCTGATGTGAAGAGACGAGTTATTGGAAAAGACCTTGATGCTGCGAGAGATTGAAAGCAGGAGGAGAAGAGGGGACAACAGAGGATGAGATGGTTGGATGGCATCACTGACTTGAAATGAGTTAGAGCAAACTTGGGGAGATGGTGCGGGACGGGGAAGCCTGGCACGCTGCAGTCTAAGGTATCGTAAAGAGTCGGACACGACTTAGCGGTTGAACAACAGCAGCAATAGTGGTGTCAGTATTAGGGCTCAAACCCCAGCTCTGCCCCGTATTCCACTCACCTGCTGTGTGGCTTCGGACAACTGAAGCAGCTTCTCTGAACCTGCATCTCCTGCCTGTCTCTGAAGCTGGCTGGAGGTTCCGGTGTTGGGCGAAGGCCAAGACATGAGGGCCCTCAGAAGGCAGAGCGCTGCCTCGCTCCAGCCCTTGTGTGACCGCTGTAACTGCTGTCAGCACAGCGGCCCCCTCCTCAGCTGCCCCCCGGCCGGCAGCCTCTAATAACCGTCAGGGCCGGCAGCGCAGTTTCAGCCTTGCCCTCTGGCCCGTGCTTCCTCGCGGACTGCTCACCTGTGAGGTCACAGCAACCTTCCAGGTAGCCACCTGCCATCCCAGACAACTTGGGGTCCATGGTGGGGGCTCGTCCGCAGACATGGAATGAATGGATGAATGAGTGAGCTGCGGTCAGTCCTCTACCCCCAGCAAAGCCGGCCAGACCCAGGGTGTGGAAGACAGGGTGGGGGACATACCTTGGGGGGGAAAAGTAAGGTCTGGCGCGGCATCCTGGGGAAAGTCGGCCTCTCCCAGCCCCAGGCTCGCCCCACACGCCTCTGGGAGTCCAGACCCCACACACCCCAGCGGGACATGGAGCCAGCTCGGCTTGTGAACGGGCCCATGGGGACCTTCCTCTCTTGCATCTCACATCAAGAACGGGCTTCCCTGGTGGCTCAGCGGTAAAGAATCTGCCTGCCAATGCAGGAGATGTGGGTTCCCTCCCTGGGTGGGGAAGATCCCCTGGAGAAGGAAATGGCCACTCACTCCAGGATTCTTGCCTGGGAAGTCCCACGAACAGAGGAGCCTGGCGGGCTACAGTCCATGAGGCCACAAAGAGTCAGACACGACCTACTGACTAAACACCACCACCTCAAGAATGCACATGGAGCCCTAGCTTCGAGGCTGGGTCCAACCTCGCTGCCGCCAGCTGGGACTGGGGCAGGGCCAGGCAGGCAGGGAGCCTGACTCCCCAGGAGGTGAGCTGGCTGGCGGACCCTATGAGTGGGGCGGGCGCTGCCCTCTGTGGTAAGCTGACCGCCCACCCCCAGCTCTCAACACAGAGCCCCCTCTAGACCTTCAGGGCGCCAGAGAGCCACCCTGCCTTGAGAGGACTGGTGGAGGGGTCTCTGAGGCAGAGACCACGTGGGGCACCCCCCCCCCCCCACTTCCCTCTTGGCTATGAGTCCATGTGGAGTGGCAGGGCTGAAACCCACCCTCCCAGCCGGGTGCAGACAGAACCCTGGCCCCTCGCAGGCAGCAATCTGCTCTGGGGTGGGTGGGTGGGATGTCGGGGCAGAGCCGGGTGAGGGGCAGTGCAGTTACAAAGCCCCCCTTTCCCGGCCTCACTGCTGAGAGGAGGAGGAGGAACCCCGTGCCCATCACATTCAAAGACCCTGCAGGGCCCCCGTCTCCACCGCTGGGCTCCCACGGGCCCTGTCCAGATGTGATGCTGCAGACACCCTCCCCGCCAGGCGGCCAGCAGTGCCGGCAGCAGGCAGGCGCAGGTGGGGCCCCCCGGGGACCTGGTCGCCCCCCTTCAAGGACCACCGTTTCTCAGCCGTGACCGGCACGCCCCTCTTCCCCACTCGCTCCGCGAAGTCGAGGGTCCGCTCTCCGTGGGCTTCCCAGACAGTGACCAGTGGTTCTGTCCCTAAGTCGTGCCCGACTCTTGTGAACCCTGGACTGTAGCCCGCCAGGCTCCTCTGTTCTTGGGATTCTTCAGGCAAGAGTACTGGAGTGGGCTGCCACTTCCTTCTCCAGGGGATCCTCCCAACCCAGAAATTGAACCCAGTTCTCCTGCATTGAAGGCAGATTCTGATAAGCCCCTAGAGGAGGTGGAATTTATCATCTTCTTAGGACGCCCGGATCAAGGCCTATTTTTTTCCCCAAGTCGATCACACAGTCTTTCCAAATTAGGGGCCAAGCTCAGATTCCCCGAATGTATTTTTTCACTCAGGAAGGCTACAAAATAGAAATAAGAAATTAAACAAAAATAATAAAGTGACGTGTCTTTTAAAGCAGACCCTGCTTTTCCGCCCATCAGGGAAAAGCGAGCTGACGCTGTCCTGAAGTGACGCCATTCTTTCCCCTCAGTTGATTGTGCGCAGGAATGCAAGGCAGCCTTCAGCATCCAGAGGCAGGAAGGGTGTAGGAAAAGTTCAAAATTAGCATTTCCCCAGACTCCCTTTCAGATTCAAGGGCCGAAAACCAGCAGGCTCCAACTGAGCTGCCTTTCCCTTCTTGGGAATCTCACAGGTTTTATTAGCACAAGTTCCCTCTTTATGGCCTGGTTTTCCTGTAAAACCAACAAATTAAAAAAAGAACAGGATTTGATTTCACCTTGGCTGGGCCTCCCTAGGGTCTGGGCCTGGGCAGGACCCTCTTAGCTCACTCCCAGCTCCCCTCTTCTGGGGCCCAACTTCTCCCTGGAGTCCACAGCCCTGATCCATGCACATGCTTGAGGAAAGAAATGAATGAATGAAGCCCGTTGCAGGTGTTAGACAGAACCTACTTCCACTGGGTGATAATGATTCCTCTGTGTGTGTGTGTGTGTGTGTGTGTGTATGTGCATGCTCAGTCACTCAGTTGTGTTGGACTCTGCAATCCCATGAACTGTAGCCCACTAGACTCCTCTGTCCACAGGATTTCCCAGGCAAGAATACTGGAGTGGGTTGCCATTTCCTTCTCCAGGGAATATTCCAGACCCGGGAACTGAACCCTCATCTCTTGCATCTCCTGCATTGACAGGGGGTTTCTTTCACCATTTAGACACCTGGCTTCATTAAGCCTGAACTTGGACACTTTCTCTGCACCCACCGCCCAGGATGGACCACCTGCTGCCTGGCCACCACCCCGTTCTGAGCCCCAGAGGGCCTCTCAGCTGCCTGTGCGTTTTCCCATAGGTGACCCTGCCACGGGAAACTTCCTCCTGATCAGTGCAAACTTCAGAATTGGAAGTGACGGGAAGGGGCTTTGGGTGACGTTGCCGGTGGCTGAGGCACGGTCGGGCACACAAGGACAGGCTTTCACAAGCGGCTGCCCCGGTGGCGCATCCCCAGGGCCCGCCTGCAGACCTAGGCAGGGTCGGCCGTCTGGCAGGAAGGCGGCCTGTGCAGGGCCTGGGGACAGGGCGGCAGTCAGGCAGCAGAGCCATCCATGGCATGGATTTGGGGGGCACAGATACCCCCCAAAACCTGGGCCCTGCCTGCCTCTGGGGACCTGGGTCACTTTTTGCTTCTGCCCAAGAGAGGAGCTGGAGACAGGGGAACTTGCAGCTGAGATGGCGGGCTTGAACTCTTGTCTCCTTGCCGTGGTCCCAGGATGCTCTGCATCACCTAGTATGGCCGCTGCTGGCCAGGGGTGGCCCCTGAGCATTTGAAACGTAGCTGGTCTGCACTGAGACATGCTGGAAAAGCAGAATAGGCACCAGAGTTTGAAGATGTCAGAAAGAGGGACTGCGAAGTATTTCATCAATACCCACAGTAGTGATTGCAGGTTGTAGTGATAGGATGAATTGTCACTGCTTTTGTTCAGTCACTACTTGTGTCTGACTCTGCGACCCCGTGGACTGCAGCACACCAGGCTTTCCCCAACTCCCAGAGCTTACTCAAACTCACGTCCATTGAGATACTGATGCCATCCAACCATCTAGTCCTCTGTCGTCCCCTTCTCCTCCCGCCTTCAATCTTTCCCAGCATCAGGGATTTTTCCAGTGATGCAGTTCTTCACATCAGGTGGCCAAAGTATTAGAGATTCAGCATTAGTTCTTCCAATGAATATTCAAGATTGATTTCCTTTAGGATTGATTGGTTTGGTCTCCTTGCAGTCCAAGGGACCCTCAAGAATCTTCTCCAGCACCACAATTCAAAAGCATCAGTTCTTCAGTACTCAGCCTTCTTTATGGTCAGACTCTTGCGACCATTCATGACTACTGGAAAAACCATAGTTTTCACTAGATGGACCTGTGTGGGCAAAATGATGTCTCTGCTTCTTAATACGCTGTGTAGGTATGTCACAGCTTTCCTTCCAAGGAGCAAACATATTTTAATTTCATGGCTGCGTATATTGAGTTAAATACAGTATATTATTAAAATGCATTTCTCCTATTCCTTTTTTCAGTGTGGCCACCGGAAGGCTTAAAATGAAATATGAAGCTGGCATGATCTTCCTATTGCAAATGTGGTCCAAGGAGAGCTGGACTGAAGTTTGGAGAGGTAGTGGGAACAACCTCTGAGGTCCTCTCACCCTGCCAGCCAAACAGAATCCCCCTCATCACTCTGAGAAGCGCTGTTCACCTCTGCTTGAGGTGCCTTACGTGTTCAGGGACCCAAGTGTCCCTCCCAACCTGTGGGCTTTGTTTTGTCCAAACTTATCCCCCAGATAGCCACAGGCCGTGATGCACCCTGACACACGCAGGTTAATCACAGAATGGCCAGAGGAAGTTTCTCTCCCGGGTGTGGCAGGCAGTGCCCCAGCCTAGAACTCCTGGGGCTACTGGGTGTGAGAGGTTGAACATCTGGGTGTCTGGGGTGGGGGCGGCCCCTGGTATCCTACACACAGATTCACGCTGTTTCACGTGGGCACTGCTGGTTCTCACAGAAGCCTTGGGCATGGGCGTGGCTTTATTCCCATTTCACAGAGGGGCATACTGAGGCGCAGAGCAGTCCAGCATCCCAGGGCCCCAGGGCTGTGCAGGTCAGCTCCACACTGTCTCTCCCGACAACCTCTGCCAGGAAAGGGTCGCTGCTTGCCTTTAAGTGAAAGTGTTAGTTGCTCAGTCGTGTCTGACTATTTGCGACCCCATGGACTGTAGCCCACCAGGCCCCTCTGTGGGATTCTTCAGACAAGAATACTGAAGTGAGTTGCCCTGCCCATCTCCAGAGAATCTTCCCCACCCAGGGGTTGAACCTGGGTCTCCTGCATTGCAGGCAGATTCTTTACGACCTGAGTCACTTGGGAAGCCTTGCGGGGGCTTCAGAGACCTCTGTTAAGTGTCTGCTTCCTCAGTACTTCTCACATATTAGCAATGTTCCCTGGAAGCTAATCTCTGATGGCTCAGTGGGAAAGAATCCACCTGCCAACGCATGAGACGCAGGAGAGGCGGGTTCAATCCCTGGGTCAGGAAGATCCCCTGGAGGAGGAAATGGCAACCCACTCCAGTGTTCTTGCCTGGTAAACCCCATGGACAGAGGAGCCTGGAGGGCTACAATTCGTGGGGTCACAGAGAGTCAGACATGGCTGAGCAACTGAGCACCAGTGCTGGAAGCTAAAACCTGCAGCCCTTTCCAGAAGCTAAATCCAGCCTCAGAGACAAAGACGTGCTTCCTTCGGGTGGAAAAAATACACAGTCAGCTCTCTGCATCTACAGGTTCCTTGTCTGAAGGTTCAGTCAACTGTGGATCAAAAATACTGAGGAAAAACAATTTCCAGAGAACTCCGAGAAGCAAAATTTGAATTTTCCATGCCAGCAACTGTTTCCAAGCAATTACATTGTATTAGGTTCTTGTATGTAATCTGGAGGTGATTTCTAGTACTCAGGAGGTGAGCAGGTTATAGGCGTACACCACATCGTTTTATATGAGGGACTTGAGCATCTGAGGATAATAGTGCCCAGGGCTCCTGGACCCACTCCCCCCAGATACCGAGAGACAGCCATATGTCCATATGTACCTTTACGTGTGTGTGCATGCTCAGTCGTGTCCGACTCTCTGTGACCCCATGGATTGTAGCCCAGTTGCCAGGTTCCTCTGTCCCTGGGATCCTCTAGGCAAAAATCCTGGAGTGGGTTGCCGTTTCCTTCTCCAGGGGATCCTCCCGACCCAGGGCTCGAACCGGCATCTCTTGTGTCTCCTGCTTTGGCAGGTGTATTCTTTACCACTATGTCCCCTGGGAAGCCCACATGTGTACTTATAGAGATGGTGAAGGGCGTGGAAACCTGGCTGCTGCAGTCCACGGGGTCACAAAGAGCTGGACACAGCTCAGCAACTGAACAACGAATATGCATGTGTGTGTGGGTGCATATGCACGTGCCTTCATATATCTATCAGTGCAGACAATTCATTTGCATTGATATATGCATAAAATATCTATCTGGATTTAAAGGAAACTGACTGTACTGGTTGCCTGTCTGGAGGAAACTGGTGGAGCCGTTGGAGGACCCGGGGAGGAGAATTTATACCATGTACTTTTTCTCTGATACTTTTTGAATTTTAAACCATGTCAAGGAATTATTACAGATGAAAATGTCTTTAACGAATCTTCTTTGAGAAAATTCAAAAGCATGTGAAAGGGTAGTCTGGAGCCCCTTCAATCTCGATTGATCCTTCTTCTGTCTGAAGTCCAGTCATGACGGCGTGTCTCCTCCTGTTGGCTGTGGGCTCAGAGCCCATTGGCCTGGCATTCCTGGGGGGCAGTGAGAGAGAGAGGCTGGGATGGACACCCCGCCCCTGCCTCCCCGTCTGTCTCCCGCAGTGATTCTGGGCCGGGTGAGGCCGGACCTGCCTCAGGGCCAAGGCCTCTGCAGAGTCAGACCTGGAATCTCAAAAATGTCCTGTGGTCAGGCCCATGCTTTGCTGGTGACTCAGCAGAAAGGCCCAGCCCGCCCCACCCTGGGGAAGGCCAGCTCAGCCCTGGGTGCAGCCATGGGATTGCAGTGCCCAGAGCCAAGGTTTGTGGGAATGTGGGTCCAGGGGGAAATGCCTAGGTCCTTGGCCCGTGTCCTGGCCGGGCATGGAGCACGGGCAGGACTGGTGCCTGCCTGGGGGCGTGTGGCTCAGCTGTGCCCTGACTTACCAGCTGACCCTGCTCAGGTCCCTTCCCCTCTGGGCCTGCTTCCCCATCCATGGGAGCAGGTATCAACAAAATGATCTTCAGTCCCTTCCAAAGTAAGATTCTGTGATCCCATGTGAGACCTGCAGTGTTTCCTGCTTTATCAGTAAACAGAGGATGTCACCTACGTCAGTGATTGCAGCCACCACGGATGGTGAGCTGGTGAGACCTGAAGGAACTCAGGAAGGAAAGAATGCCTGCCGTCTAGCAGCCATCAGACTGCAGCCACTCCCTAGGGTGAGCCTTGAGAAAATGTAGGATGTGAAAACACAGGATACTGGCCCCAGAGAGCATAGCTGCATATCAAAGGAATGACTTCAGTGAGCCCAGGCTCTTGCACCTTTCCATATGAGCTCTAGATTCCTTAACTTGGGATATCTGGTTTTCTTTAATTAGCAGTCATCTTTTGATGTTCAGAGGACCTGCCCTTTGTTGCAAAACTTCTCTATAACCTGGCCCCTCCCCTTGCTTCCTTGGAGCAGTTCTCTCAGAGTCACTTAAGATGCTGCCTCCCAGGCTTGACGTTCTAAACATTCCTGTCAAGTAAGTCATAACTCTCAACTTTTACGTTGTGAATATTTTAAAACCTACATTCAGAAGTCACCAGAACTGTTGAATACAACCTGCATGTAATCAGAACCCTGGATTTAAAACTGTAACATGGTCATTCTGTTACCCAGGCTTGTCAAGAGTGAAAGGGCAGAATCAGAGGATCCTAAGGTCACACCAATGCTGTGTGGTCATTGGTCATCATGCCTGCCCTGGAGTCCCTTTTTTCCTCCATAAAATGGAGAGGCAAGACTCACTCTGGAATGCACGCTTGTGAGGGTTAAGTGAGATGACACCTGTTCCCCAAGACATCAGATGCTTGGGTGACACCTTCAGGCTCCTGAACACCTGCATTTACCATTGAATCTGCACTTGACCTATCCCGTTATTGACCTAATGCTTCCAATCTGCTTATTTTCATAATCAGATGTATTTGTTAAAAATATTTTAATAATAATGCTGTACATGGTGAATCTAAGATACACACATAAATTTCATCCTGAGGACACCAAGAGATGGAACTCATCAGGCAGGGATTGAGAGGGGGTTGGTGGGTGTCTGGGGTCCTGAGAATGGGTTGCTTGCTCACAGACAAAGAAAACAAACTTATGGTTGCCGAAGGGAAAAGCAAAGAGGAAAAAAATGAAGAATTTTGGATTAGCAGATACAAACTACTGTATATAAAATAGATAAACAACAAGGACCTCCTGCATAGCACAGGGATTTATATTCAATAATAACCTATAGCGGAAAAGAATCTGAAAAAGAATATATGTGTGCCTGTGTATAACAGAATCAATATGTTTTACACTAGAAATTAATACAAAATTGTACCTTAACTATGGGGCCTCCCAGGTGGTGCTAGTGGTCAAGAGCCTGCCTGCCAATGCAGGAGACATAAGAGATGTGGGTTCGATCCCTGGGTGGGGAAGATCCATTGGAGGAGGGCAGGGCTACCCACTCCAGTATTCTTGCCTGGGAAATCCCATGGACAGAGAAGCCTGGGGGGCTACAGTCCATGGTGTTGCAAAGGGTGGGACAAGACTGAAGCGACTTAGCGTGCGTGCATGTGCATTGAATATAGTCCCCTGTGCTACACGACCTTGTTTTTTGTCCACCCTAAATGTAGTAGTTTGCAGCCACCAACCCCAAACTCCCGGTCCATCCCTCTCTCTCCCTCTACCCCCGGACTGTATAAATCTTTCACCTTTTACAAAGGATGATGGACTGTTGGTTTAGTTATTGCTCATCTCCCTGAACTACAGAAGGTCAGCTCCTCAGGGGTGGAGACTTATGCTGTTCCCTGCTGGGTCCCCAGCACCCTGAAGAGAGTCTGGCTTCGAGGGGACGCTCTGCCAGCATTTGCTGAATGAATGAATGAATGGACACTATCCAAATGTCTAATCTAAGTCAGGGTACAGACACCCGCTCCACAGAGACTCGGTTACTCCTGACACTCTCCAGAAACATAAGAAAATCATCAAGAGGGAAAACTAGAGGTGCGAAATCACATCGAGGTGATGAATAAAAGCTGTCAGCATGTCAAGGGCAGGGACTGGCATCTGCAGCCATGATGTCCAACCTGAAGGCCCAGACGCTGCTCCCACGCTGGACAAAGGGACGGGACTGGCTGGGCCGGCCTCTGGGGGGCCGCCGTCAGCAAATTCTGCCAGAGGCCCCCCATGTGTACCTCCGTCCCCAGCTCGGCCACGTCTGGCTCCCGCGGCGCTTCGGTCCAAGCCAGTCAATGCTGCAGTCTTCCTCCCGCTGGACAGCCTCCAAGCAAAGTATTTCCATTCCTAACCAGGTTCACCAGAGTCGGCGCCGTCCTTTGAGTGGAGGAGGCGGCTGGGGTGACATGGAGGGTAGTGGTGAGGGGCTGGCCCAGGGCCTGCTGCGAGCTGGAAGTGGAGGGCTGGCGTTCCGGGAACCCTGGCCCAGGCCGAGAGTTAATCCCAGATGGAGGCACCAAATGTGAGGGGGCCACAGGGCTAACGAGGCGGCAGCAAAACCCTTCCGGGATAATTACTGCAGACCCCTGAGGAAGGGGCAGGGCCGAGCAGGGGGAGGAACAGAAGGCACGACCCCCACTCCCTCTTTGAAGACAACGTCAGGCACCTCTGCCGTTGTGCTGGGAAGTCACACCTACTTGGGATGCTGTGAAAATGGGAGCAAGGGTGTCAGAGCCACGCTGAGGACTCAGCCCTTCGGGGTCCCGAGGTCCTGCTCATCACCATGACCATCGCTGTGATCTCCACCGCCAGAGGCTAGCTGGACCACCCTGCCCTGCGCAACACTCGAATCCGTTTACTCAGTGGTGGGCTTCGTGCTGAAAGGGAAGGATGGGATGGTCCTTTCTGGAGCCCCGTGTCAGATATCGGGAGAGAGAAAGCTCCCCGCGGCTCTCTTTGTCACCTGCAGGATAAATCTGAGTCTGGAGCATGATGGCAAAGTCAAGAAGAGCCCTTCAAGGGTCTGAACAGCTTGACTTCAAGGCGCTCACACCTTCTTGGAGTTGGGGAAACACACGGGCACAGACACCAGCTCACACGGACGCGGCCATTTTACTCCAAATTCCCCAAACTTGGGACGATCCAAACACCTTTCAACTGGGAACACACGTGCTATGGAAACTGCTTGGTCTCACACACACACACACACACACACACACACACACAACTCCTGAGATGGTCCTGAGACGGGTGACAATAGGGAGGAGCCTCAGAGTGTAGGATTCTATTTGCAGGACGTTCTCAGATTGCCAAGCTGCCGGGACAGGGGACCAATCTCTGCTGTCCAAGGAGGGCGGGGAAGGTTTGACTCCAAAGGGGAAGCCGGGGGAGGTTCTTGTGGCAATGGTTCTGGCCTGTGTCTTGACTGCGGTGGAGGTTACACCACTGTATTTGTCAAAATTCACATGACTGCATGCTTTAAGACTGAATTGCATTGCAGACAAGTTTTACTGTAATAAAAATGTTTTAAATGGGCTGCTATATATTTTAAGTGATATAGATACTCATTTGTTCACATTAAAAATGTTCGTGTGGCTGCATCTGTCTTAGGCATTTGGGCTGTAAGTGACAGAAACCCCCACCCTCAAGTGAAAATGGAAACTGATTGGCCAGAGTAACTAGATGGTCCAGAGGCAGAATTTGGATACCAAATGACCCAGGGGCACTAAGGAGGCTGTCAGGGCCTCAGCTCTTTCTGTGTGTCCATCTGGTCTCCCTGCATCGGCCTCAGTCTCAGGCAAGTACCCCTGTGTGATGGGCAGCTGCTCAAGGCTCACGTCCCTGAGTTCAGTAATTCCATCAGGAAGAGGACGCCTCTGCCCGGAGGTCACCGTGATTGCACGCCTGCAACACAGAAGACTCAGCGAAGCTGAGTTTGGACTCAGGACCCACACAGAGGAAGCATTTATTTTTAGATTTTTTTTTTTTTTTTGATGTGGGTCATTTTTAAAGTCTTTATTGAATTTGTTATAATATTGCTTCTGTTTCATTTTGGGGTTTCTTTTTTTGCCCCTGAGACATGTGGGATCTCACCTCCCCAACCAGGAATTGAACCCATACCCCGTGCATTAGAAGGTGAAGTCTTAACCACTGGACCACCAGGGAAGACCTGATTACTAAGGTGGAACTTTGTTACATAAAACCCAGCACCGGGAATGACTTTCCGGAACCAGGCAGAGATCCTGCTTGGACAAGCTCACGGTGGAGAGGCAGAGATGCTCTCGTGGGCTGGTTCTTTCATCCACCCATTTGCTGTGGGTCCAGCACGCAGGGGAAGAGCTCTGACCATGTGGTGGGCATGGGGGCTCCCACAATGGACCGAATGTCACCCTGCCCCCTGGAGCCCAGAGGGTGCGTGGGGGTGTCTCCGTGGAGACCACGAATGCAGGTGCAAGGCAGCACGTGGAGTGGACAGATGTGGCTGCAGAGCCCAGGCTGTGGATCCCAGAGCTGACCACGGCGGGGAGGGCCCAGGCGCCCTGGGGTCCAGCTGGCCGGCCTTGGTCCACTCACATCCGGGCATAAGCTGTCTACTCTTCTAGCCAGACTCCGCTGCAGGCTTTAACTTCCCCATCCCCTCATTGCCTCTGGCCCGGGCCCTGCCCTGCGGGTCAGCTGTGCCCCACTGCCCTCTCAAACTGCCCCTGCGTGACTGGCTGGGTGAGTGACCAGGCCTTGTTATTCTGTCCCAGGACCATCCAAGGGGCCGCCCGCCCACGCAGCTTGGACTGCCGTGCGGCCGGGAGGCCCTGCCCCGGGCTCCCCCATGGTCAAACATGACCCCTGACCCTGCCTGCCGTACCAGCACATGCAGCCCTGCAGGGGACGGGCCCTGTGGCCTCCGCGTCCTCCCCGAGCTGGCCCCGGCCTGTGCCAACCCCCTGGTGTCCAGAATTCCGGGAGCTCCCCTGGCTGTGTCACGTGGGTCACCCAGAGCCTGGCGAGTCAGGCCAGGCTCCCAGACCCACCCCACGGGAGGAGCAGAGTCTGTGACTGGGGACACGGCCTGCCCAGGGCCCTCGGAGGGACAGCGGAGGATCAGATGGGAACCTGGGCGCCCAGGCCCTGCTCTCGCCCCAGCAGCTAGACAACTGCACCCCCAAGGCCTGTACTAGCCATTCACCGGCTGATGGGCATGGGTTTTTATCCCGCTTGGAGCTGTTACAAATGAAGCTAGTATGAACATTTGTGGGCAAGACTTTAGCAGGCTGTGCATTTTAATTTCTTTTTGGTAAATGCCAGGCGTGGAGCAGCTGAGGTGAGCGTTTACATTTGGAGACTCTCCCAGAGAGCTTTCCAAAGTGGCCGCACTTTTACAAGCTCTCACCTTCAGGGGGATTTCCTGCAGCCCCACATCCACACCAGGACGGAGAACGGCCAAGCTTCGGGGTTTCAGACGGTCTCCTAGGTGGGCTCGCCTGGTGGCTCATGGGTAAAGGAACCCGCCTGCCATGCAGGAGACACAAGAGGCGCGGGTTCGATCCCTGGGTCAGGAAGAGCCCCTGGGGGAGGGCATGGCAACCCACTCCAGTATTCTTGCCTGGAGAATCCCCATGGACAGAGGAGCCTGGCGGGCCACAGTCCATGGGGTTGCAGAGAGTCGAACATGACTGAAGTGACCTGGCACGCATCCAGGTGGGTGGTGGCAGCTCTGGGACTCTTGGGGACAGAGTTCTAAGTGGGCCGGCCCGCTCAGCGCTGTCGCAGACCTCAGGGAGGCTCTGTGCTCCCTTCATGTGTCTCTTTTTCTCCACGTGTCTCATTCTGCAGAATGCCCGCTGCTCCATCTTCGAGTTCATTATTCTTTTATTCTGTAGTGGTCAATGCCCCCTCCCCCGTATTATTTTTACCTCGGGTGTCATTTCCTTGCTAGAAACTCAGAGTGGGTCTTCTCCGGAGCCCCAGGCCTCTCTCCCCTGGGCAGATGCAGGGCCCCCTGCTTCCACGAATGCCCCCCTTTCAAGTCATTCCCCCCAGAGAAGCCAGAGGAGTTTCCTCTTTTTTTAAGCCTAATGGAAATACATCCAATGTCTCCCTTTGCGTTTTAAATAAAATGCAAACTCTTGTCTGTCATATAGAGTAGGGTAAGTGAGAAAGAGAAAAGCAAATATCATCTATTAACACGTATATATGGAATCGAGAAAAGTGGTACAGATGAACCTCTTCGCAGGGCAGGAACAGAGACACAGATGGAGAACGGCCTTGTGGACGCGGTGCGGGAAGGGGAGCGTGGGATGAACTGAGAGAGCAGCGGTGACGTGTGCACCACCGCGTGTAAACAGCCAGTGGGAAGCCGCTGTCCGGCTCAGGGCGCTCAGTCCGGCGCTGGGTGCAGACCTAGAGGGTGGGAGGGCGGAGGTGCGAGGAGGCTCCAGGCGGAGGGGACGTATGTGCGCATACAGCTGATTCATGTGCCGTGCAGCAGAAATGAACGCGACATTGAAAAGCAATTATACTCTAACTAAAACATAAACTAGGGAAAAAAAGGAACACATTCAAACGCTTGGTCATGTTCACAGGGTTTTCACAGCCCGGCCTCCAGACCGCCCCTTCCATTTGCCCCCTCACTCCCGGCCCAGCACACAGGTCTTTACATCCCACCACGTCCTCCTGCCTCAGCGCTTCTGCCCGCACACATTTCTCTGTCAGGAGTGCAACACACACATGCAAGTGCACACGTATGAACGCACACACATGTGAAGATACACACACATACATGTCTTTGTCCACACAGATACACGTGTGCATGGAAGATACGCATGCATGCACACACATAAACACGTGTGTGCGCGTTCACACAGATACACATGTGCGTGTAAGACATGCACACGCATGCACACACGTGTGTACAGAGAGACACAGAACACACCAAAAGACTCATACACATACACACATGCACACACGTGTGACCGTCCTTCACATGGCTGGCTCTTTCTCCTCTTTTAGGCAGCTCCTGATTATTTTTCTAATTGTATTATTTATTTGTCTGATTAATCTGGATGTTTTTTCCTTCATCTCCACCAGCACGTGACCCTCTTGAGGTCAAGGATTGGTTCTATTTTGTCCTCTGTTTCATTCCCAGCAGCTAGGATAGGGGCCAGCGCACTATAAGTACTCAGTAGATGAGTGAATGAGTGAATGGATGGATGAATGAACGGGTGGGTGGATGGATGG
This sequence comes from Muntiacus reevesi, assembly GCF_963930625.1. Taxonomy (NCBI): domain Eukaryota; kingdom Metazoa; phylum Chordata; class Mammalia; order Artiodactyla; family Cervidae; genus Muntiacus; species Muntiacus reevesi. The sequence continues at coordinate 44,387,007 of NC_089253.1, forward strand.
GTGGATGGGTTGATGGACAGATGACTAGGTGAATGGATGGATGGACAGATGAATGACTGGATGGTGGGTGGCAGGGTAAATCGCTTTGAGTCCCGGATCTTCCACCTTTACTCTGTGACCTTCGGCAAGCCGGTTAGCCTCACTGAACCTCAGCCCCTCGCGAGTGGAGGAGACGGGCAGTGCAGCACGGCACAGCTTTCCACTCCCTGTTTGTCTTTCCCACCAAAGAGCACATCCTTCAGTCCTGTGGGTCCCGCTCCCAGCTCCACTTCCTGTGCCCGGCACAGGATCCAGCATGCAGTCGGTGCTCAATACATAGTCTGTTGGAAAGATCAACACTTGAAAAGCTGAAGTCACAGCAGAGATGCCCCAGCTTGTGCGGGTCTCTCTCCCTCTCGTCAGCATCTGTAGCTGGGTAGGCAGCAACAAGGTGCAGACAGTGGGAGGGTCTACAGACACGCGATGCTCACATCTGGGGATGGAGTCTTGGGGGCGAGGATAGAAGGGGACAAGCCAGGGAAACAGAGAAGCTTCTGGACGGAGCCAGCAGAGTTTGCAGTGGGGTTTGCTGAGCCTGGGACGATGGGGTGGGGGTGGCTGGGAAAAGATTGGGGAGAAAAATCCAGAAGTCCAGCTTGGCCATGAGCTGTTTGACATGTCTGAGAGACCCCAAAGGGAGATGTCAAGTGGCCGGCCGGATACGCGGGTCGAAGTTCAAAGGAGCGGTCAAAGCTGCAGGGACAAATTTGGAAGTAATCAGCTTAAGGATATTTAAATCCATGGGAACTGGTGAGATCACCCAGGGAGAAGGATGGAGAGATAGAAAGAAACCCTGGTCCAACCCCCGAGGAACCCGCAAGACCGTAAGTCCCAGGGGCCCAGGGACCCCCTGGGTGTATCAGGCACGTGGTCCCTTAGGCCCAGAGCAGCGCCCCGCACCTGACAAATTTACGACATCCTTGTCATTTAGGGGTCTGCAGGAGAGCAGGATTGAGGCAGGAGGAAAAGAGGGGGCGGGGAGTCAGAGAGGCCTGGAGAAGAATGTGCTGGAAGGAGTGGGTAGCCTTCTGAACGGACGCCCTCTGCCCAGGAAGGTGAGGGCAGAGAAGAGGTCTGGGTTTTGGCAACAACAGAGGTGGCTGATGTGGGCCCTTCTGGTGGGGTGGGCAAGGCACAGGCAGATGGGTGCCGAGGAGGGAAGTGGGGGGCAGCTGGTGGGGGGATGAGGAGGTAATAGATGCCCCCCGGATGAGAGGTAACTGGGTGATCTGTGGGCCAAGCGTTAGTTGCTCAGTCCTGTCCGACTCTTTGCGACCCCATGGACTGTAGCCCGCCAGGCTCCTCTGTCCATGGACTTCTCCAGGCAAGAATGCTGAAGTGGGTTGCCTTGCCCGTCTCCAGGGGATCTTCCTGACCCAGGGATCGAGCCCAGGTCTCCTGTATTGAAGACAGATTCTTTAGCCACCAGGGCCCAGGGGACCCCATTCAACAGAGAAGGAGCAACAGCAGATGCTGGGGGGAGGGTGAAGTCAGGGGGCAAGAAGCGCTTGGGAAGGGGTTGGGGGGGTGTCTGCACTAGATGGGGAGCCAGGGAGCCGAGGCCAGGAGGAGCCTGCCTCCATCAGCCCATTTTACACCCGGGGAAACTGAGGCTGGGAGGAAGCAGGGCTGCAGCCTTGCCGTCAGAGAAGGGGCTGGGTCGCACACTCAAGCTCTCCCTCCAGGACCTGAGCAGCTTGGAGGTCCACCCGGACTCCTGTCATCCTCGCTCCTGTCCTCTGTTTTCTGAATGTCCCATAAGGAAGCCTCTCAGCTGCTGGTGTTCTGCTGGGAAATGGAACGTCCAGATGGGCACAGAAAGCTGCAAGGCGATCTGGCTCCTTGGGGACCCTCTGGCTCCTTCTCTTCCCACCCACCCCTGGACAGTGCTCCACCCCAACTCCGCCCAGCTGGGGCCGCTGGACTCCCCAGGCTGGGCCCTTCTCCCAGCTCCTGCTTCCAGTCCGGTGGCCTTGGGGACCAAGGCCCCAGGATGGATTCCTAGGGCCTGATGGTGCAGCGTGGGCAGACCCTCTCCTGGGAGGTCACTGGTTCATGAATTGGAGGGATCCTCCCAGCAAGAGGTGAAACACGAGACCTGCGAGAAAAGCAAAGGGCAGCCTGTGAAACTCAAGGCCAGACAAAGGTGCCTGAGCAGAGGGGGCCTGGGCTCAGGAATGGGGTGAAGCTTGGGGGCTCCTGCTGGCCGGAGGGGAGGGGCCGCAGCCAGCCTCGGGTTTCCAGATTCCAGAAGCCCAACCTTGTGTGTGTGGGGGGGTGGTCCCTGGGGACCAAATATACCCTTCATAACACTCACCAGAGAAAGGAGGCAGGGAGGAGGCATCAGACTCCACCCCTAGAGACTGCGGGCTGTGGGGGCCACACCCCACAAGTTGGGAGTGGGCAGGGTCACTGCAGCCCAGACTTCCAGGGATCTCCATCCTGACTCACTCCCTCGCCTGGGGTCTAGCAGGAAATGTGGGCTGTGTGACCGTGGGCAACTCGCTCACCCTCTCTGAGCCCCATGCCCTGTCTGCAAAGCCAGACTCCAGGAAGCAACGTGCACCAGGCTGGGGCTGCTCCCTAAGCAGTGGCCATACCCTTACCTGGGGGCGGGGGGCAGATGTTAGGAATCCGAGCTGCAGGCCCAGGTCAGGAGCCAGCTCCCGTCGCCCCCCTTGCAGAATTCCGCCCACCCGGGGTGGGCAGCGGGGCGGGAGGGTGCGTCCAGGAGGAAATCGCATTCTTGAGGGTTTTTTACAGTCTGCCCTCTTGTCCTTCCCGTTTTGTGTCCATCCCTTTCTTCTCCCACTCTTCTCTTCCAAGGCTCTCCGGCCTCTGAATTAGCTAAACCCTGGGGGAAGCAGCAGGGCCTGGAGCCTCGAGCGGACGTTCATCTGGTCTCCGCACTTGGAGGAAGAGGCGAGGCCTTTGTCCCCTGGACAGTGCCTGCCTTCGCTGCTGCTGCTGCTGGGCTCAGAAGTCTTCAAACAGGCCCCCATCCCCTGGCAAGCCCCTTTTGCATAATCCACTGGGATCTCCCAGACAAAGGCCGCTTAGAAGTTAATTTGGGAAAGAGGTAGCCAGGGAAAGAAGGTTCCCGGTGAGAAGGGGGCCCTGAGGGAAGCTGCCCCGTGGAGAGATGCTCTCGGGTTATCTGAGCCATCAGTGCAGGCCGAGCAGGGATGGGTTTGGGCTTCGAAGCCCAAGTGTGCAGTGACTCCTCAGGGAGTGTGAGCTTGAGCCGCCCCGCGGCTGCTGGATGCTTCCCGGGGTGGGGTTACTTGGGCTTCCAGGAAGCCCCTTAACCAGGGGGTGACTGGGGCTGCAGACCAGCTGGGCTGCCCAAGTCACCAAGTGACCGGCACCCTGTGCCACCGGCAGGTGACATACGTGTCCTGCGTGGCCGGGCGAGTCTGCGTGTTATATCACATCCTCGTCCGCCATTCAGCAACCAGCTGCTAAATGACCAAAGTGAGCCGGCACGAGGAACTGCGACCACATCCTTATGGGCTGACATTCTAGTGGAGGAGACAGAAAACAAGACAGATACACAAAGAAAGCCAAGTCCAGAAAATAAGGCAAAGGAGGGCACTTTGGGATGAGTTGCATTGCCCCAAATTCATGTCGGAGTCCTACCCTCAGTACCCCAAAATGTGACTATATTTGGAGACACGGTCTTCACAGAGGTCATCAAGGAAGAGAGAGGTCACTGGGGTGGGTCCTCACCCCAGAGGATGGCTGGCCTCACAAGGAGAGGAGAACAGGACACGCGTATCCATTGAGGGACCACCAAGCGAGGACACAGGGAGAAGACAGCCGTCCACGACCCGAGGAGAGAGGCCCAGAACAGACCCCTCCCTCCAAACCCTCAGAAGCAACGAGCCTGCGGAGAGCTCCACTTTGGACCTGTGGCCCCAGAACCGTGAGGCCGCCCATTTCTGTTATTTAAGCCACGCCATCTGTGCGCAAGAGCAAGTGAATCCAGAAGGCAATAGAAGACGGTGGGGTGGGGATTTAATGGGTGGTCTGGGACAGCCTCTCTGAACAGAATGAAAAGTTAAGAGCCAGCCCGGGACAGCAGAGGGGCAGGGTGAGGTCCTGAGGCTGGGAGAGCTTGGCCTGCCCTCCCAAACCAGCAGAAAGGCAGCGAGGACGCAGAGGAGGCAGGGAGGGGCAGAGAGGCAGCCGGCGGCGGGGTCTTGTGGGCTGTGGGAATTGGTCCCGGAGTGGCTGTCAGCGCCTCTGCTGGGCCCTCTTCTGCCAAGCAAACCCCACACGCCTGGAGCCAGCCTGCAGCCAGGGCCTACTTGCCTCCTGAGCAGAGGCAACGGTTCTCAGCAACGTTCTTCCAGCAGAGCTGCTCTCCTGCATCTGTGGGGTTGAGCGCCATGGGAGCCTGTATTTGGGTTCCGAGCTACATAGGAACCCAGACCACTCTGCCCACACCCCAGCCCCTGTCATTGCTCCTCCCTCTGGTCTCTGGACTGTCTGTCTTGATCCTGTAGCCCCAGGCTTTAGCTCCTGGGGCCTCATGCCTCAAAAATGAATTTGATGTTAAGTCGCTCAGTTGTGTCCGACTCTCTGTGACCCCATGCACTGCAGCACGCCAAGCCTCCCTGTCCATCACCAGCTCCCGGAGTTTGCTCAAACTTATGTCCATTGAGTCGGTGATGCCATCCAACCATCTCATCCTATGTCCCCGCCTTCTCCTCTCATCTTCAATCTTTCTCAGCATCAGGATCTTTCCCAATGAGTTGGCTCTTCACATGAGGTGGCCACAGGAGTGGAGCTTTAGCTTCAGCATCAGTCTAAACATGATATTAGTGTTTATTTGCTATCTTCCTTTCTGCAGGGTGGTGATTCTCCCAGCTCAGCTCCTGCTGGGGTCCCCCTGGCAGCTACGCTGGGCTGAACAGATGTGCTGCTAGAACAGCTGAAGTCGGGGGTCCAACACCCTCCCAGCCCAGCTCTCCACACCGGGTCATGCACCCCCCACATCCAGGGCTGCAGGCCCTTCCTCCAGACTCAGCTGCCCAGGGGCTGGTCCAGGGGTCCCCCTGTACCCTGACCCTCACTTCCCAGGGGCCTTGGCTCCCAGAGATGGAGCTCACAGGGTGGTACCCAGGCCTGCAGACTCTGGAGACTGAGCCCATCCTTTCTGGGTCCAGCTGCCAGTCTCCCAGGGGACAGTGTCGCCAAGCCAAGGCGTGGCCCCCAGGCTGGTTTTCACAGCCAAGAGGGGCCAACAGGTATGGACAAATGGCCGGCCAGCCCTCACTGCCCAGCTTCCCAGGAATGTGATAAGCCACCCATGCCACTGACCCCCACCCACCCCAGCCCGGCTTCTTGTGTCTGCCCAGCCCTCCTGCCCTTCCCTCCAGCCCCTCAGCCAGTTCCCAGGGTCACGTTTCACTGCTAATTGACCAAGGGATGAATAAAGTCCAGGACAGGGCTGCAGAGGCCAAGCTTCCCAGGGTTCCGTGCAAAGGGCCTGGAGGCTGCGGTTCTGCGCTCAGAGGAGAGACAGAGACAGGGAGGGAGAGAGAGACAGAGAGACACAAAGAGAGACAGAGATAGAAGGAGAGACAGGGAGAGAGACACAGAGAGACAGAGAGGGGAGACAGGAGGGTTCTCCGGCCCAAACGCTGCCCCAGTTTCAAGGTTGGAGGGTTCCCCTGGAGAGGGAAGAGGTCCAGATTCAGATACATCAGTTCCTTTGGTGACTAATCCCTAAAGCAGGGGGTAGTTCTGGACATCAGGGGGGCCATCAAGTAAAGCTGGGTACTCGGCAGGGGGGTTCCAGCCCCCCTACATCACATCTGACTTTGTGTCCCTTCCACCAGGCTCAGGGTCTGATCGCTGTGGGGGCCCCAGACAGACTGGACTTGGATCAGTGGACACACTCCTCACTACCTCTTCCATCAACCCTGCAAAGAAGGCAGATGGCCCCATTTCACAGAGGAGGAAACTGAGTCAAGGAGAGATTAAAGGTCTAAGGTAAGGCCATATGGCAGGGGTGGAGCCAGCCTCCTTCCACTGCGCACCCCAGCACTTAAAAGAAGCTGAATACAAAAATGTGATCCCCGCTGTCTCTGCGTAGGCATGGAGTCGGGGTCAGCCCTGGCCAAACCAGACCCTGCTAGGGACCCTGGTGGCTCAGGGGCAGGCGGGTGGGGAAACCTCAGCCTTTCCAGAATCGAGGCGGTGCTGAAGGCTCTTCTTGTTCCCCGAGAGGCCAGAAACTAGCTCCAGGACCTAGGCGAGACCCGGGCAGGGTCTGGGTGGTGGGGCCCCCCGGCCCACAGCCCTGACAGCCTCTGTTGTCCTAGGTACAGAGGGGGTGAGTACTGGGGACTTGAAAAGGTGTCCTCGGGACAGGCCAGCTTCGGGGAGATCCTGGCAGCTAAGCAAGGCCAGGCCTGGAGGCAAAGGCCAGCGTGCAAATGAAGCCAGTCCCCGGGTCCACCACCGACACCCAGACAAACCAGGCACTGAGTTTAAGAAGCCAGGGCCCCTCTTTTCTTTAGGAACGCAGCAATGCAGACAAACTGAATTTCATGCTGCATTCTCCATGGACATCGTAAGCTGCCCCTTGGGTCTTCCCAGGGACCACCCCAAGGCTCAGCTCCCTCCTCCCCTGCTGCATGTCACGTGTTTCCACCCACTCCCAGAACAGGCCCTGTGTTGGTGAGGTGGCCCATTTGCTCCTGGCAACTTTGTCCTGCAGGGAATGTGCTCACTGCCCCTGGAACCTCTGCTGGCCACCACATCTGCTGTCCAGCCTCATCCTGGGACACCTAGCCCTCTGCCTCCCACACCTGTCACATCCCCCACCAGACCCCCCACCTTTCCCCCAGATGCCTACAGCCAGCTAAGGCCCAACATCTCTGAGATCTGAGTCTCCTCCTACCTGGATTCGTCTTCCACTCAGCAGTGATTCCCTTCAAGACGCAGGTGGGCATCACCTCCTCCAGGAAGCCTTCCAGTTATTCCCCAGCAGTGCCTCCTGCCTCTCTCCTCCACCTTAGGGTCCTAAGTTATCTCTCTCTCCAAAAGATATGTCCACCCAGGACCTGCGAATGTGACACTACTTGGAAAAGAGTCTTTGCAGACATGATTACGGTAAGGATCTCAAAATGAGATCATCCTGGGTTGGGGTGGGGCCTAAATGCAAGGACAAGGGTCCTTAGAAGGAAAGGAGAGGACACAGAGAAACACGCAGAGGAGAAGGCCATGTGAAGGTGAAAGTAGAAATCGGAGCGATGCCGCTGCAAGCCAAGGACTGCTTGCAACACCAGAAGCCAGGGAGAGGCCCGGACGCTTTCTTCCTCACAGCCCTCAGATGGAACGACCTTGCCGACACTTTGATCTTAGACCTCGCACCTCCATAACTGAGATGGTGAATTTCTGTTGTGTGAAACCACCGAGTGCCTGGCAGTTCATCACAGCAGCCCCAGGACTCGGATACAAGCTCTTCGTCTGCAGTTCCCCCCTCCCCATCAGCTGAGATCTCATCTCCCTCTCCTCCCAGATTGCCAGCTCTTCACTGCTGCTCATTGCCAGAATGGATGTTGCTTGATTCACAGCAATAATACCTCAGTAAACAAAAGTGAAAGGAGTTCAAGGGTGAAAGGCCAGGTTTTTCTGGAAAACCCTAGCCTTGCCCGGTGGCTCCATCATGCCCACGGTTGACATACACTTAACCTCTTTCTTCCTCTCTGCCATCCTATACCATGCCTGGGAAGAGCCAACTCACTGGAAAAGATCCTGGTGCTGGGAAAGTTTGAAGGCAGAAGGAGAAGAGGGTGACAGAGGAAGAGATGGTAGGATGGCATCACTGATTCAATGGACATGAACTTGGGCAAACTCCAGGAGACTATCAGGAGTAGGGAGGCCTGGCATGCTACAGTCCATGGGGCCACAGAGAGTCGGACACGACTTAGCGACTGAACACCACCACCACCACCACGTCTGGGAAAATCAGATCGTCTGGAGAAGGAGGGAGAAGTCGGCCAGATTCCCACGGGCAGATAGGCCTGCAGGGTTCTTAGTCCATCCAGAGGGACTCGGCAACTGTACCTTCTGGGACGGGCCTCACCTCCTCACCTGTCCCCTCTTTCCTGCATCCGTGATAGCCTCAATCATTTAATGCAGGGATGGTCATCACCTGACCGCTGTCTGCTGCTTGGTCTGTTAAAGGTTGGGGGCGTCTTACATATACAATCTGGTCCCAGCTTCCAGGGACCACCCCAGCCTGGGAGATGAGAACAGCAGAGCCAAGGTCCCCACTTGGGGTCCTCATTTTGCCGTTCCTACCGCCTGGGCAACTTTTTCTCTTCCTAATCAGATGCCTGCATCCTACCCGTTTTTCAAGATTCAAATGCTCCACAGTTTCTTTGCAGATCAGATCCGAGGTTCTTCAGGCCAACCCCACCCACCTCTTCAGCGGAATGTGGGAGAGGGCAGTGGCGGAGTCTGATATTTTCTGCCGAGTGCATCCTTGGCACTCACTGGATTCTCCCAAGTTTCTCTAACATGCTTAATAAGGTCTTAAGCCTCACCTCTCACCCATCTGCCCAAGCCATCTTTTAGCCAGAAGGCCACTCTCCCTAAAGGCCCCCCCTCCATGGGCAAAGCTGAAGGGGAGCTGGGCTTCTTAGTAGAACACTGACTTCCTGTCCTGCAGGTTACAGGTCTAACATTTTGACCACCTGATATAAAGAGTCAACTCACTGGAAAAGACCCTGATGCTGGGAAAGTTTGAAGTCAGAGGAGAAGGGGGCAGCAGAGGATGAGAGGACTCAATGGACATGAACTTGGGCAAACTCCGGGAGACAGTGAGGGATAGGGAGGCCTGGCATGCTGCAGTCCACTGGGTCGAAAAGAGTTGGACACGACTTAGTGACTGAACATAATATAAACATTTTTTAGCACCGATGCTGGTTTTTGTTTATAAAAACAAAAACTAACTTTTTAGCCTAGGTACTGGTGTTTGGTGATTCAACACCCGTCTCACACTGGGAACAGGAGAGCCAGCCACAGGCCAGGCGAAACCTGGTGATCCTGGGGCTTCAGGCACGTGCCGGGCCTTGGTTTTCTCACAGTGTGACCTGGCCCAGCCCTGAGGGGAGGCCTGACTCCCGTCCACTGCCCACACCCTACAGGGCCCACGCCTACTTCTCCCACGCAGACTGCAGGCTCACCTCCACAGGCCACCTACTGCACCCTCAGCAAGCCTCTGCAGGACAGCACGCGGTGGGGCCGTGAGTCCTGGCTGGGTCAACACCAAGTGCTCTGCTTCCCAGCCAGCTTCCTGCAGTGACCTGCCATGGCTCACTTCTCCCCGGGTCTCTCACCCACCTGAGTTCCAACCCCTCCCAGGGTTGTATACTCAACCTTCAACCAATAGGGAGTTCATCCATCCTTGTAGCCATAATGAAACCTGCAAGTTCAGGACTGGGGCCCAGATGCGTAAAGTAATGTGCCAGTCAAGGGGCAGGTTAGGCCACTGCAAAGAGACTCCAAAACAGAGCGGCTTAAACCAGGTCATTGATTCTTCTTTCTCATCGGAGCCCAAGTAGGCAATCCAGGAGCAGTCTGAAAGGGTGATGGGACAGGGTGGCCCTGGGTCCATGAGGCTTGAACTGACTCGTGTTTCATCTCATCCGAGCCTGTGGATAGGGCAGAAGGAGGGGAAGGCTCACTGTCTTTTTATTTTTTGTGTGTGTGTATATATATGTGTGTGTGTGTGTGTGTGTGTGTGTGTGTGTATAACTTTATCTTATTTTTTAAACTGGAGGATAATTGCTTTATAAGGTTGTATTGGTTTCTACCATACATCATCACCAATCAGTCATAACTACACTTATACATGCCCTCCCCCTTGAGCCTCCTTCCCTCCTGCTCCGATCCCATCCCTCTAGGTCATCACAGAACGCCAGGCTGGGCTCTCTCTGCATTACACATCAGCTTTCCTCGAGTTATCTATTTCACGCATAGTAATGTACATACGGGCTTCTCTGGTGGCTCAGCGGTAAAGAATCCGCCTGCAATGCAGGAGGCGCAGAAGACGTGGGTTTGATCCCTGGGTCAGGAAGATTCCCTGCAGGAGGAAATGGCAATCCACTCCAGTATTCTTGCCGGGAAAATCCCATGGGCAGAGGAGCCTGGCGGTCAGGGGAGTCCACGGGGGTCACAAAGAGTCGGACATCACCAGCGACTGAGCACATGGTGTATCTATCTCAATGCCACTTCCCCAATTTGTCCACTTTCTCCTTCCCCCACTGTGTCCAAGGTCCATTCTCCACATCCGTGTCTCCATTCCTTCCCTACAAATAGGTTCCTCTGTACCATTTTTTCTAGATTCCACATATATGTGTTAATACACGATTTGCTTCCCTCTTTCTCACTTCACTCTGTGTGACAGGCTCTAGGGTCGTCTGCCTCCCTACAACCGACTGAAATTCGTTCCTTTTTTATGGCTGAGTAGGATGCCATCGTGTGGATGGACCACACCCTTTCTATTATATATGTATTTTTAAAGATCTATTTATTTGGTTTCACCAGGCCTTAGAGGCAGCACGTGAGACCGCCAATCTTCACTGCAGCATGTGAGATCTCTAGTCCTGGTATGTGGGATCTAGTTCCCTGACCAGGGATCGAACCCGGGCCCCCTGCACTGGGAGTGTGGAGGCTGAGCCACTGGTCCTCCAGGGAAGTCCCGAGAGCTCGCTGTCCTCCTTTCAGAGGTGGGGCTCGGCCGCCACAACATCGCCTCTGCTCCCAGCGCTGCCTCACTGCACAGTGAACGTCCACACATCTCGTGTGCCACACGCATGCCTGACCCATGGCTCTCAACTGGCCACAGCCTGCCGCCCAGGGCACACACACTGAGACCCTGCCGCCCAGTCGTGAGACAGCCTCAAACTTCTGCTCAGAGACAAAAACAGCAGCTCTCCACGTGCGGGCTCAGGAGGTCTGAGGGGTCAAAATTACTTTCGTGATAACACTGAGATCTTATTTGCCTTTCCCCCTCTCATTATTTCATGAGGATACAGTGGAGTTTTCCAGAGACTATGTGAAATGGGACGAAATTATCACTTCTGCTAGCTAATAGGATATATGCTTCTATATTCTCGTATTTTAAATGTTTTCTCCACTGAAGATTCTTTGAAGTCCCTTGGACTGCAAGGAGATCAAACCAGTCAATCCTAAAGGAAATAAATTCTGAATATTCATTTTAAGGACTGATGCTGTAGCTGAAGCTCCAATACTTTGGTCACCTAATGCAAAAAGCCAACTCCTGATGTTGGGAAAGACTGAAGGGAGGAGGAGAAGGGGGTGACAGAGGATAAGATTGTTAGAAAGCATCACTGACTCAACGGACATGAATTTGCGCAAACTCTGGAAGATAGTGAAGGAGAGAGGAGCCTGGTGTGCTGCAGTCTGTGGGGTTGCAAAGAATCAGACATGACTTAGCAACTGAGCAACAACAGCAAGAAATATCAATAGATGAAACACACATCAACAAAATTTTTTGAAATATTCAATAATTTTTAGAATGCAAATGGACTCTGAGTTTAAAAAATTATAAACCACTGAACTAGAAGATAAAAAAAAAAATTGGGGTCAGACAGCGAGCAGAAACAGATGCTACAACAACCTACAAGGACTCCTCAGGCCCGGCCCTGGCTACCAGCTCACAGGTTCACGCAAGCACCTGGAAGTTCAGAGTCTGACTCTTAGACATTTGGAAACAGGTATATTCCTTACCAGTTAGGATGCTGCAACAGCAATTCAGGGCCAGGCTTGGAGCTCAAACTGTATTGTTATTAAACCCTCATACTGCCCCTGCAGGCTTGCAGCCCCGTGGAGGTACATTTCCTCCAGCAGAAGGCAGAGCTGGGCTCCGTTCTGGGCTTGCCACTTCCAGATTGTACCACTTCCTTTTGCAGATTACTCGGAACCTCAGTTTTCTCATCTTTAAAATGGGGACGATGCCCCAGAGCCTTGTCAGTCAGTCGGGGTAACCAGGAGTTCCAGAAAGCAGTTTGCACAGGGTTCATGCTGCAGTTCCTGAAATGGCGAGCCCTAGCCAGGATCGGAGGGGAGCGGGGGGCAGCGGATTAGGACAGAAATACCACTCCCCAGCTCATCAGCTCTTCTCCTCTCCCAGGGCTCACTCTGACATTCAAGGTTCTGTCCACATGGCCACAACCCACATTACAGGAGAATTTTCTGTCCCACTTTTGAATTCTGCTGAGTCTGACTTTCCCAAGCAAGGGGGTCGCCCCCTGAAGAGCAAAACCTGCTCTGTCAGCCACACGACCACGTTGTCTGGGGAGAAGAGCGGGAAGCGGCCCCCTTAACCACACTCTCCCCAAAGACCATTTGTAAACACAAGCCTGGTTTATAACGTCAGCAAACAGAACATGTTTTCCTACTTAACAGGAAATGCAGTGGAATGGCTGGGTTCCCCCACTGCGGCCCCAGCCTTCACATGCATGCAGCGCACGCAGCTAGGTCAAGGTCAGTGACCAAGACGGGGGCGGGGTGGGGGGTGGGGCGGCGACCAAGCCCAGCGGTTTGCACAGGTTCCCAGCATTCGCACGTGTTGGGAGCCCCCTGTCTCCCTGCACTGGCCAGGGAAAATGGCCCCACATCTTCCCGCCCCCCTGCCTTGTCCCCTGGCAACCTGCCTGTTCACGCTGGGGGTGCTGCAGGGCTTTCTCTGGGGCTGGAGTCAGATGGAACCATAAGCAAAGAAATGCGTTTCTAACCGCTCAAGCCCTTTCACTGTCACAAGATCTCGAATGTCAACACTGACCACGCAGGGAAGCCCAAGGGCTATTGTCAGGAGCCGCAGCCAAGCCTCAGAATGACACAATTGTACCAGAACCCTGAAAGGTCTAAGGAATTAAAAAAAAAAAAAAAAAACACCCTCCTCCTCATTCCCCTGGGGGAGGGGTCTCGCAAGGCAGGCGTGGCCGCGCCATTCATGGTTGCGGGGGACCGAGGCCCCACGCAGAGGCTAGGGGCTCCGCGGCCGCTGATTGGGCCTCGCTGGCGGCGGCTCAGCCAATCCGCTGTCTGGGAAGCTGGCCATTCATGAAAGCAGTTGCGGAGAGGAAGCTGGGCGGGGAAGTCCCGGGTTATCTGTGTGCCTCGCGGTCCCGCTTAGGGCACCGGGCCTGCCGTCCTGGCCCTCCCCGGGCCAGCAAGGCGCGGGCCCCGCGTAGGGGAGACCCGACTAGAGACCCAGAAACAGGTTAGGCTTTTTGGAAGTGCCTCCCGGGCAGGGCCTGGCAGCCGAACGCTGCCTCCTTCAGTCAACTGGAGCCATGAAGTCATTTTCTTTCCCCCTGCTGATTGAAATCATCTGTTTTCAGTTCCCTGACAAATTCATTGAGTTCCCTCTGAGGCTGGGACCCCTCGGCTGCACAGTCTGGAGCTGAAACTGTGGCCCAGACCCACACAGTTTCATCTTCTTGGATTTACATGGGCTCCGGTTTCCAGAAACCCAGTGAAAGAAGCAGGGTATGAGCGATGGCCGGTGGGCTTTAACAGCCCTGGCTCCAGCGGGGATGCTTCTTAAAGGCTGTTTAGGAGCATCCCTGTGCTCCTCAAGGGGCCTGGCCATGGGCCCCCAGCCCTGGTCCTTCAGATTCCAGGAGCTCCAGATGACAATGTGGCCAAGAAAAGGCCCAGAGCACCACACATCTGCTCTCTTAAAAGGGAAACGGCTGAGTGGAATGCTGGCCTCATCTTCCTGCAGGATGAGCCCCTCATTTCCTCTTGCGATACAGCTAGTGGCTTAAACAACACATTCACGGGTTGAGTTATATTTTGGGAGTGACTGTTCTGCAGTTGGGGGAAGGAATGATGTCTGCTTTTGCACTTAACTCCTGCAGGATCATGCTGACTGTGCCCTGACTCCACGGCCTGCCCTCCTCTCTGGGCCTCCGTGTTCTCCCCTGTAAAATGGGCATTAAGAATACCCAGCCCTCAGCCACAGAGAGCATCCAGTAAAATGAGCAACACAGGGACCCAGTGCGTCATTAAGAACTCCATCACTGACGTCGGCTCTTTGTTTGAGGTCAGCGGTGACTAACTCGGAGGGCAAAAAAAGGGTCAAGTTGCATTCCCTGGTGCCAGAATCAAGACCCAACAGAGCCAACAGAGACCAGTGGGCCCTGCAGTCTTGGGGACACCCCTTCTCAAGCCGCTCACAGCCCCCAGCGACGTGCTGGAGCCACTGGGACCGTGAGCACCAGGGGAATTTTTCTCAATGGAAAGATTTCTTCATAGCAAGTGTTTTGCAAACCCCTCCTGGGCTGTTGATAATGAATCTTGGCTCCTTGACTTCCAAGTGTGTTACGTAAGCCCAAGAGGTTGGTTGAAGGAAAAAAAAAAATGAAGTATGTAGCTTGAGATAGCAGGCAGGCAGGTTCCGCAGCTGTTCAAACTTTCAGCCACCTTCCCAGGCCGAGCGGACTCCCAGCTTCGGGCCTGTCAGGACCAGGCTGGGGAATGTGAAGCATGAAATCTGGGTAAGAGAAGCCAGGACTACAGAGCCGGCTATGGGCGGGCCCCTCACAGGCCTTTCTGAAGAGCTAGCACCCCGGATTCCACTCCAGCAGCCTCCACGTCTGGGGTGGGCAGAGAAGGGTGCCCATTCCCACCACTGTGCCCATCATGCTTGGCTCTGCAGCACCCATGCAGCAAGCAGGCGTGGGGAAACCAAGGCCCAGGGACAAGACGGGGGGGGGGGGATGGTTTCCTCCGAGGCCACGTGAGCCTCGGAGGTGGCAGCCACCGAGAGCAAATAAAGGAAGCACAAGAGGAGCTGGGCCGAGAGGGGAAGCCAGATTCCACCACTTCTCACTTCTGCTCTGCGCTCAATGGGCTTCTCTTTTCATCTGTTTCCTTAAACTACAGGTGTTGGGGTAGAAAGGCCTGTGACTTTCCTAATCTGGCTCTTGTTCTGGCTTTGGCAATGCAGATAAAACTGACGAAGACTCAGTGACCTATCTCAATGTGGGCGTCAGAGGCCTGGTTAAGCCCTGGGTAACTCAAGAAGGGCCTCTTGTCTCCCTGAGCCTTTCTTCATCATGTGCAAAATAGTGGCCATAGTGGGCTGTCAGCAACCAGCCAGTGGAAACAGGTTGGAGAAACCTTCAAGGCCACACAAATATATCCGGTATGTCAGAGTGTTAAAGCGTGCAACATGGCATTCAGAATATGTGAGCCCAACTAGAAAGTGTATTAGTCACAACAGGCTAGATCATGCCATAGTAACAAACAACTCTCGCCCATCCCTGATCTGAATGACTTAAATCAAGGTCAACCAGCAGTTTCAGTAGAGATACTTTAGACTCTGTGGGCCATACAATCTCTGTGCAACTCCTCCACAATTATTTATAGTACAAAAGTAGCTTCAGACAAAACTTAAGTGTGTTCTGATAGAACTTTATTTATAAAAACAGGTGGTAAAATTCTAAAAGACACATGTACCCCAGTGTTTATTGCAGCACTACTTACAATAGGACGTGGAAGAAATCGAGATGTCCACTGACAGATGAATGGATAAAGAAGTTGTGCTACTACGTATATATACAATGGAGTGTTACTCAGCCATAAAAAGAAATGAATTTGAGTCAGTACTAGTGAGGTGGATGAGCCTAGAGCCTGTCAGACAGAGTGGAGTAAGTCAGAAAGAGAAAAACAACTATTGTGTATTAATGCATATATACGGAATCTAGAAAAATGATACTGATGACCCTATTTACAGGGCAGCAATGGAGACACAGACATAGAGAACAGACTGTGGACACAGTGGGGAAAGGAGAGGGTGGGATGAGTTGAGAGAGTAGCATTGAAACATACACAGTCCCATGTGTAAAATAGAGAGCCAATGGCAATTTTCTGTATGACGCAGGGAGCTCAAACCCAGTGCTCTGTGACAACCTAGAGGGGTGGGATGGGATGGGCGGTGCGAGGGAGGTTCAAGAGGGAGGGGGCGTATGTATGCCTATGGCCGATTCATGTTGATGTATGACAGAAAGCAACACAATGTGGGCATGTGGGCCGCTTCAGTTGTATCTGACTCTTTGCAACCCCATGGACCGTAGCCCGCCAGGCTCCTCTGACCATGGGATTCTCCAGGCAAGAATACTGAGGTGGGTTGCCATTCTCTCCTCCAGGGGATCTTCCTGACCCAGGGATGGAACCCACATCTCCTGCATTGGGAAGTAGGCTCTTTACCCCTGAGCCACTGGGGAAGCCCCACTCAACACTATATTGTAAAGCAATTATCTTGCAATTAAAAATAAATAAATAAAGAAAACAGGTGGTGAGCCCAAATTTGGCCTAAAGGCCTACTGATTCTTGACTTAAAATGACAAAGACTCATTTTTCACTTGGCCCACGTCTCTAAGGTAGAGGGGGCCTGTGCAGGGTGTACTCCAGGAACTCAGGTGATAGAGGGTCCATCTCTAACCACGCTTCCACCATCATCAAGACCAGACTCATGTACTGGTTCTTAATACTTCCGCCCAAGTTTCATCAGCCAGGCAAGTCACTCAGCCACACCTGACTCCCGGGTGGATGAGAAAAACAGTCCTATCATTTGTCCAGAAAACAGGGAGCTGGGAATCTTTATTCTTACCTCCAGACTAGGAAACCTCAATTCTGGTCCTTTCCTCTGCCACCAGCTGGCTCTGACCCTGGCAAGTCCATTGCTGTCTCTGGACCCCAGAGGCATATTTTCTAGCTTCCTCTCAGGCCTGTGAGCAGCACCACCATCATGGAGCCCACTTTTCCAGACAAGGGACAATTTCATTTCTGCTGCACATCTAAGGAGCAGAGACAAGCGTCAACCAAGGTGTTTATGTCCCCAAATTCTTATGTGGAAGCCCTGCCCTCTCATGTGACAGCATTAGAAGGTGAGGCCTTTGGGAGGTGATTAGGGTTGGCTGAAATCATAAGGGTGGGCCCCCCGATAGGATTAGTGCCCTTTTAAGGAGAGTCTCCCTCTACCTACCAACATCCGAGTCTGCTTTCAGAGGAGGACGCACACTTCAGCCCCAATCACGCCCAGCACTGGCCTCGGAAGCGTCATGGAGAAGCTCAGAGAAGCCAGCAGCAGCCTGCTCATGCGTGCAGGCACTCTGCCTGTCGAGGCTGGGTCTCCTCCCAGCCCACTCTGGCCATCCGGGGTACAGGTCCCCCTTCGGGGAACAGAAGGCCCTCTGGAGGGTCTGGAGGGCCACCCTCCCTGTGTCTTCTCTGGATTTGCAGGCTTGCAGGCTCCTCCAGGGTCTCCTGTGGGAGCTGCCGTCCAGCCCCCCAATCCCCCTGACAAACGGAATCATGGAAAATCAGGATACAGCTCAAAGTGGAGGAAAACGTCCAAGAAAGGCGCCTTTTGGAGTCTGAAGACATTTCTCTTCTAAGAGGGAAATTTGGATTGGGGAGGGCAGGGGGACACCCACCCGCAGGTGTCCTGGAGGACAAATCAGGAACTGGGGGGCCTCGGTGACCCTTCTGGCTGAGGGCAAACTCTTATAAAGAGGAAAATCGCAGCCAGTGGAAGTGGAAATTCTAAACATAGAACTGGGAGGTAGGGAAGTGAAAATCTTTCTTCATCTTCCCCCAGCCCTCGTGGTTTTCACCCCCCATCTCTTTTGCTCCTAACTTTCAGAAGTGGAGAGGGGGGGACACACTGGAGGCGAAGAGGGTGGTCAGAGCAACAGATGCTGCACCATTTATGGAAGGACCACAGCAACGTGCAGCCCAGCACCATCACCCGCAGGCCCCAGCTGTGGGACCCCAGTGCAGATACCTGGGTGCAGGACGGAGGCTCGGTGGTCAGCGTGGGCGCCGGCTGTGCCAAGGAGAGCTGGGACCAAATGAACTCCTGCTCAGAGGAGAAAATCTGACTGCCCGCTTCCTTTCCTGGGGCTCTGAAAGGCCTGGGCTACTGCTCCGGGCCCTCTGTGTCCCTCTGGACCTGGGGAGGTGATCTGTCCCCAACACAAGCTGGGTTGGTGGCTTTCATGAAGAGCAGGTCTGTCATGTGACTTGCTGAATTCAGTGCAAAGCTCCCAGTGCCGGACCTGTTCATCGAGGGAGCAGAGGAAATGCCCTGAGCCCTGAGCTAAGGCACAGTGACCCCCAGGGCTGGCCCCTGTGACGGACGGTCTGGTCCCCACTCCCAGGCCAGCTCGGTGCAGGGGTGGCTGACCCCTGACCCCTCCTGTCAGTGAAGGCAAGGTTCTGTGTGCCTCCAAGTCAGGCGTTCCTGACAATTCTTCCTGCCCGAGTGAGAGGGCAGGCCAGGATAGGGTCATCTGAGCCCCAGCTCCTAAGGCTTGCCTCCAAAAATAGGCCTTTCTTCCTGTGTCCGGGGCTCGCCACGGGCCTTGCAGGAACACGCACATTTCCGAGGCGGATGGAGCATCTGAAAATTCTCGCTGGCTGCTCCCTCCTGGGTCAGGCCACAGCCAAGAGTCCCGGGGCCCTGGGTGACACCTGGCCCTCGCTTCCTTGCCTGTCCTTTATACTGGGTGAAAGATGTACATTTTTGGAGCCTGAGTCGGGGGGGCATCTGGATGCATTAGGACTGGCAGGTGGGCCCCCGGAGACCCCCCCTCTGCCGTGACCCAGGCCAACCTCCCAGGACGTTCTCTTCCCACCGCCCTGCGAGCCTGTGACCACCCAGCCCAGCTACGGGGCCAGGGCCGCTGCCCCGGGAGCCATGAGTCACGGCCCGCTCTGGACAGCGCCCTGCAGATTCAGAAGTGGGAGCCCGTTTCCTGCAGATAAGTGATGAGTGGAGGGGGACCCGGCAGGGGAGGGGCCCCACGGGGAGACTGTGCTTCCTTCAAAGCGCCCCCCTCCCACCCCCAGTGCTAATGAGCAATTCCAAGCATAGTTTCAACAGCATTTAGGGATTTCCTCATCCAAATAAACTTCCTCCCGTGTTATCTTCGCTTTTGGCATCTGGTCAGGTCCTTTTTTTTGGGCTCATTTATTTATTTTTTTCGCTCCAAGACTCAGGGTGAGCCGCGCGGAGCCCCGCTGCGGGCGGATGGGCAGGTGAGGACGCGGGAGTGTTTGAAGCGTGGCCAGTGGGGCCGCGAAAGCCCATCCCTCCCCCGACCCCGCACCGCCCCTTGTGGGGCCCGCCTGGGCTCCCCTTCCCTGGTGGGTGAGCCGCCTGTTTCGGTCCCATACCCTCTCCGGCCGTTGCGGAGGACGCCCAGCTCGGGGGGGGCCTTGGGCTCCCCACAGGGTCCTGCTGCGGTCTTCTCAATGCCCCCGCCCAGGCCAGATCACCCCTTTGGGCCTGGGTGCACCCATCCCCCCTGCGAGCCGAGGCCCTCGGATGCGTGTCCACTGCAAGTGGCCAGGACAAGCCCTGGGGGGCCTCTGGGCTGGCCCGGGGACTTCCACTGGGGTCCCCCGGGATCACTGAGTGATGCAGGGCGTGAGATAAGAGCTTGGCTGGAAAGGCTGCTCAAGGCCTCTGCCTGCTGGAATCGAGCCCTTGGGTGGGAGCCGTGGGTGTGCAGCCCCCGGCTGGGCAGCGAGGCCACTTTGTGTGCTGAGGCTCCAGGCCTCCCGGCCGTCACTTCCTGCGGCTCCGCACAGGCCTCGGAAGGCAAATTTTAGCCACAATAGGTGATTTCCTGATGGATCTGCTGATGCCAGGGGTTGACAGGCCTCTCCGGGCCCGAGATGAAACCAGATAAGATGAGTTCTGTTTGGGGCTGGACGATTGGTCAGGAAATGAGGTAGCAGTTGTTAACGGAAGTAGCATCATTACTTGGTATTTGGGGGAAGGCTGTGTCCCGGGAGGGCCCCCCGCCACAGCGCCTCCATTGTGCTTCTGGAGACCACTGAGCAGGCCCCGCCAGGGAGGAAGGGGCTGCCCACTCCAGGCTGTGATCCGGACGCCAGCCAGGGGCGCTGGGGACCCTCTGTCCAAGGGAGAGTTCAGGCTGGACCTCAGCTCACACAGGAGTCACGGGGTGTCATCAGCAGGGGGATTACTGTGACCCAGGGCTGCCTGCGGACAGCCCAGAAACCCAGGACTCACCGCCCAGCAGGAGGCAAAAGGAAGAGGAAGGAAAAAAGAGAAAGGAAGGAAGGAGCAGATGGACAGACAGACTGAGAGATGGACAGACAGACAGATGGAGAGAGTGTGTGGAGGGAGGGAGGGAGGGAAGGAAGGCTAGCACCAGATTGCTTTAAATGTATAGCTTTTGTAGGGCGTTTCCTTTTTTTTTTTCTTGAGAAAGAGAGAGAAGAAAAGAGGAAACTAAACAAAACTAAAGTTTGAAGCCCTCTGATTGCTGCAGCTCAGGTGGCCGTCTAGAACACCGATTTCTCAGGCAGACAGGGTGCTGGCCCAGTCTGAGAGGCAGCAGCTATGCAGAGGTCCAGCCTGCAGGCTACAGAAGAGGGCCACACCGCCATTCTCTGCCCCATCTCTTGGTGGCCCCCTGGGCCCAGCTCCCATCACAAGCTCCTCTCGGGGAGGGCTGGCTGGCCTCATCTGCAAGCCCCAGTCCCAGCCAGCCTCAGCCCCTCGCAGAACCCAACCCCTTAAACACCACCAATAATAACAGTAATAGACATTGGGTGTACAGAATTCTGCCCTGTGCCAGATGGCTGGACGGAGCCCCTTACATCCCAGCCCTGGTGAGCCCTCAGCCTCAGCGGGCGGGCTTTCCTCCTCCCCAAAAGAGCCGAGAGCACAGTCGGGGCAGACGAGAGGTGGGGGGCCCTGACTCTGGAGGTCCTCTGGACCTGTCTGTCCCCTGCTCACTGTGGGAACGTCCCCTACCTGGAGTCTGAAAATCGGATGGATGGGGTCATCTCAGTCCTTCCCAGCTTTCCCAATAGCCCTTCCAAAGTTATACATGTACATACAGACACATTTGCTTATGCACACATGTCCACACCCGCCCTCGGTCCCACCTGGGGCAAAGGGGCCTGCAGTCGGGACAAAGCACCGGATGACCGACATGCTGAGTTCACCCTCCTGGTACCGGGGTCATTATTTACATATAAACTGTGCTTCTCCATTCTATAAAAATGCTTTTTCTGAGTGAACAATCTTCTCACAGTCTAAACACTCCGGATTTTCTGAGCAGATCCTCATTAATAGAGCAAAGGAAATTCAGCCCTCCCGGCCGAAGGACCTTCAGCCTTTCATGAGTGAAGCCCGAATTTGTGATATTGACCTTGAGCATTTGCAATGCCCATGAAGTTAGTAAGGACCCTGTAACTCCCCAAAGGTCTGTATAATCAAAACTATGGCTTTTCCATTAGTCAAGTACAGATTCGAGAGTCGGACCATAAAGAAGGCTGAGCACTGAAGAAATGACGCTTTTGAACTGTGGTGCTAGAGAAGACTCTTGAGAGGGTCTTGGACTGCAAGGAAATCAAACCAATCCATCCTAAAGGAAATCAAACCTGAAGATTCATTGGAAGGACGGATACTGAAGCTGAACCTCCAATCCTTTGGCCACCTGATGCGAAGAACTGACTCATTGGGAAAGACCCTGATGCTGGGAAAGAGATGAGATGGTTGACGGCATCACCGACTCAATGGACATGAGTTTGAACAAACTCCGAGAGATTGCGAAGGACAGGGAAGCCCGGCGTGCTGCCGTCCACGGGGTCACAGAGAGTTGGACACGACTTAGTGACTGAACAGCACCTCCACTGGCCCTTTATGGGTTGTCTTCAGTTGGCGCAGCACTGCTCCGACTTGAGGAGCCTTGAACAAGGAGGTTCCAATGCCACGGGCCTGGCACTGGTGTCCACGTGACCCTGAGGCCTCAGGTGGCGCCCCGGCTGCTGGCCCTGGGTCACACTTCAGGTCGCGCTGTGTGGGAACAACGCCTTGCCTGCAGTTTGGAAATTGACAGACTCGGGGACGCATCTGTGAGTCTCCAGCACAGACAGAGCAGGATAGGCAGCCCCTGTCACGAGATGCCTGCTCAAGGGACATCAGCATTGGTGGGGTAGGACTGGCGGCTCCAAAGCCAAGGTCACCGGAAGGACATTCCTGGCTTGCCCACCGGCGCCCTGGTAGAGAGAGTTGGTGGCGGCTGTGTCCCTGGGGTCAACCCCCAGCAGTGCTGGGGATAAGACAGACCCCCCCAGCCCCAACCCACCCTCCTGCACTTTGCCAGGAGAGAAAGCCAGTTGTGAGCAGACCATAGAGCCAGACACTCACAAAAAGCACCTGGATCATGATCCACACTCACTGGAGGCCTGGAGTCTCAGAGGCCTCATCCATCCTCCTAGATCCGTAGGGATGAACGCTGGGAGATGGGGGATACCTGGGGGTACCAGGTTGGGGGACAATCTCTCAGACTGCTGCCACCTCTCCTTTGAGACTGTGGACTTGGGAGAAAATCAAGGATATCTGCGTTGGATCCATCCACACAGAGGCCGGAGCCAAAATCAACACTGATTCTCTACTGCTGAGGCACGGCCTGTGTTACACAAACGGGATGTTTGCCCTGGTTACCAGGCCAGGAACTCAGGAATGCTGGGGCATCCGTGTTTGTTTCTCTAAGTGCCTTGTGAAGAAGCCAGGTCAGTCCAGGCTTTGTGGCCTGAGACTTGAGTCCCAGTTCCTGCACCTTCCCCAGCTTGGGACCTGCTTTGGTTTCCTATCCTGTCATGTGGGAATCATAGTGGGAATGGAATCACCTATCCCCAGGCTTATCCTGAGGGTTGTACATGATGGTATGTTGACCATAACAGAAAGAAAGACATCCGAGGCAAAGATAAACATTTATCCATATCCCCAAAGTTGGAGGTCCCCAAACTTAAGAAACTCCTGATGTGCTTTATGACCAGTTTCCCTGGCCCTAACCCCACCACAAGGGGAAATCTACATTTTTACAAAGCCCCCAATGGTTTGCATGAGAAGGGAATTTGGGATTATGCAATCTGGGTTTCCCAGGTGATTCGGTGGCAGAGAATCCCCCTGCCAATGCAGGATATGCAGGAGATGCCTGTTTGATCCCTGAGTCTGGAAGATCTCCTGAAGGAAGAAACGGTAACCCACTCCAGTATTCTTGCCTGGATAATCCCTTGGACAGAGGAGCATGGTGGGCTACAGTTCGTGGGATTGCAAGAGCCAGGCACGACCGAGCACTGAGCATGCGTTATCTGGATTCAGCCATCCAATGGTAAAACAGAGCATGAATCATCAACCAGCTCAGACTGAGCGCAAGACAAATCAAGTGTCAGGAATTTCTAGGATAAGATGGCCCTGGGGCTCCTCAGGTACCAGGAGGCAGGCGTCCTCGGCTTCCCTCCCAGGAGACCCACATCTGCCCACGTCCTCTGCTCTCGCAAAGGCTATTGTGTGAACAGGGAAGGATGGCTCCAAGAGTGCAGTGAAGAGAAGACGGGGTCTGCAGGCAGGCAGTTGTTCAGTCGCTAAGTTGTGTCCAAGTCTTTGCGAACCCATGGACTGCAGCACCCCGGCTTCCTTGTCCTTCACCATCTCCCGGAGTTTGCTCAAACTTACGTCCATTGATTCGGTGACACTATCCAACCATCTCATCTTCTGTCACCCCCTTCTCCTTCTGCCCTCAATCTTTCCCGGCACTGGGGTCTTCTCCAATGGGTTGACTCTATGCATCAGGTAGCCAAAGTATTGGAGTTTCAGCATCAGTCCTTCCAGTGACTATTCAGGGCTGATTTCCTTTAATACTGAAGGCAGGCAGATCTTGGTTTAAAACCTGTTACTCCCAGCTGTGTGGCCTCAGACACACCCCAGACCCTCTTATTACTCCAGGGTGGTCCTTGGGGCCGGCAGCCTCTGCCTCACCATGGGCTTACTCAGGATCTCAGATTCCACCCCAGACCTCCTGAGTCAGAACCCGCATTTTAGCAGGCTCTCGGGGGGCATCCTTATGCACTTGAAAGCTTGGTAAGCCTGGTCTTTACCTGTCCAATCCTCCTTATCCTCACTGCAAAAAGGGAAAATATTCTGTCAGGAAGACTCCCCACAGCTTTAGGTAACATAAAGGCTGTTTCTAAGTAGCCTAAACAATCAAAAGATATGTTGACTGCTGAGACTGGAGCCCAGGGTGGAGCAGGAAGCAGGGTCAGTGTGGCCCAGGACACTACACCTGCCCCTCCAGAGGCATCCTGACCATGCCCTGCTCTGCTCATGGTTTCACTGTTAGCCGGGCTGCAAGGCAGCTGAGTTCACCACCCCTCACATCAGTACGGGAATGTCCAGAAGGACAGAATGGAGCTGTCTCCTCCCAAGCTTCCCTGTTGAGAGACAGGGAATGCTTTTCCCCGGAAATCTCCATGAACTTTTGTCTCAAATCTCACTAGTCTATACCAAGCTGTGGTCAGTCCCTGAACTGACTGAGGCTTTGATTCTGGCACCAGGTACTGGCTAAAGGGACTGATCACACTCAGGTCCACCCGTGGACCCAAGATGTCTCATGTGAACTTCATGAACCTGGATGAGGACAGTTCATAGGCGGGAAGTGCTAGTGGGCAGACCTCCGATACTGGTCGCTACAAGGTGGCCCTGCGTTGGGGGGTGGCAGCTTGCTTGGCAAAGTCCCTGGGTTCCTGGAACAAAGTTCTCCTGAAAGAGCAGCAAGTCCTGATTGTCCTCACTGAAGCCCTGGGTTCCTGGAACATGCAAAGTTCTCCTGAAAGAGCAGCAAGTCCTGATTGTCATCATTGGAAGACTCTGGTGGTGGTGTGATCACTAAGTCGAGTCCGACTCTTTGCGACCTCATAGTCTGCAGCCTGCCAGGCTCCTCTGTCCATGGAATTTCCCAGGCAAGAATACTGGGGTGGGTTGCCATTTTCTCCTCCAGGGGATCTTCCTGACCCAGGGATTGAACCTAGGTGTCCTGCCTTGGCAGGTGGGTTGTTTTTTTTTTAACTGACAGAACCATCAGGGAAGCTGGTAGATGGGATTTTCCAAATGCAGCCACTGTGATCTTTCTGGTCCCATGTGCTCATCTCCTCTCCACTAAGAGGTAGGGTCTGTTTTCCGCTTCCTTGAAAGTGGGCGGGGCTTCTGTGATTGATGTGTTGATGAACAGATGTGACGCTGTCTGACTTCCAAAGCTGGATCACAAGGAGCGACACAGCTTCGTCCTGGTTCTGTCTCTGTGGAAGCCATCACCTGTGAGACCCACCCACCCTTACCACCATCTGGTAAGGAAGTCCAAGCCACACGAGATGCTGGATGCTGCATTGACAGCTTTAGGGACCTCTCAGCCACGCCAGCAACAGCTACCAGGCCCCGAGTCTTTGAGTCTTCCAACTGAGGTCTCAGATGTCATCATGTAAAAATGAACCATCCTGAACCTTCCTTGGTGGTCCAGTGGTTAAGAATCTGCCTGTTGATGCAGGGGACACGGTTCAATCCTTGGTCTGGGAAGATCCTGCATGCTGCAACGACTGAAGCCTGTATGTCCTGGAGCCCTTGCTCTGCAACAAGAGAAGCCCGTGGACCACAATTAGAGGGTAGCCCCTGCTCCCTGCAACTAGAGAAAGCCTGTGGGCAGTAAGGAAGACCCAGCACAGCCAAAATAAATAAATAATTTTTTTTAATTAAAAAAAAAGTAAGCCATCCCTACTGTGCCCTGTTGGAATTCCTTACCCACAGAATCAACGAGCATAAAAAATGATTTTCTCTTGTCACTGTGGTAGGCAGATTTGTGATTCCCCCAAATGCTCACATCCTAATCCCTACAACCTGTGAATGTGAATTTACCTGGCAAAAGGGATTTTGCAGATGGGATGAAGGTTAAGAATCTTGACACAGGAAGATTATCCTGTATTACCCAATTAAGCACAATGTAATTGGAGTTTCCAGGTGCCTCCTGGTGCAAATGCAGGAGCTGCAGGAGCTGCAGGCTTGATCCCTGGGTCAGGAAGATGTCCTGGAGGAGGGCTTGGCAGCCCACGCCAGTATCCGCCGGGACAATCCCAAGGTCAGAGGCGTCTGGCGGGCTGCATGGGTCGCAAAGACTCGGACACGACTGAGGGACCGAGCGTGCAAGCATGCAGAGTGTAATCAAAAAAGCCCTTGTAAGTGGGAGGCAGGAGGGTCAGAGTGAGTTGGAAGAAGACGTGATGACAAAAACAAGACGCTGGAGATGTGCAAGGTGGGGGCAATGCTCTGGAAGCTGAAAAGGACAGGAAACATCTCCTCAGAAGCCTCAGAAACATCTCTGAAACATCTCCTCGGAAGCCTCCAGAAGGGGTAAAGCACTGGTGGCACCCTGATTTTTCTATTTCTGACCTCCATAACTGTAAGAGAATGAATTTGTATTGTTTTAAGTCACTAAGTTGATGGTAATTTGTTACAACAGCAATAAGAAACTAATGCAAAAAGGTTTTGATAATAAATTCTATTTTAAAAAACAGATATAGGGCTCTTAAGATTTTCTTCTTCTTCAACTTACTCTTGGTAAGTTATATTTTTAAAAGAATGTCTCAATTTCATCAAAGTTGGCAAACTTTTTGGCCTAAAATTGCTCACAATATTGTCTTACTACTTTTGATGTCTGTTGAATCTGTAGTGATAGCCCTTCTTCTCATGCTTTGCATTTGTGATTTGCGTTCTCTTTTTTCGTGTTGAATTTTGTTGATATTTTTCAGAGAAACAGTTTTTAGCTTCCTCAGTTTCCTCTGTTATCTCTGTGCTTTGTGTTTCATTGGTTTCTGCTTTTATTTTTCTTACTCCCCCCCACCCCACAGGATTACTTTGCCCTTTTTTTCTCTCACTTTATATGGAGGAACTTTAGATCATTGATTTTATGCCTTTCTTCTTTTCTAATGTAAGCATTTAAAGGTAAAGTTTCCCCTTAAGCATTGCTTTACCTGCATCCCCTAAATTCAAATATGTTTCTGTTATTATTTGGGATTTCAGTACTTTTAAATTAATCAAGACATATTTTATGGACCAGCATTTGGTCTATCTTGGTGAATTACAATGGCACTTGAATTTATTCTGTAATTGTAGGCAGTATTTTCTGTAAATATCAATTTTGAGGTCAGGTTGGAGATTTTTCAAATATCCTATTTTTTATTTGCATTTGGGGGGGCAGAGGGGGACAGGTCTAGTTCTATCAATTATAAATAGAGGGGAAGTTGATTACTATTACTGTAGAGATATTTCTCTCTTTAATAGTACCCATCTTTTCCACACATTTTGAGGTTCTACAAGTAGGTGCATACACATTTAAAACTATGACTTAACCTGTTCATTATTTTACAATGTCCCTTTTTTCCGTGTTATCACTTAATCTTGAAGTCTGTTTTATCTGATATTAATAGTCACTCTTAGTGAGTAATGTCACAGAGAGTTCATTTCTTATAGGCATATATTGAGTGTACAATTGAGTCTTATTTTTCTATTCAGATAACCCCTTTTAATTAAAGCATTCACACTGTTAATATTTAGTTTAGTTATTGAAACGGTTTATCATGTTGGTGTTTATTTTCCATTTATACCCTCTGTGTCTTTTATTCTTCCATGTTCCCCTTTCTACTTCCATCTCTTCCATCCAGTGTCCACCCCTGGAATCCCACCACTATGCTGTGAGGAAGCCCGAGGTGCGGGAAGGGGCCCCACCTGTGTGTTCCAGCTGACAGTCCCGGCAGAGGGCTCATCTGAGAGCCCCACCTTAAGTGCCAGATGCCCCTGAGAGAGTAAGCCTTCCTTGCTATGCCCTGTCCAAATTCCTGACCCACAGGATCTGTGAGCCTAGCAAAGGGTGAGTTTCCACCCCTAAGTTTGGGCTCATTGGCTATACAACCTTAGTAACTAGAACAATGGTTTTGCAAGATTCTCAGTGGTACCGTGTACACCGCACGTCACACTGCCTGCGTTGGAAGAAGGAAGTGGTCCTTGAAACCAAGAGCCTGATATAGTTGCCGGAAAGATCCAGTTCCAACCCAGGACAGGAGGCATACCAGGAATGGCGACCTGTGATTAAAGGCTGGCCCCCAGCTGGCCCGACCCTCCCGAGTCATTGGAAGGGGATGCATGCTTTCCAAGGGGGACAAACCACACCCTCCATTTTTCTCCCCAGCACCAACTGGAGTCTAAAAAATGCAGGGAAGGAACAAAGACCAGCGCGTTCCTGGGGAGGTAGACAAGGAGCGGGCTTTGCCTCCTGCAGACACATCCTTCTCCAGGGGAGCAAAGAAGAACGCCTCACAAGTGCTCGCATCAAATCAAAATCTGAGCCTTGGATCCAGCCCCTAACTTCTTCCTCTCCCGTTCTCTGCTCTGCTTCATTACTTGAGAGCTATCTGCACCCTCTCTGCCTCACATCTGGTCCTCCACCAGGCAGCACTGGCATGGCCTGGCAGCTGGTTAGAAGGTGGGACCCATGCTAGACCCCAACTTGCTGACTCAGAACTCAGCAAGACTCCCCAGGCGATTTGCAGCCTCCGCAGATTTGAGAAAGAGTCCCTGCACTGACTCACTGGTAAATTCATCTTCCTGGAGGAGCGGAGGGACCCTCAGTCACGGCGGAGAATCAGAGAATGACCCGCACGGGACTGGAGCAGGCCCCTGGGGGTGGTGCCTGCCCCGCGGCATGGTGCAGGGTCCTCTGCACAGAGATGCCAGAGGGGCCTCACGCGGCTTCGAGCATGGGGACAGTGAGCGGGATTACCGAGCGTGCAAACCTGGTTGGCAGGTGTTGGCCAGGCCTGCTGGGCCGACGACAGTTTGGGGAGGGAGTCTAGACTCTGCAGTCAAGAATGCTGTGATCAATTAGTGATGTCTGCCCAGGCTGGGTTTAGGGGGGTGCCACGTGTGCTTTATTTACTATCCTGGCTAGAATGTGCGGTTCCCTGCCATTTAAAGCCTCTTTCTCTCTCCCTGCTGGAAGGGCTTCTGAGAGACGGTACAGCTCATAAGCCCATCTCTACACGTGCCAGTCAGCCACCCGCCACTCCCATTTTCATGCGGATGAGACGCATGTGGGGTCTGGCTGGCGGCCCTCCGTGGCCACCCTGGTTGCTTCCAAGCCTGCACTGTGGGTGCCCCACCACCCATAGATTCACTTCCAGTGGCCGTCCCCTTTGCAGACCCTGCTCAGCTGTCTAAGGAGCAAGATGTCCAGGTCTGAATCTGTCCAGTTTCAGTCTGAACTTAAAAGCAAAGTAGCTGCGTGTCTCAGATCTGGAGGCACCGCACAATTCTCTTTATGCGCAAAACGCCTGGTCCCCCATGGGAAAACCCTTCAGAGGAGGCAGCTTCTCTGGCTTTCAGAAGCCCTCGATCAGACCTTCTCACCTGAGCCCGGGTGATGTGAGCAATGCTGTCCCCATTTCACAGATAAGCAAATCGAGGCTCTGGGAGGCGCTGAGAGCTCTGGGTCAGGCAGCCAATCAGAGGCACAGCTGGGATGAGCTAATGAAAGCAGCCTTGGCTCCGTGACCTGTACGTGGGTCCAGGGCTCCCTCGGGGTGCCCACTGCCAGAGGCATAACTGGGAGTGGGCACCATTGCCAATGAGAAAGCTCTCCCAGCAACTCTGGAGGAGCTCGCTGGCCCCATACCCTCCCACAGAAGCGCTTTTGGAAGCAAACCTGATGACCTCAGCACATTTTTTCCAATCACACCCTTCCCCCTTCTCCCAAAATCTCAGTGTCTTTGGATCATTTCTCTGTGGAGAAGGCCAAGGCAGGCCTGAGGGCCCTAGAAGGGGGCTCCCTGCTAGAGGCTGCTCTCGGCCCCCACCCGTCCCCAGCCACCGTCCTGGCCTGTTCGGCTGGGACACTAGGCAGAGAAACCACAAATAATTCAGCTGTTTAGGAGAACATCAGTCTGGGTTTCCACAGCAACAGCCTCTGGAGCCAGCTGTCCCGGCAGCTGACACCGCAGGGCCAGGCCAGCCCGCATCTCCAGTTGGAGCAGAGGAAACGGGTCCATGCTGGTCTCAGAGATTCCAGAACGTCCAGGACACAGAGGCTGAGTGAGGGGATCTTGGAAACCCCCCAGCTGTTGGGGCAAGGAGAACGAGTACCTGGGAAAGTGGGTCAGGAATCCCAGAGCGACCCCGCCCCCAGTCATCACACATCAACTCAGCCGGCAGCCTCAGCATCACCTGTCCTTTCCCTCCTCACCTGGCAAGGTGAGTCCTGCTGCAGCACCACTCGGCAGGTGGGCAAACAGGGGCTTAGATGGAATCTGTACGGCTTGCCCCTTGGTTCCGGATCCTGTTTCCACTCATCTCTCACCCCGTGGCTGCCTTTCCCCCACCCCTAGCTCCCAGGGTGTGGGCCCCCAGGGTCCTCCACCTGTACAGTCTCTGAGGAGCAGAGGATGGGCTGTTGCCCCCAAGGGACCCTCCAGGACAACAGGAGCTGGTGTCTCCTGAGAGCTCGCTGCATGGAGCCTGGTAGGCCGTGCCCTTTTTACCCATCCTGCTTAGGGAAAAAGGAGGCTCAGAGAGGGGACGGGGGTTGCCCAGAGTCACACAACTCCTAAGTATCGGGGCCCAGGTGAGACAGGCTGGGACCTGGGACCCTTTGCTGCAGGGTCTGCACCTGGCCAAACATCTGGAGCAACAAAATGCAAAGAAACTATAAGGGACTAAAGATAACTACCTGCATGCCCCATTGGGGCAAATTCTGGACAAGATACAGAAAGACCAAAAGCCCAGCTGCCACTTCTGAAGATTTAGGAGTAAAACCAGGGTACTGTGCATGTCCCCCCCTCACACAGCGCCACAAAGGGGTGGGCAGACCACCTAAGCCACCCCTCCATCCCGACCCCAATACACCCCTACCCTCGCCCCATATAAGGAACCAGGTCATCCCTCCCAACCCTGGGGAGGGAGCAAGGAAACCTGTTACTTGTTCTTGCTCCCTCCAGCTGCAGCAGGGTCCCCCATAAAGCCTTGCCTGAATTTCCTGTCTGGCCTCTGATCAATTTCTATTGATTAAGGAGGCCAAGAACCCTGGTCGGTAACACAGCTGTGTGCCAAAGATGCCCAATTGGTGGCCCGGTGGGCACTGTGTGACTCGAGCCTCCCGGAGCCCCTTGGACCCTGCGAGGCCCTGGCTGTTCACAGGCCCCGCCCACAGACCCCGCCCATAGACCCGCCCACAGACAGACAGGACTTCCAGGGCAAGCCCCGTCTCAAGGACCCCAGAGCCTGGGAGCAGCCGCGTAGACCATTCCCAGGGCCCTGAGGTCAAGTCCTGAGCTGGGTCCCAGGGCAGGTGCACAGAAGGAGGCGTGCGCTGTGCGGACAAGCAGCCGCAGAACCACGAGACGACGTCATCTGAGTGATCCTGAGAGGTTTGGGCTGGCAAGGATCGCCAGGGATGGCTCCTGGAGGAGGGACTGCAGGGCTGGGAGTGGTGTGAAGCCCCGGGCGTGTTGAGACTGAGGAGCCTGGGAGGCTGGGGAGGCCGGGCCAGGGCCGACAGGCGATACCGACTGTGCATGGGAAGTGGCTGGCCTGTACCAGGGAGACAGGTGCAGCCAGAGTAGGCTCAATGCAACGTGAGTGTTAGCTGGTGAGGAAGGCAAAGGGGAGACACATAAACAACACGGAGGTAGAGATAAAGAAACTGTTGTACGTACATCCAGTGGAGTATTACTCAGCCATAAAAAGGAACACGTTTGAGTCCATTCTTATAAGCTGGACAAACCTAGAACTTATTATACAGACTGGAGCATGTCAGAAAGAGAAAAACAAATATCATATATTAATGCATACATATGGAACCTATGGAAAGATAGTACTGACGAACCTGTTTGCAGGGTAGCAATGGAGATGCAGACATGGAGAACAGACTTGTGGACATGGCTGGCAAGGGAGAGGGAGGGACAAAGTGAAAGAGTAATATTGAAACATACACATTTCCAAAGTAAATAGCCAGGGGGGATTTGCTGTGTGATGCAGGGAGCTCAAATCTGGTGCTCTGTGACAACCTAAAGTGGTGGGTAGTGGTGGGAGGTGGGAGGGATGGTAAGAGGGAGGGGCTATATGTGTATCTGTGGCTGATTCATGTCGACGAATGGCAGAAACTAACACAATATTGTAAAGCAATTATTCTCCATTAAAATTAAAAACAGAACAGAGGTGAAGTTCATGGTCATGATATGTGCCGTTAGGTCCTCTGTGTGTGCTGTTTGATGCAGTGGCAAGTTTGATTCTGAGTCCCCTGGCAGCCAATGCAAAAAGGGAAATACATTCTTCCATTCAACTGATGAGGCAGAAACAAGCTGCTTGCGAGATGCTAGACTGTGGCTACTGCTAAAAAAGAAGAGGAATTTCTTGTCAAGACAAGTTGATGATGCCTGCTTGCATAGCCGTTGGACAGTATCTCTGCACAAAGTGATGTCTCTGTCCTAAAGTATTCCTGGGGACAGGAGGACCGCCAAGACCTCATGCAAGGGATCAGCCTGGGCAGATAGGCAGGCAGCAGTCTGTTGGCCAGGCTTCTGCAAGCTGTGTTTGAACACAGCTTCTCAGCAGGCGAGAGGCATGGCCAATGCAAGCCGTGCCGCCCCCATCCCCTCAAGATTCTACAAAGTCCCTGCCCCACTTCCAGATGGGACAAAACCTCAGCATTCAGGTGGGCCCTGAGTGAGTGGGAGGCACTGCTTTGGCGTCTGCTGTTTACCCTTGGCTGCAGGCCTGAATCACCTGGGAGTTTGCGAGACCTGGTCCCCGGATCCACCCCCAGTTCTGATCTAATCTACTCTGGGTGTGGTCCAGACGTGAAGATTTCATTTAAAGCTCCCAAGTGATTCTCAC